>NC_090932.1:19856314-20183814 GCF_040938575.1 Ambystoma mexicanum
GGGTGGCCACTTCCATTGTCCCCCCAGAAAGGCTGATGGAGCGACCAGAGCAGGCAACCGACTCCATCTGCCAGTCACACAGGGAGGACATGTTGGGGTCCAACAGGGACAGGCGGGCGGCACTGGCGACTCTGCAGGAGGCCATCTCCATTGAGTCCCAGGGCCACAGGGAAGCCCTGAGGCAGGAGCTCCTTCACCTCAGGACGACTCTTGTTGAGCTTGAGGCTTCAACACACCAAAGGACAGAACAGCAGCTGGAGCGTCTCACCCGTACGCTCTCAGCTGAGATGCAGGCAACGAGGGCGGAGGTCCGGGCATCCCGTGAGTTGTTGCATGGGGACCTCCGCACACTCATCCTCCAGAACCAGACCTACCACACCCGCATGCTTGCAGCCATGGAGGAGCAGACTAGGGCCTTGCGTGGGCTGCCTCCCATAGTGCAACCACCTTCGGATGCAGCTGCACAGGGTGATAATAGCGACAGCAGTGATACTCCCACAACAGGGTAGCCGTGTGGGCCATGAGCCCATGGAGGTGTTTTATTTTCCCAGGATCCACGCAGGTGGGTTCTGGTGTGCATCCTGTCCTCGGACCTCCTGGGTGGCCTCCCCAACCCCCCCTGAGCCCATCAATGGCCATTTTTGATTGTTTCTTATTTTTATTTTTATTTTTATTTATTTTATTCCCTATTTTTTGGGACGATTTGTTGGCTTCCGTGGTTCCTGTGGGCATACGCTGCATTGTGGCTGGGCACATGCAGGCTTGTAATGTATTTGGTTCAGATGCTTGGGTTTGAGTCACACACACCCCTCCTGCTTCCCGTTTCCATGGGCTTGCAAAGGGTGTGCCCAAGTGACAGTGAATTACACAGTGACGTTGGACTCCCATGAGCTGTGTGGGCAGTCTGTAGTCAATACTGTGTATACATTCCTAGTGCATATTGCTGTTGTGTTGTACACTGCATGTTGCATTGATGTGTAACTCATCTTCTGTGTCTACCTCCCAATTTGCAGGTCCCTTCCTCATGTCTACACAAGGACCTCTAGTCTGGAGATGGGGTCCATGTTGGCAGCAGTGCACCTACAACTCTACATGGCGCAAACACTGCACAGTTGGTAGTGGTGGGAGTGCAGGCATTTCCAGGTGGTGAGACTACTAATATGTAACATTTGTGATGTCATGTTAATGGTAGTACGTGCTCAAGTATGTTGTTGGTCCGGCATTGCTGTGAGCATTTCAGGTGTTGCAGGTTTCTAATAGTGCCACTGTACATAGTGAGACTGATGTCATGTTGTGGGGATTACTTTGTTTACCTGCAAATAGCATGACATGGCACGGTGTGTCGTGTGGCGGTGCTGGGGTTGGGTTGGCTGACATGGCACTGTCCTCTTGTTGCATTTTGCAAGTGGGTATTCTTTTTAGCTGCTTGAATGTGTAACTCCACAAAACTGCATTGGTGGTGTCTGTGTGGGTAGGGATGCACACATTGTGACACTTCCAGGTGAACAATCTCAGGCTGATATGGTATTCACGGTTCATTCTCCAGACATTCAGGATCAGTGTCAGGTTGAGTCATCATTGATTGTCAGATGGAATGTGCCAGGGCAGTGTGCACTCCACAGGGGTGTGATTTCTATGTGAAGTAATTAGCCACTAGCTGTGTACGGGCTGCCTCCCCCCGTGCCCTTTCCCCTCCCATGCGCAGCGGCTGTGCATGTGGTTGGGGATGTGGGGCCACCACCATGTCCACGGCCAGGCCCCGGCGTGTTGCAACGTTGTGCAGGACACATGCTGCCACTATGATCCTGCACACTACTGGGGGAGCGTATAACAGCTGGCCGCCAGAACGGTCAAGGGAGCGAAAGCGTGACTTTAGCACTCCGAATGTGCGCTCCACTATGCCCCGGGTCGTAATGTGGGCTGTGTTATATCTTACCTCGGGTGGCGTGGTGGGGTTCCGAATTGGCGTCATCATGTGGGGGCTGAGAGGGTAGGCACTGTCCCCTGTGGAGGTGGTGATTGGTATCATTGGTGGGGTTGTGACCTTGCTCAGTATCCAACATGCATGCATGTGCAGTGGCATACATACTCACCAAGCAGCCATGTATCGCCATGCCGCCCAGCTTCTAGGTCCCGGCTTAGGGTGGACATTCGGTAAATGAAGCTGTCGTGGGTGGACCCGGGATAGTTGGCATATACTGAGGTGATGATTCCCTTGGCATTACATGCTACCTGCACGTTGATGAAATGCCAGTGCTTGCGGTTCCTATAGATGTGCTCAGATGCCCTGGGGGGACGTAGAGCCACATGGGTGCAGTCGATGGCACCTAGCACTTTGGGGAATCGTGCCACACCGTAAAAATCCAGGGCGGCAGCATGCCTTTCTGCAGGTGTTCTGGGCAGGTATATGTGCCTGCGGACTGATGGGCGTGCAGTCATGATGTTCAAGACCTGGTGTAGGCAGCGTGACTGGGTGGCCTGGGCCACCCCACCCACTATGGCACTTGTCCGCTGAAATGATCCAGTGGCTAAGAAGTGCAGTACATTGAGGACCTTCTCCAGGAGGCTGAGTGCTTGAGAGCACAGGGTGGGTGATGTGAGGTCATCCTCCCACTCACTCACCAGGTCCAGTATTATGTGTGGTGGAAACCTGTACCTCCCATACACCTGGTCATCAGGCATCCCGAAAAGGCTGGTTCTGGGTGTGAATATTCTGGCCCTGACTATCCTCCTCCTCCTCCTTTGGTAGCCCACTGCCACTGCTGCTAGGAACGGTATGTTCATCCTGGCGTCTGAGCTTGTTATTGTTAAAGTGCGCAAATTTATGCTTTGCGCGTGTTCTAGGCGAGCGTGTGACCCGCGCACCCCTGGAATCCAGTTCCCAGTCCAATAGCGTGTGGAAATTCCCACGCACCACGGGATACAGGTGCGCTGACGTACTTGCGTGTGTAAGTGCCCGCGCACCCATGAAATACACGTACATAGGCCAATCGCGTGTACGCGCACTTTTGTCCAATTACACGCTGACGTGCAGTATTTCCACGTGTGCTCCGTCATCACATGCTGAGTGGGGAACACCCGTGCGGGTCACGTCACAGACGCGCTTACGCGCTGAGGGACTCTGGTCCAATAGAATCGCGTATGCGTGCTGACGCGCTTACGCGCTAAGGGCCTTTCCTCGGATTTCACGCTGACGTGCAGGATTTTCACGTGCCAAATCACTCCGTATCAAGCTGGCCACGCGAAAACACACGGAAGACCACGCTCCTGCCCAGAAGGCCGAGTTACTGCCCCCCAGTGCCCCGAGCAGCCTCCCACGTGCCATCTGCTGCTGCCTGTCTGCCTGCCTGCCTGCTGCCACCGTGCCCTGCCATTTGGTGCCTGCACATCAGCCATCTGCAGGGGTCCAGTTGCTGTGTCCACCCCTGCTGGAACTGAAGACTCCCGACTGGGATTACATCGCTCCACAGCCCAGCCCCAGGACCCAGTTGCCCACCCACACCTGCCTCTGGGGTTGCCATGTCGGGCACTTCCACATCTGGCACCAGTGGCAACCCCAGGCCAGAGGGGCAGAGGGGCACCAGCTTCACTGCCACCGAAGTTGGTGTCCTGGTGGAGCATGTCCTGGGGCAGTATGATGCCCTCTTTGGATCGTCCCGCGCCAGCAAGGAAGGACGGGAGAGGATCTGGGCCGACTGTGTGGTTGCCATCAACGCGGAGGGGGTGGCAACCCGCAACATCCTGAAGATCAAGAAGCGCTGGGAGGACTTGAGGTCCAGGACCCTTGTGAAGGCCCGGCGCCTCGTGGAGGGGGGCCGGGGCCGCATGAGTTCCATCCAGATGAGGGTCCTGGAACGCATACGCCCAGCGCTCCACGCCCAGATCCTTGAGAGGGAGGCCCGTCTGGAGTTGAGCGGTAAGTGTCCAAGCATTACTGTGTGAGACAGGGCATGTTGCGGTGTGCTGGTTCTATGATACTTGCCTGTATGTGTGCCATAGGCCATGTATGCATGTATGTGTGCAGGGACATCATAGTAATGCATGTGCAACCAGTGATGTGTGACCCACATGGTTGTTGCATGTGTTCAAATGCCGCATGGGGAGCCCTATGCAGATTTTGAACATGAGAGCATGCCAGTCTCTGTACCTGGACATGGGCGGGGGTGAGGGATGGGTGCTGATGCCAGGTACATCTATGGTAGCCATGTCTGTGTGCCTGACCTGCGTGTCTGTGACTTGTGCATGCCATGGATGCATGACACGTGTGTGACAATGCACAGATTCAGTGAAGCAGCCAAATTACCCTTGTATCCGCTGTGTTTGGTGTGTTTGGGGCCAGATGGATGTGACTGAGGTGAAGTGTGTGCATGTGATAGGCATGAGCCATGATGCATGTGAGTTACATATCATTGAATGTTTCAAGAGTCCATGGCATGCACCATGCCTGTTACTGTGTGTGTTTTGCCTGGACTGACCCATGTGTTGTGGAGGGACATGATGGAAGTGTACTTTGACAGTGGTGCTCATCTGCTATTGCTTCCTGTCTAGGGGACCATTGTACAGTACCCTGATGCTTGTGTTCTTTGTCTCCCTCTACGCAGCGGCTAGTGAAGAAGAGGGCGGAGACGGCGCTGTGGAGCAAGGCGGCGGGGATGCCCCCACGGCTGCAGCGGAAGGGGTGGGTGAGCCCCCACAGGGGCCTGCTACGGTGGGAGACGGTGAGGAGCCATCCAGGTTGGTGGTTTGCACAGAGGAGGAGGAGGCCGCCACTGGGGCACACATGGGGCCTGGTGGGGGCATCCCTGCTGGTGCAAGTGGTGCAGTCCAGGGCCAGGGGCAGGAGGCAGCACATGTCACCGTGGAGGGGCCTGTGCATATCGCTGTCCCTGACCCTGTGAGTGCACCACCATGCACCAGCAGGGATGCCCCGTCCCAGGCCCGTCCGCAGGTAGAGGGGATGTCCATGTCACCTGACTCCCCTCCACCTGCGGACGTGGGAACCCCTGGCCGTGTGGAGAAGGTCCTGATTGGGGTCGCGATGCGCACGGCTGTGATTCGTGATGCCGTGCATGCTTCCCGGGAGGAGCACGCACGTCATCACGAAGTGCACCGTGCCGACGTGGCCCAATTGGGATCGGCCATGTTCGGGGGTTTGCTGCATGTGTTGGCCAATCTGGCGGCCCTCTCCTCCTCTGTGCAGGCTATACACCAGTCGTTCTCCTTGCCGTCTTCCGGCCCAGATGCCACCAGGGCCCCCTGTGGACCTGCCCCGACCAATGCAGCCAGCTCGGTGGGGATCCCATCCCTGCCACAGTTGGGAGTCGGAGGTCCAGCAGGGGTGGACAACACAGCAACTGGACCCCAGCAGATGGAAGATGTGACAGCATCATCGGGCAGGGCACGTGCACGACGGCATCGGTGGTTTCCATCAGCCTGGATGCCGTCGTGCTGGCAGAGGCAGTGGCGTCGGAGGCAGCAGCAGGCTCGACGTAGGAGGCATCATGGCTCGGGGCCATCAAGATCAGAGGGGTAGGCATCGGCCGGAGGGCAGGGCAACCCTGGGATGGTGGTGTCTTCCGTGTGGGAGCAGTTGGTCCAGCGGATAGGTGCGGAGCGGCAGCGGGCGGAAGAGGAGCGGCTCACCATGGTCAGGGCGGACTTCTCCATGCGTCGGGCGTTGAGGCGGGCTGAGTGCCTCGAGGAAGCTCGCAGGGAGTTTGAGCTGAACATGGGGTTATCCCTGCGAGACCTCGGGGCCAGGACAGAGTCCCGCCTCCAGGACATCGACATGGAGTTCGATGATGCCCTGGCCAGCAACATCACCGAGTGAGCCGCAGGACTTGCCCGCTGCCTTTGTATATAGTTATTTAGTTAGTTAGTGTTATGTTTCCTTTATTCATTTTTATTTTTTTGGACCGCTCGGACAATGGCCACTTTTTTGTAGATATTTTTTTCATTAGGTAGTAGTAGGTTTCATTTATGGTGTTGGGCTCATGGACCCTGGAATATTCGTGTGTATAGTTTGCTTTTTGAAGAAACATTTTTTTTATTAATTATTGTGTTCGCCATGAGGAAATGGTTTTTCATTATTTTCCTTCCACATGACATTGCTTTGGACAACATTTGTTTTTGGATTACTTTGTTTTTTTTATTTTTACATTTGTTCTCAGACATGGACCATTTATTTTGTTATCCCCATTGTTGTATGTTTGATTTGTTAACTTATTTTTCATCTTTAATACATGTTTTTTTAACTTTCACTTGTGGTATTTTCTCATTGGTTTCATACATGTCATGATATGGGTTTTGACATTCACTTGCACCCGTTGTGTATGTGTGTGTGACGGACATGTGTTCATTTACATACTTGCCATTGGGGTTGTATCATGTAATTGCATTCACTATGTGGGTGGATGCAATCCTTGCCTGGGTGTTTGTGCTGGGTATGCTGCCCATTACTGCCATGATTGAGTATCGTCAGGACCTGGGGGCAGGGGGACATGTGTGGGTGCCTGGTGGAGGATGCCCCTGCACTGCTGGGGGGTGGGGGTGGTGGGAGACATGAGTGGGGGCCTGGTGGAGGGTGCCCCTGGTGGCGGGGGGTGGGGGTGATAGGGGACATGAGTGGGGGCCTGGTGGGGGCTGCCCCTGCACTGCTGGGGGGTGGGGGTGGTGGGATACATGAGTGGGGGCCTGGTGGAGGGTGCCCCTGGATGGTGGGGGGTGGGGGTGGTGGGAGACATGAGTGGGGGCCTGGTGGAGGGTGCCCCTGCACTGCTGGGGGGTGGGGGTGATAGGGGACATGGGTGGGGGCCTGGTGGAGGGTGCCCCTGCACTGCTGGGGGGTGGGGGTGGTGGGAGACATGGATGGGGGCCTGGTGGAGGGTGCCCATGGTGGCAGGGGGGTGGGGGTGGTGGGAGACATGAGTGGGGGCCTGGTGGAGGGTGCCCCTGGTGGCGGGGGGGTGGGGGTGATAGGGGACATGTGTGGGTTCCTGGTGGAGGATGCCCCTGCACTGCTGGGGGGTGGGGGTGGTGGGAGACATGAGTGGGGGCCTGGTGGAGGGTGCCCATGGTGGCAGGGGGGTGGGGGTGGTGGGAGACATGAGTGGGGGCCTGGTGGAGGGTGCCCCTGGTGGCGGGGGGGGGTGGGGGTGATAGGGGACATGTGTGGGGGCCTGGTGGAGGGTGCCCCTGGATGGTGGGGGGTGGGGGTGGTGGGAGACATGAGTGGGGGACTGGTGGAGGGTGCCCCTGGATGGTGGGGGGTGGGGGTGGTGGGAGACATGAGTGGGGGCCTGGTGGAGGGTGCCCCTGCACTGCTGGGGGGTGGGGGTGGTGGGAGACATGAGTGGGGGCCTGGTGGAGGGTGCCCATGGTGGCAGGGGGTGGGGGTGGTGGGAGACATGAGTGGGGGCCTGGTGGAGGGTGCCCATGGTGGCAGGGGGGTGGGGGTGGTGGGAGACATGAGTGGGGGCCTGGTGGAGGCTGCCCCTGGATGGTGGGCGGTGGGGGTGGTGGGAGACATGAGTGGGGGCCTGGTGGAGGGTGCCCCTGGTGACTGGGGGGGGTGGGGGTGGTGGGAGACATGAGTGGGGGCCTGGTGGAGGGTGCCCCTGGTGGCGGGGGGGTGGGGGTGATAGGGGACATGAGTGGGGGCCTGGTGGGGGCTGCCCCTGCACTGCTGGGGGGTGGGGGTGGTGGGAGACATGGGTAGGGGCCTGGTGGAGGCTGCCCCTGCACTGCTGGGGGGTGGGGGTGGTGGGAGACATGAGTGGGGGCCTGGTGGAGGGTGCCCATGGTGGCAGGGGGGTGGGGGTGGTGGGAGACATGAGTGGGGGCCTGGTGGAGGGTGCCCCTGCACTGCTGGGGGGTGGGGGTGGTGGGAGACATGAGTGGGGGCCTGGTGGAGGCTGCCCCTGGATGGTGGGGGGTGGGGGTGGTGGGAGACATGAGTGGGGGCCTGGTGGAGGGTGCCCCTGGTGATGGGGGGGTGGGGGTGATAGGGGACATGGGTGGGGGCCTGGTGGGGGCTGCCCCTGCACTGCTGGGGGGTGGGGGTGGTGGGAGACATGAGTGGGGGCCTGGTGGAGGCTGCCCCTGGATGGTGGGGGGTGGGGGTGGGGGTAGACATGAGTGGGGGCCTGGTGGAGGCTGCCCCTGGAGACTGGGGGGGTGGGGGTGGTGGGAGACATGAGTGGGGGCCTGGTGGAGGGTGCCCCTGGTGGCGGGGGGTGGGGGTGATAGGGGACATGAGTGGGGGCCTGGTGGGGGCTGCCCCTGCACTGCTGGGGGGTGGGGGTGGTGGGAGACATGAGTGGGGGCCTGGTGGAGGGTGCCCCTGGATGGTGGGGGGTGGGGGTGGTGGTAGACATGAGTGGGGGCCTGGTGGAGGGTGCCCCTGGTGACTGGGGGGTGGGGGTGGTGGGAGACATGAGTGGGGACCTGGTGGAGGCTGCCCCTGGATGGTGGGGGGTGGGGGTGGTGGGAGACATGAGTGGGGGCCTGGTGGAGGGTGCCCCTGGTGACTGGGGGGGTGGGGGAGATAGGGGACATGGGTGGGGGCCTGGTGGGGGCTGCCCCTGCACTGCTGGGGGGTGGGGGTGGTGGGAGACATGAGTGGGGGCCTGGTGGAGGCTGCCCCTGGATGGTGGGGGGTAGGGGTGGGGGTAGACATGAGTGGGGGCCTGGTGGAGGCTGCCCCTGGTGACTGGGGGGGTGGGGGTGGTGGGAGACATGAGTGGGGGCCTGGTGGAGGGTGCCCCTGGTGGCGGGGGGGTGGGGGTGATAGGGGACATGAGTGGGGGCCTGGTGGGGGCTGCCCCTGCACTGCTGGGGGGTGGGGGTGGTGGGAGACATGAGTGGGGGCCTGGTGGAGGGTGCCCCTGGATGGTGGGGGGTGGGGGTGGTGGGAGACATGAGTGGGGGCCTGGTGGAGGGTGCCCCTGGTGACTGGGGGGGTGGGGGTGGTGGGAGACATGAGTGGGGGCCTGGTGGAGGCTGCCCCTGGATGGTGGGGGGTGGGGGTGGTGGGAGACATGAGTGGGGGCCTGGTGGAGGGTGCCCCTGGTGACTGGGGGGGTGGGGGTGGTGGGAGACATGAGTGGGGGCCTGGTGGAGGGTGCCCCTGGTGGCGGGGGGGGGTGGGGGTGATAGGGGACATGAGTGGGTGCCTGGTGGAGGCTGCCCCTGCACTGCTGGGGGGTGGGGGTGGTGGGAGACATGAGTGGGGGCCTGGTGTAGGCTGTCCCTGGATGGTGGGGGGTGGGGGTGGTGGGAGACATGAGTGGGGGCCTGGTGGAGGGTGCCCCTGGTGACTGGGGGGGTGGGGGTGATAGGGGACATGAGTGGTGGCCTGGTGGGGGCTGCCCCTGCACTGCTGGGGGGTGGGGGTGGTGGGAGACATGAGTGGGGGCCTGGTGGAGGCTGCCCCTGGATGGTGGGGGTGGGGGTGGTGGGAGACATGAGTGGGGGCCTGGTGTAGGCTGTCCCTGGATGGTGGGGGGTGGGGGTGGTGGGAGACATGAGTGGGGGCCTGGTGGAGGGTGCCCCTGGTGACTGGGGGGGTGGGGGTGATAGGGGACATGAGTGGGGGCCTGGTGGGGGCTGCCCCTGCACTGCTGGGGGGTGGGGGTGGTGGGAGACATGAGTGGGGGCCTGGTGGAGGCTGCCCCTGGATGGTGGGGGGTGGGGGTGGGGGTAGACACGAGTGGGGGCCTGGTGGAGGCTGCCCCTGGTGACTGGGAGGGTGGGGGTGGTGGGAGACATGAGTGGGGGCCTGGTGGGGGGTGCCCCTGGTGGCGGGGGGTGGGGGTGATAGGGGACATGAGTGGGGGCCTGGTGGGGGCTGCCCCTGCACTGCTGGGGGGTGGGGGTGGTGGGAGACATGAGTGGGGGCCTGGTGGAGGGTGCCAATGGTGGCAGGGGGGTGGGGGTGTTGGGAGACATGAGTGGGGGCCTGGTGGAGGGTGCCCCTGGTGGCGGGGGGTGGGGGTGATAGGGGACATGTGTGGGTGCCTGGTGGAGGATGCCCCTGCACTGCTGGGGGGTGGGGGTGGTGGGAGACATGAGTGGGGGCCTGGTGGAGGGTGCCCCTGGATGGTGGGGGTGGGGGTGGTGGGAGACATGAGTGGGGGCCTGGTGGAGTGTGCCCCTGGATGGTGGGGGGTGGGGGTGGTGGGAGACATGAGTGGGGGCCTGGTGGAGGGTGCCCCTGGATGGTGGGGGGTGGGGGTGGTGGGAGACATGAGTGGGGGCCTGGTGGAGGGTGCCCCTGGATGGTGGGGGGTGGGGGTGGTGGGAGACATGAGTGGGGGCCTGGTGGAGGGTGCCCCTGCACTGCTGGGGGGTGGGGGTGGTGGGAGACATGAGTGGGGGCCTGGTGGAGGGTGCCCATGGTGGCAGGGGGGTGGGGTGGTGGGAGACATGAGTGGGGGCCTGGTGGAGGGTGCCCATGGTGGCAGGGGGGTGGGGGTGGTGGGAGACATGAGTGGGGGCCTGGTGGAGGCTGCCCCTGGATGGTGGGCGGTGGGGGTGGTGGGAGACATGAGTGGGGGCCTGGTGGAGGGTGCCCCTGGTGACTGGGGGGGGTGGGGGTGGTGGGAGACATGAGTGGGGGCCTGGTGGAGGGTTCCCCTGGTGGCGGGGGGGTGGGGGTGATAGGGGACATGAGTGGGGGCCTGGTGGGGGCTGCCCCTGCACTGCTGGGGGGTGGGGGTGGTGGGAGACATGGGTGGGGGCCTGGTGGAGGCTGCCCCTGCACTGCTGGGGGTGGGGGTGGTGGGAGACATGAGTGGGGGCCTGGTGGAGGGTGCCCATGGTGGCAGGGGGGTGGGGGTGGTGGGAGACATGAGTGGGGGCCTGGTGGAGGGTGCCCCTGCACTGCTGGGGGGTGGGGGTGGTGGGAGACATGAGTGGGGGCCTGGTGGAGGCTGCCCCTGGATGGTGGGGGGTGGGGGTGGTGGGAGACATGAGTGGGGGCCTGGTGTAGGCTGTCCCTGGATGGTGGGGGGTGGGGGTGGTGGGAGACATGAGTGGGGGCCTGGTGGAGGGTGCCCCTGGTGACTGGGGGGGGTGGGGGTGATAGGGGACATGAGTGGGGGCCTGGTGGGGGCTGCCCCTGCACTGCTGGGGGGTGGGGGTGGTGGGAGACATGAGTGGGGGCCTGGTGGAGGCTGCCCCTGGATGGTGGGGGGTGGGGGTGGGGGTAGACACGAGTGGGGGCCTGGTGGAGGCTGCCCCTGGTGACTGGGGGGGTGGGGGTGGTGGGAGACATGAGTGGGGGCCTGGTGGGGGGTGCCCCTGGTGGCGGGGGGGTGGGGGTGATAGGGGACATGAGTGGGGGCCTGGTGGGGGCTGCCCCTGCACTGCTGGGGGGTGGGGGTGGTGGGAGACATGAGTGGGGGCCTGGTGGAGGGTGCCAATGGTGGCAGGGGGGTGGGGGTGTTGGGAGACATGAGTAGGGGCCTGGTGGAGGGTGCCCCTGGTGGCGGGGGGTGGGGGTGATAGGGGACATGTGTGGGTGCCTGGTGGAGGATGCCCCTGCACTGCTGGGGGGTGGGGGTGGTGGGAGACATGAGTGGGGGCCTGGTGGAGGGTGCCCCTGGATGGTGGGGGTGGGGGTGGTGGGAGACATGAGTGGGGGCCTGGTGGAGGGTGCCCCTGGATGGTGGGGGGTGGGGGTGGTGGGAGACATGAGTGGGGGCCTGGTGGAGGGTGCCCCTGGATGGTGGGGGGTGGGGGTGGTGGGAGACATGAGTGGGGGCCTGGTGGAGGGTGCCCCTGGATGGTGGGGGGTGGGGGTGGTGGGAGACATGAGTGGGGGCCTGGTGGAGGGTGCCCCTGCACTGCTGGGGGGTGGGGGTGGTGGGAGACATGAGTGGGGGCCTGGTGGAGGGTGCCCATGGTGGCAGGGGGGTGGGGGTGGTGGGAGACATGAGTGGGGGCCTGGTGGAGGGTGCCCATGGTGGCAGGGGGGTGGGGGTGGTGGGAGACATGAGTGGGGGCCTGGTGGAGGCTGCCCCTGGATGGTGGGCGGTGGGGGTGGTGGGAGACATGAGTGGGGGCCTGGTGGAGGGTGCCCCTGGTGACTGGGGGGGGTGGGGGTGGTGGGAGACATGAGTGGGGGCCTGGTGGAGGGTTCCCCTGGTGGCGGGGGGGTGGGGGTGATAGGGGACATGAGTGGGGGCCTGGTGGGGGCTGCCCCTGCACTGCTGGGGGGTGGGGGTGGTGGGAGACATGGGTGGGGGCCTGGTGGAGGCTGCCCCTGCACTGCTGGGGGTGGGGGTGGTGGGAGACATGAGTGGGGGCCTGGTGGAGGGTGCCCATGGTGGCAGGGGGGTGGGGGTGGTGGGAGACATGAGTGGGGGCCTGGTGGAGGGTGCCCCTGCACTGCTGGGGGGTGGGGGTGGTGGGAGACATGAGTGGGGGCCTGGTGGAGGCTGCCCCTGGATGGTGGGGGGTGGGGGTGGTGGGAGACATGAGTGGGGGCCTGTTGGAGGGTGCCCCTGGTGACGGGGGGGGTGGGGGTGATAGGGGACATGAGTGGGGGCCTGGTGGGGGCTGCCCCTGCACTGCTGGGGGGTGGGGGTGGTGGGAGACATGAGTGGGGGCCTGGTGGAGGCTGCCCCTGGATGGTGGGGGGTGGGGATGGGGGTAGACATGAGTGGGGGCCTGGTGGAGGCTGCCCCTGGTGACTGGGGGGGTGGGGGTGGTGGGAGACATGAGTGGGGGCCTGGTGGAGGGTGCCCCTGGTGGCGGGGGGTGGGGGTGATAGGGGACATGAGTGGGGGCCTGGTGGGGGCTGCCCCTGCACTGCTGGGGGGTGGGGGTGGTGGGAGACATGAGTGGGGGCCTGGTGGAGGGTGCCCCTGGATGGTGGGAGGTGGGGGTGGTGGTAGACATGAGTGGGGGCCTGGTGGAGGGTGCCCCTGGTGACTGGGGGGTGGGGGTGGTGGGAGACATGAGTGGGGGCCTGGTGGAGGCTGCCCCTGGATGGTGGGGGGTGGGGGTGGTGGGAGACATGAGTGGGGGCCTGGTGGAGGGTGCCCCTGGTGACTGGGGGGGTGGGGGTGATAGGGGACATGGGTGGGGGCCTGGTGGGGGCTGCCCCTGCACTGCTGGGGGGTGGGGGTGGTGGGAGACATGAGTGGGGGCCTGGTGGAGGCTGCCCCTGGATGGTGGGGGGTAGGGGTGGGGGTAGACATGAGTGGGGGCCTGGTGGAGGCTGCCCCTTGTGACTGGGGGGGTGGGGGTGGTGGGAGACATGAGTGGGGGCCTGGTGGAGGGTGCCCCTGGTGGCGGGGGGGTGGGGGTGATAGGGGACATGAGTGGGGGCCTGGTGGGGGCTGCCCCTGCACTGCTGGGGGGTGGGGGTGGTGGGAGACATGAGTGGGGGCCTGGTGGAGGGTGCCCCTGGATGGTGGGGGGTGGGGGTGGTGGGAGACATGAGTGGGGGCCTGGTGGAGGGTGCCCCTGGTGACTGGGGGGGTGGGGGTGGTGTGAGACATGAGTGGGGGCCTGGTGGAGGCTGCCCCTGGATGGTGGGGGGTGGGGGTGGTGGGAGACATGAGTGGGGGCCTGGTGGAGGGTGCCCCTGGTGACTGGGGGGGTGGGGGTGGTGGGAGACATGAGTGGGGGCCTGGTGGAGGGTGCCCCTGGTGGCGGGGGGGTGGGGGTGATAGGGGACATGAGTGGGTGCCTGGTGGAGGCTGCCCCTGCACTGCTGGGGGGTGGGGGTGGTGGGAGACATGAGCAGGTGTGCAGGGTAGTCCCCTGTTTTGTGGGCTGCCTGCAGGGGCCGTCGAGGGTGTACAGGGAACACCTGTGAGGACCCACCCAGCCTAATCGCGTGTGTAACTTCCCACGCACCCCTGTAATACACGTACCAAGCCAAATCGCGTGTGATAATTCCCGCGCATCCCTGAAATACACGCGCCCAGGCTATTCGCGTGTGGAACTTCCTGCGCACCCCTGAAATACACGTACCCTGCTGTAATCGCGTGTGGGACTTCCCGCGCACCCCTGAAATACACGCGCCCAGGCTATTCGCGTGTGGAAATTCCTGCGCACCCCTGAAATACACGTACCCTGCTGTAATCGCGTGTGGGACTTCCCGCGCACCCCTGAAATACACGCGCCCAGGCTATTCGCGTGTGGAAATTCCTGCGCACCCCTGAAATACACGTACCCTGCTGTAATCGCGTGTGGGACTTCCCGCGCACCCCTGAAATACACGCGCCCAGGCTATTCGCGTGTAGAACTTCCCGCGCACCCCTGAAATACACGTACCCTGCTGTAATCGCGTGTGGGACTTCCCGCGCACCCCTGAAATACACGCGCCCAGGCTATTCGCGTGTGGAACTTCCCGCGCACCCCTGAAATACACGTACCCTGCTGTAATCGCGTGTGGGACTTCCCACGCACCCCTGAAATACACGCGCCCAGGCTATTCGCGTGTGGAACTTCCCGCGCACCCCTGAAATACACGCGCCCAGGCTATTCGCGTGTGGAACTTCCCGCGCACCCCTGAAATACATGCGCCCAGGCTATTCGCGTGTGGAACTTCCCGCGCACCCCTGAAATACACCTACCCTGATGGAATCGCGTGTGGGACTTCCCGCGCACCCCTGAAATACACGTACCCTGATGGAATCGCGTGTGGAACTTCCCGCGCACCCCTGAAATTCACCTACCCTGATGGAATCGCGTGTGGAACTTCCCGCGCACCCCTGAAATCCACGTACCCGGCCAAATCGCGTGTGAGACTTCCCGCGCACCCCGGTATACACGCACACGTATTTTTTGTCAGCGTGTCCGTGTTTGTAGGTACCCCTTTGCACGTCATTTGTCCTGGAGGGCCACAGTATAGGACATTCATCATGGCAGTATATGGGTGCTATTTGTTGGCGCACCTTTTGGCGCACATTTCTTACAGCCGCAGAGAGGCTACCGCCTGCTTTCTTGTGGCGGTCGTGTTTGTGCCTGTGCGCTGGTTTGAGCGTGTGCTTTTTTGCCCTATTCTATTCCATGAATACGTGTTGTAGGCGAGCGTGTGGGCGTTCCGCGCACTTGTGCCCTGTACTTCCCCCGTGACGCCCACGTTTTTGCAAGTTGTTCCCCATTCCGAGTGTTACGCCCGTGTTCCGCCTACTTTTGTTGCGTGCGCCGCGCTATGTGCGAATTTCGCTGTGGCCTGTGCGATTTTCGCTGTGACCTAGCGCACGCTGTTAGATGGCCTGTGCGCCAACGTGCGCGGCGCACTTTTTATCGCACATCCGCTGGTTTTCTCGCGCACGGACTTCCATGAATCGACGTGCGCTGCTTTTCGTGCGATTTTCGCACTTGCACTGCGATTTTCGCTATTCCACTGCGATTCGCACGTTTTTTTGTCCACTTGCGCCGCGCTAATTATTCCATGAATCGGCCTGTCAATGTATTTGTACCTGGGGACTCGTTTTTTTGTGTATATTGAATATTCAGAGTACGTTTTAATATTTACTTATATCTCTGAGGGTTTGGCACCAGTCTGACTCGTATAGTTTTTTCTTTGCAAATGCAGGTCTTAGGCACTGATCCTCAGTTGTTACATTTATCTCTGCTAAAGTCGCCTGCATTCCACGTTGCTATTGATTTATTGATGGTGTGTTGAGCAACTGAATATTTGTTTTTAGATCAGCACAGAGAGAATTAGGTTGAGGAGAGCACATTTTGGAATAGTTGCACAGTTGGCGCCATTTCTTTCGAGAAGATAGTAGAACAAAAATGAATGATTTCCAAAGAGTTTTATATTTGGATAGAATTTGAATTTCTATTTTTTACATTCTGAACATCATATAAAAGACAACGAACACAAGCAATCATAATTTGCATAATCAGAACAAAACAGAGGCAAGATCATGTATTTCCAATCAGTGGTACTGGTGTGTTCAATAAATACCATTGAAAGCCTTTGTACTTATGCTTTACTCCAAATCTCATTATAGCTGTTTTGGATAGATTTGGTGTTAAATTGTGGGTTCTTGCAAATACTTCAAATCGGTGGAGTTTCTTTTGCAGACCCATAGGTGTTGGGTCAAAGATAATGATGTTGTCTGCAAAGGCAAGCCATTGCAGACGTAGAACACCTCGTTTGACCAAGAATAGACTTCTATCACTCTAAGCGTGGTCTAAGTCAGCCATATACAGATTGAAAAATGAGGCTGCAAGGTTACAACCCTGCTTCAGTCCTAAATAGGTCTTTATTGATGCAGTATTTCTCCCTTCAGCAGAGATTCTAATCCTGTAAGAGGTGTCCATGTGAATTTTTACAAACCAATAGATTAGTTCAGGTGGTATTCCCCTTTTTTCCATTTTTGCCCAGCGGATGTTACAAACAACACTGTCAAAGGCTGCAGACATATCTTTCAGGGCGATGTATACCGGGTACGAGTTTTTAGGTTTAATCCCAGTGATCATGTGGGCAATGATAGTCGCGTTTAGAGTGGTGCTCATTGCTTTGCGAAACCCTGTTTGGAATTTGGAGTAAAGGCCCAATTTGCCGATAACCTTTTTTAACTCGAACAAGAGCAGTATTGCAAAGATCTTAGCCTCTGTGTCAATGACTGAAATGGGTTGATAATTTGCTGGAAGGGAGGAATCACCCTTTTTGTAGATTGGAATAATGTTGGAAGTCACCCATGATTGTGGAATAATCCTGGTAGTTGTTATGGTATCAAATTTAGATTTTAGTATACTTAACCGCAAATTTAAGTCTGTCTTATAAACATATGGAGGTAGCCCATCGGGACCCGCAGACTTCGAGAAGGATAGCTTGTTAATCACCCATTTTATATCTTCAATTGACCATTGATATCATACCATCTCAATATGACACAGTGGCGGATTCGGAATGCTCTTAAATTCGTCCGGTAGTTGGAATTTGCGTGTGATATAATCACACCAGACCTTCTCTGAAATACAGTTTGTCATAGGAGCTGCGGAGCAATTATCATTACTTTTTATGGTTCGTCAGATTGTTCTGGTATCATGCCTGCAGAAGGCCCTAATTAGGGTACAGTTGGCCTTATTGTAACTCAGGATTTGCACATGTCTCAACTGGTTTTTATATTTCAGTATTATCCATTTGCGAAGAGTTTGATAGTAAGGAGTGTGTTGATCAGTGTTTCTCAGTCTCCTCAGTTCTTTATATTTTCCCTTTTTAAGGTTTTGATAGTCGGATCAAAAACGTGGTGATGGGGGTCTGATTTATACTTGGCACGGAAATGTTCGAGTGCAGTATGGATTACCTTGGAACAAACAGCCTCCATGGTGGTAGTGGATTTGATCTGTGCTGTATTAATGTTTGCTATTTGCCTAGAGACAAACACCACAAATTGTTTGCATAGACCGGGATTCCATCTTAGCGATATTATAGGTCGGTCTATTTCCGGGTAGGCTAGAGAGGGCTCTAAATAAGGCAGGCAACATTCAAGTTTCAATGAGAGTGAAAGCTGGGCATGATCTCCATGTACTATCAAACTAGTTCTTAAAGACGATGCTATCGACATAATATTATGAGTTAGAAATATATAATCTATTGTCGTGGAGTTGGAGCCCCGACACCAGGTAACTTGGGGGCTTCATGTGGAGGGCTCTATTGCATCCATGTCCCAGTCGTTGAAATATGAATTCCAGTATGCGCCTCTCATTTTCATGTGGGGTCTGTCATGTATTGGTTTTAGATGAGAACGAATTTGATGATCGGAGTTAAAGTCTCTGCCAATTATAATTTCACATTCCCCTATCACCATGTTCGAGGTTTCAAGATGTTTGTCCAATTCGTTGAGCATGGCATCAATTGTGGTGGTACTAGGGTTCCAGTATAGGCTTACTAGTAGGATTGATTTAAATTTCTTATTCTCCAACATCAACCATATTCCCAGGAGATTTGATGACTCCCACTCAAGTTTGGTTTGGGCTCCGATGCTATTGTTTACTGCAATTGCTAATCCACCCAACGGGTGCCCCATCGCTATATGGCTTGCAGGTGAGCAATATCTAGTAAATCCTATAAGTAAGAGTGAATCGAGTTTCATGGTTTCCTGGAGCAATATTATAAGGGGATGTTCGAAGTCATTCAAGATACCAAACCAATTCTCTATGTTATGAAATCCACACGAGTTACATGACAATATTTTTAAGTCATCGAATTTCAGTGGCTATGATTTAGAGGTTTGAGCTTGAGCAATTAGGAGAGATTATAGCATTGGTTCTGCCCATGACATATCTTTGATTTTTGCTACCAGGTTCACCAAGTCGGCAATAGGAATGTTTTTGTCATTCAAGCCGTTATTGGACTGTTGCTTAGTTTCGTCTTTGTTAGGACAGGAATACGCTATGAATTCTTGCGCTGTCAGTTCATCGGGGAAAGTCGTTAATACAATCCCTTGTTCGTTGATCTCTGCTCTGCAGGACCAAATACATTTCAGAATTGTTTCTGGGGCAAGATAACAAACTGTTTGATAATTATTCCATCTTGCCAGTGAGACTCTTGTAATATCCTCAGATTTAAGGATTCTTAGTTGCGGAATACGGGAGAGCAGCGTCAACAAGAAGGCGCGATTAATGCGCAAACTTCCAAGGGACTGCAGTGTTCCTTCCAGGCTAATGATATGAACCCTTTCCAATGGTGGCTGAATAGAAGGAGGGTGCGTTGTCATTTGCTCCTCTAAATGAGGTGCAGTATTTTGGGGCACTGTGATGCACTTTGTAGTCACTGTAGCAAATGGGTCAGTCAAGGCATGGTGGGAGCCTTTAACCACCAATGCATTAAGGATTGCTTCAGCCGAAATTTCGCCATCCTGGATGTCAGTGTATCTCCACGTGTATCATTAACGTTATTGAGAGCTGAGGCAGTTTGGAAGCATCTTGCATACTCCCAACCCATGCTGGGTTGGTTTTTGGTCCCTACCATTATTCGAAAGGCCTGAATTCTCAGCAACTGAACGGTCTTTGAGATCGTGTGCTTTCGTAGGTCCTGATTTACTTGGGAGAGATTGAACTTTGCTCACTCAATTTACCACCGTGTCGCGTGGAGATCGTATGTGCGCCCTCGCGGGCACAGCTGTACAGACTTCACAGGAAGATTCTTTTCTTGGGAAGTTTGTGAGGGTTTAGATGTGGTCTCCACACTTAGGGCTTCATGCAGCCTTACTTTAGGCTACAAGTGCAGCTTCTTCCACTGACAGGGAAATATGCATTTTAGTTTGGTTTTATTCTTTTCAAGGGGGATTCAGATGCTACCGAGTTTGGTTCTGGGTTTTTAAAGTCAGCTTTCGGCTTTTTTGGTGGTAAAATAAGTTCTGGACGATTTTGAGGTGGCTTGATTACTAGGGCAATTGTTTTTACCGCTAATGTCGATGGAGAAGGCTGAGTCGTTTGGTGACACATAGGAAGGGGACTGATTTCAGTGGTTTACGGGGGAAGCAATGGGGTAGCTTGGCTCTCTTGCGAGAGTTGCTGAACATCAATCGGATCTTCCTCTGTAATCCCTTCTACTATATCAGTGTTAGGCTGCATAGGGCCATTAGCATTTCCTCCAGCCGATGCATTCCGCTCAACTGGTCCACCTTTGTTATTAAGAAGAGCCTCTTTGCGTCTTTTTGCGTAGAGTTTGACTGCTCACAAATGTGTTTTCTTGGCACAGCATGATAAAAAAACCTGTTTTTTCTTCGAGATTGGGAAGGGTGCCACTGCTTTTAGTAGCATTGACGGACTGTCAGGAGGCTCGACATTTTGTGAAGGATTCAGGCAACATTGAGTGATGATAGCTTTCGTGTCCTCGATATAGGCTTTCAACCCCTTCAAGTCCTCTCTAGGGCCACACATGCAGGACTTAGGTAAGGGGGTGGTAGGTTCAGATGGCGATGGTCGGGGAGCTGGTGTAGGAAAATAGGGAATTACTTCCATGAGACACTGCATGCTTTTTTCAGCACTGGCTCGTTTCGGAGACATTGTACGATTCTTGTCCAGCTCTTGTTTATGTATCATTATAGATTCCCATACTAATATGAAACCCTCAATGCGATCGATTTTAGAGCACATTTGGCGCATCGTGCTTTTTATTTCACGAAGTTCCAGATGTGAAAGTTCGTGCCCTTTGTCCAGGAGATCCAGTATTTTTATTATAACTGGGAATGTGTGAGAGGAACTCCCTTCATTGTTCTCCCGGCAGCGGGAGTGTGTGGAAGAGTCCAGACAAGGGTAATTTAATTGCAGCTGAGTAAGATCCGAGGAATATAAAATTTGTGCTGGCATGGGTTCATTGTTAATTTCAACATCGATAATGGTGTTATTCTAAAGGGCCATTGGGGAAGTGTTGCAAGACTGTATTTTAGGAGGGAGCTTCCACTCGGGCAATCTTGTTACGAGGGGGGTTAGCATACTTATAGAACGGTGGACTTGGGTATCTAGGTCAACCATTTTGCCCAGATCCACTTTGAATGAGTCGTGATTGGAAGTATCACCCTCAAAGTCTAAAGACACCAAGGCGTTTGCACTTAATGAAGTATGATTCTGAGCAATGTGAGTTGGGGTCCCCATTGGGCATGATTTCAAAAAATGGTGCGGCAAGACCTCCTCTAAGGAGTGTTCAACATAAAATGATTTCCCCGTACAGATCATCGAGTCAATAGTTGTGCTCCTGATAGGAGCAGTGGCGGTGTCCATGCGATGGCTTCGCAGGCAGCTCTCCATATACTTAACTCAGTTAACCGGTCAGATCAGTAGCAAGTCAGTAACAGGTAGTAAGTAATATGTGAATAACAGTACCGCTAAGGAAATAACACAGTGGTTTGGAGACAGAGTCAAAAACTTACTTTGCTTCTGGTCCCGGACAACCGGATGAGCAGAACTAGTACAGAGCTTCCGTAAAGGTAATCCAAATTGCAAGGTTGTGTCAGACAATTAGGGGTAGCCCATAACAAGCGTGTTATCAGAATAAATGGTAATGAGGAATCAGGAAATGAGACAGCCGCTCAGCCGGGGAGCCAGCGAACAGCAAACAGCATATACTTGAGTGTGTACTTGATGCCCGCGTGCAGATGCGCACAGCCCTGGGTTTTAAGGTCTTCTGGGTAGAGGGGTGTGGGGCCACCAAGTAAATGTCCAAAAAGGTGTCCAATAGAACATATACGCTGTAAGTAATATAGAGAGTACATATAGAGTACAATTATTCAATAACACAAGTATCTCTATACTTCTTTGCAATGTCCGTACCACGTAAATGTCCAAAAAGGTGTCCAATAGAATTCCAAAATTTCCGGGCAGAGCAAGGTGCCAGCAAACAGCGTATACTTGAGCATGTACTTGATGCGCGTGCGCAGATGTGCGCGGCCCTGGGTTTTTAAGATTTTCTGGGTAGAGGGCGGCGGGGCCACCAAGTAAATGTCCAAAAAGGCATCCAATAGAATTCCAAAATTTCCAGTCAGAGCAAGGTGCCAGCAAGCAGCGTATACTTGAGCGTGTACTTGATGCGCGCGTGCAGATGTGTGCATCCCTGGGTTTTTAAGGTCTTCTGGGTAGAGGGGACGGGGCCACCAAATAAATCTCCAAAAAGGTGTCCAATAGAATTCCAAAATTTCCAGGCAGAGCAGGGTGCTAGCAAACAGCGTATACTTGAGCGTGTACTTGATGCGCGCGCACGTGCAGATGCATGCAGCCCTGGGTTTTTAAGGTCTTCTGGGTCGAGGGGGCGGGCCACCAAGTAAATGTCCAAAAAGGTGTCCAATAGAATTCCAAAATTTCCAGGAAGAGCAAGGTGCCAGCAAAGAGCGTATATTTGAACGTGTACTTGATGCCTTTAGACGCACTCCCTCTGTAATAAGACTCGTTCGGCTTGATACCTTTTTACGGTTCAATCATTGCTTGTTTTGCATCCCTTAAACCTGGATTCCCCTTATAACAGGGATACTCCTGCTTCTCTCTCTGCTTCTGCTGTCTCCTTTCTGCACACACCCCGCCCACCAGGCTGGTATTCTCTGCCAATCATCCTTTACTGTGGCCCCTGGCCTACCTGGCCTACCTTCTCTTCCTGTCTTTGTTTCCTTTGAGTATCTTTACACCTCTTTTCCGAACCCTTACCATCTGGCCTTCCTTCTGATTCCCCCTAACCCCCAGCCCTATCAGCTCCTTTTGTGATGACCTTAATGCCCCGCTTTCTGTTCTTCTTCCTTTCCCTAAATTATTCTGGTTGATTGCAACATTCATCTCTCAACTTCTCATTCCTCGGTTCCCTTAAGCTCTTTTCTTTAGTCGTACCACAGTTCCCCTATTCCTATCCCTCCCTCCTAGATCTCTAGCTCTATCTTGACCTTATTGTCTCTTCCTTTCTATTGACCTCCTCTGTCTCTGCCCTTCCTGTGTGTTCCTCTGATCATCTTACTGCCCACTGTCCTTCGCCTGCTTCTCCTGCCCCCGCTCATCATACTTGCTTCTGCCGTGACCTTTGTACTTTCAATAGCCCCTTGCTGGTCTCTTCCTGCATTTCTCGTCTTCATTCTCACCCTACCTTTATTTATTTATTTATTGGTTATTTGTAACGTGCCTACACACAAGTATTTCAAGGAGCATCAAGTCAAGGGGAGGGAAACTGGAAGAGGCCAATACAACAAAGCATTCTTACAAGGCCTTGAGACATTCAGAATGAGCATGTGCTCTAAAAAGTCATGACGGGCAGAGAGAAGAGGATGGACATGACAAAAACACAAAACAATAAAAACGATCTTAGCGAATCAGAAAGTGCAAGTGCTGTGACATGAAATGCAGGGGAGAGGAGGAATGTGGGGCAAGGGGACAAACAGGATGAAGGGGCAAAACAGGGCCGCATAAAGCAACGTACTAGGCCTTGCCCAATGTGGTTGAACAGGTAGGCAAACAGTGGTAGAGGGGAGGCAGTGAAAGCAAAGCAGGTTGCAAGTTGAGCAGTGGATACAGATAGGAAAGTCAGAGCCCAGATATGGAGAAGAGTCTGGGAGTAGATATACAGGAGCAGTGGAAGAACAATAGGATGAAGCAGACTGTCCAAGAATGTAGACCAGGATGCAAGATCCGAGGTGGCAACCGAAGACTAGAGCAGGAAGTAGTCCAGAGCAGATGCAGGGCGGATCCAGGCATCCACAGATGGGGCACAGCAGTGCGGGCTGCGAGTAGGGTGGTGGTGTGGATTAGCAGGCATTGCCTGAGGACTGGGTGTGCACAGCGGCGGGCAGGAAAACCGCATCGGGAGGAGGCAGGGTGAGTAGTGTAGGCATCAACAGAGGCACAGAGGGTTGTGAAAATCCTGAACGGAGACGTGGCAAGGGAGTAGGGAGGCAGGGGAAGGGATGGGAAGCCATCAGACGAGAGGAAATGAAAATGCCATGCCTGCTAAGTGAAGCAGCAGTAGAGACTAGATGATGCAGACATGCCAGCACAATTTGGTGGAAGCTGTAAGGAGGGCAGGGCCCCTCCATGCTCGGCCAGGCCCAGACAGGATAGAGCCGTGGCCCTTATAAGTGGCCCTTGCAGGGGGCTAGCTTCGCCTGCATTCTCGTGGGCTTCTGGAGGAAGTAGATAGCCCTGGCCAATCCACTGTGAGCGGAGGCGGGCTCCAGTCATGTGCAGGTTCATGCAAACTTCTGTGGTACGGCGGAAGCCATTTTAAAGAGTGCGAGGTGCTCTTTCTTGGAATAGTGAAGCCCAGCACGGGCCCATGTGAAGCAGCAAGACGATGCTGCCGCTTCTCTCTTTTCCTCTGTTTCTTTGTCCCTTGATATTTGTTATCCAGCTTCCCCTTTTTCAACTGCTTGCAAACCTTCACAGCCTTAGCTTACGCTGCAGCTTCCCTCGATGAGACAAACTCTTTGCCGCTCAGAACGACGCTGGCGCAATCACGCTCAGACTCTGACTCTTCTTTACTGACCTCTTTCTAATCCTCCTATGATGCTGCTCTTCTCTCTGTGAAGCAATCCTATTACTCTGACCTCCTTAATCCCTACTCACCTTATCGCCGCCATCTTATCCGAACTTTGTTTCATATACTTTCCCGTCCTTCTCCTGATCGTAACCTTATCTCTGCTCTCTCGGCCACAGATATCACCTCTTATTTATTCTAAGGTCACACTTCTCTGCTCTGCCATTGTCCCTTCTACTCCTACTGCCTCCCTTTCCTCTCATTCTGCTCTCATGCCTTCTTTCCTTACGCTCTCTATCTCTGACACTGCACTCCTACTGTCTAGCGCCCACTTCTGCACCTGCGGACCCCATTCCGTCATCTCTCATGCCTAAAGTCTACCCTTCTCTATTCTCTTATCTCACTCCTCTCTTTACCATCTCTCTTCTTTCCCCAACTTTTCCCACATCATTTAAGCATGCCAAACTTCATCCTATTCTAAAGAAGCCCTCTCTCAACCTTTCTCTCTGTTTCAACTTCTGGCCTATAACCCTTCTTCCCTATTCCTCCAAGCTCTTGGACCTCTTGTCTATTCACACATCTCTATCCTCTTATCTCCCACCACTCAATAGAGGCTGCACTTCTTTCTGTCTCTGACTCCCTTCTTTCTGAACTCTGCTCTTCTGATTCTGCTCAACTTATCAGTTGCTTTCGACACTGTCGACCATTCGTTTCTTCTTTCTTCCCTGTCCTCCTAAGGGTTTTCTGGCTCTCTTCTTCTATGGTTTCAGTCTTATCTGTCCAGTCGCTCTTATTCTCTCTCTTGTGCTGGTAAATGTTCTACTTTTCCTCTTTGCCACGGTGTCCCCAAGGCTCAAATCTGGGTCCCCTTCTTTTTTTCCCTCTACGCTTCCCCTCTAGCCTCAATGAATTCTACCTTTGGGCTCCACCTTTATTCCGACAGCACCAAACTCTTTCCATCCTTTTCTTCTTCCCCTTCCTCTATCACTTCATTTTAACCTCATGTCTTCTGGCCATTTAATATTGGATGTCCGATTACTACTGAAGGCAACCTGAACGCTCACACCAGAGAGAATACAACCCGGTAGGGAAGAACAGCCCAAGTCGATCTTGTAAGGATAACAAGTTTTAATCTCATACAAAAATGAGTGCAACCGCAAATAACTCTGCTGTTAAAAACATTCTGTTGGAAAAGGTTCAAGCAGAGGCTTAAGAGGAGACATATCATCATTGTGATGCAATGCATACAGTAAAAACCCATGCAGCTGGTTGGTGTGCGCCTATACAGGGTCCGCCTGCTCCATAAGGGATGCCAGGTCATTAGTTCTGGCCCAGTCCGTCCGTCTTCCAACACGTGCATGCTGCAGAGATCATCTTCTCATCGAAGAAGGTCAAAGAACAAATTAACTACACTCCTAACACAAGGCTACTTCATCATTATACTATGCACCTGGCAGGCTTTAAGACTGGCACAAAGGAGGTGCTGGGGCACTCTGACCTCCACACACACATTTCACTCACTCCCCTTCACGCCATCCAGCTCCATGGTCTCCACCCTCATTTTGAACTATCATTTATCCCTCACAGCACCTCTCAATACAAATCATATGATTGTAGCTCAAAGACGTGCAGCGGCCGTTCTCTTTGAACATTCAGGACTTGTTACTTTAGGGTTAGTGGTCGAAGTTCACCTGGTGCCATGGAATTCAGGGATCTTGGGGCTTAGTCCGTTATATGGGCTATAACTTGTGGTCGCCTGGGGATGGGCCAGGTCAGATTTTGGCCGGTGCAAGATAACACGCACACTTGCTACGGACTTCTAATACCAACCTCAGCAAACTGCGATTGATTCAAAACAAAGCCTTAAGAGCAGCTTTAGGGATGAAAAGGTCTGAGCATATTACCAAGATAAGGAAGGAGGTCCACTGGTTACCTATCAAAGCCAGAATTATTTTTAAAACTCTCTGCATCGCACACAAATGTCTTGCCGAAAAAAAAGCCCCGATCTACCTCAACAACGCCCTTCATAAAAAAGAATCCACTAGAACTCTAAGGTCTAACGATAATTTACTCTTAGTGTCTCCCCGGTATAAAAATACCAGAGCTGGGGGTAGCAGCTTCCAGGTCTTAGCACCCAAACACTGGAACTCCCTCCCTATCACTATCAAAAAAGAGACCTCGCTCCCTGGTTTTAAAAAATTGCTATAAACTTGGCTATTCAACCAATATTAGCACGAAGCACATCTGATCTAACTGTGAATAATGTTTGTGAGTGTATTGTATAATCTTCTGTTTGTTGTAAAAAAGTTTTATGCACACTGTACAATTGTATGAGCAATTTCTAAGCTGTCTGTAACCACGCCGTGATACCCCAGGGTCTGGCGTGTAACAAATAAATAAATAAATATATAAATAAATAGGCACCGGTCTGTGATCGCAGCCCGGTAGGGCACATTCCTGCGTCACCCAGAGGAGCAGGAGATTCTGCCGACTGCTGAAGCAGTCCCCCGCCTCCAGGAGGGCTTGCGGTAGCACTCTGCAGCAAGCTAGGTCTCCAGGCGTAAAGGCTTATGCTGCTGCATATTGTGCAGCGCAGCGCTCGACTGCTTTATTTTCTGTAGATTTCACGGCAAATCTGCACGAGTATCCGGATTAAATCTGATGGCCCTCTACGAGATTTGAATCGCATCTGTACCCTGCAAACTGCCTTTCCCGACCTGAGGCACCATTGCAGCCCACAAGGCTTTCCCTCTAAAGATGGCCGCCTCATCCACATTTCGGCACCCTGGCACCGACTTCCATTTCCAGGACCTGCATCTGATCGTGATTGGCTAATAGCTCTTTTTCTAGCCAACCCCCTGCCGGTAGGTGTCAGCCAGCCCGCCCATGAAGGCATTCACAATAAGGCACTTCCCTGTCCAAGTCTGTTCAGGGCTGACAGAGGCCAGGGCCATGACCCCTGCCTAACTGCACTGAGAACTGAGACCAGCTACTCGCACTCTGATCTTCAGGCCCAACTCTCAACTTCCAATCCAACGTTACCCACATCCTAGGGGACAACCTCAAAACCAACTCAAGAGCCATTCTCCTAGGAGACCTCAACTTAGGCTTTAGAGACCCCAAAGACAAGAAAGACAAGGCCCTTGCTAAAATGCTCCTAGATCTATGCTTTACCCAACTAGTCAACAACCCGACCCAGACCAAAGGTCACATACTAGATTGGATAGCAGATCACAACTGCGCAGTCAACATCAGCTGGAACACTGCACGCCCCTGGACTGACCACCATTTACTACACTTCTTTATACCCTCATAAACAGGAGGGAACCCAAGCCCACCTGCACCAGCCACTATGGCCAGGTCGGAAAAACTACTCAAAGTGGACAGAATCCTCCCTCTCATTGAATCCTTGGCACTAGCTCAATCCACATCTAACAACCCCACAGAACTAGTAGACCTTTATAATAACACTCTCAAAGAGGTACTAGATGCGGTAGCCCCACTGGAAGAGAATAAAGCAAAGAAGATACTTCATGCAAACTCGTGGTTCACACAGGAACTCTTTGATGCACAAACTGCTAAACGAGCGGCACTAACATCTAGGCAAACTAACCCTTCCACGACCACAAGAGACACCTATCTTGCAATCGGTAAAGAATATAAAAAGGCAATCTTCAGAGCAAAGCTGCTACATATTCCTCCAGAATTGAGAAAGCCAACTCCCAATCCAAAGAACAATTCGCCATCTACAATGAGCTAACCATCCTCCCCACCACACAACCCATCGAGAAAAACCAAACATGGTGTAATAACATTCAACATGCCATGTTAGATAAAAGTAAAACCCTCCAAATCAAGATTAAGACTCAATTCAACAAACTACCCAAAGCCACTTCACCCACCTCAAAAACCCCCACCACCCTCCCATCCGCAAGCAGTCAACATGACACAAACACACCCAGACCCTTTGCATTTAGGGATGTAACAACCTCTGAAGTCCTAGTGATCATGAAGCACATCAAACCATCGCTATGTAAAGGTGACACATGCCCAGCCAACTTAATCAAAGATTGTGCGACAGCCCTGGCCCCATTTGTCACCACCTTCATCAATGCCTCCTTCGCCACTAGCACCGTTCCACTTGCCCTTAAGGAAGCCTGGGTTCGGCCACTACTAAAAAAAAACTACTCTTGACCCTGACTCGCCTAACAACTACCGTTCAATTACCACTGAGCCATTCCTGCTGAAAATCCTGGACAAGGCTGCCTATCTACAGATTCAGTCATACCTGGAAACTCACAACATATTAGGTAAAAGACAGTCTGGCTTCCGCCCTCGTCACGGCACTGAATCAGCCCTACTCGACCTCAAGAATCGACTACTCAAAGCCATGGACAAAGGCAAATCCTCACTCCTCCTACTCCTGGATCTCTCAGGGGCCTTCGACTTGGTTGACCATAAGATCCTGAGTAAACACCTCATTGACATTGCTCACTTCTCCAAAGAAGCTACCGCATGGATCACCACCTTCCTGGATGGTCGGGCTATGAGGGTCTTTTCTCTCCAGGCCTCAGTCTTTCCATCCCCCATTGGGTGTGGAGTCCCACAAGGATCCTGCACATCCCCCACTCTCTATAATCTATTCACTCTTCCCCTGTTCAGTGACCTAGAGGAATTTGGCATAGCCTTTGCCAACTATCCCGACGATACACAAATTCTTCTCCCCCTAACAGGTGACTATGAACAAGACCTCAACACCCTCCAGAAGACATATGCTCGCATACAGGCCTGGATGGCAGCCAATGGCCTATGTCTAAACGGGGAAAAACTGAAATCCTACTGGTAGGCCCCAAAGAGTCCCTAAAAAATCTAGATGATAAATACAGCTCCTTCCGTATTGCGAACACTGTTATCACACCCTATGCTGCAGTGAAAACACTGGGTGTATACCTTGACTCCACCTTATCTATGGAAAGGCAAGTCAGCGCCATCTCTTCATCGGCCGCACTCACTACTAAAATAAAAAATGCAGTGAAATCCCACCTGTCGCCAAACAACCGCCTCAACATCGCCAGAGACACCATTGGCGCTAAGTTACACTACTGCAATATTCTACTTCTAGGCACCACCGCCAATAACATCAACAGACTTCAAACTGTGCAGAACAACGCCCTTAGAGCCGCACTCAGTATCCCAAGGAGAGATCACATCTCCCAGGTGAGAAAAGATGCCCACTGGCTCCCCATCAAAGAACGCATAACATTCAAGGCCCTCACGGTCACTCACAGATGTCTCTCGCAGACTGCCCCAGCATACCTAGCAGAAAGAATACACCTGCCTCCAGCTCACAGACCAAACCGAGACCAGTACTCTCACCTACTCTCAGTCCCAGCTGTTAACAGAGCCAAAGCTGGCGACACTAGCTTTGAAGTTCTAGCCCCAAAAGCCTGGAACACCCTCCCGCGCAGCTTAAGAAATATAGAATCTCTCACAGTGTTCAGAAAAATGCTACAGAGTGAACTATTCAACTAAAACGCTTAACATATTGTCTCCAACTCGGTTCAACTGTAACCTCGAAACGACCTTTAACAATGTCATTGATTTTGTATTACTGCCTTTGTAATGTCTCTCCTAAACCTGTTAAGTGAACATTCGGTAACAGCGTCACGATACCTCCGGGCCGCTGGGCGCTTTATAAATCCAAATAAATAAATAATCAAAATTCCTTTCGGATAGAAAAACATTTTTGCTCTACTGTTAGAACAATGAATAAGCTTTATGGTGGTTGGGGTGTGGGTTGTCCTCATGGGAGCTCGGGCATGGCTAGAAGTTTCCCTCGTCTCACAATTAGGGCATAGTGCATGAAATGCTGCATTCACTACACAGGCCTTGTCTCCTAACTATGATTACTAACATCTACGCAGAAATGCATTAACATCTACACAAAATGGAAGTCTTGCTAGTGTACTGGGCTACACTATGTGAGTTGATTATATTGGGGTGGGGTCCTACCACCGTTACCCCTCCCCAAAACCCACCTTCCATTGCTGTTAACATATCCAGCATGCATCGGTTTTGCATCGTCATAAGTCTCAATGCACGCAACTCAACCTTGATCATGTTGAACCCGTTCTGTGTTTCATTGGCAAGCTGGACCAGCTCTAGCAAACGATTTGCAGACATTTGGCATTTGCTGCGGCCTGCACTGCTGGCAACAGTAGCAATGCAAAAAAGGATTCTGCTGAGCTGAGGAGTTGATACTCCTCTGGTATTTCAGCAAGCAATGCAGAAGAGTCTTTGGATATGTATTGCGATCTTTTCTTCCTCTTTTGTTGTTTAAACTGTCCTTTCCCTGACATGATGCAGAGCCCTTGTGTGTACAACAGGTTCTCTTCTTCTTTTTCGAATACAGGGGGGGTCAGTTGGTTACACGGCAGGCAGTGCTCCCCCCTTCAGGTGTTCCTCTGGGATTACTAGTGGCGCTGAGTGCAGCGTGGCTAGCGAACAACAGCCCCTCCATGGTGGTGTTAGGTGCAAGTAAGCTTGTTGGCCACAGACCAGTAGTAATCCATTACAGCTGCCATTCCCTTCTTCATGTCTGAAATCAGGAGAGTCTTATTGAAACGTTAATTTGAGCCAACAAAGACTGTACCCTTGCTGCGAAATCAAAGTCCATATACCTCTTCCCTGTGCACTCGCACCAGCTTTTCCATTGTTGCAACCCACATCAGCTTTGTGATATGATTTCTCCATATTTGTGCACAGAACGTGTCCACTCGCACTATCGCTTCCTTGCCGTATGTTACCAGTTCTTCTACCAGGCAAGGTAGCGTGGTGTCCTGCCATTTGTTATTGACATGTTTACACCCTTTCACCAACAAATAGGGTAACTCCACAGACTTATTGTTCTTTGTATTGTTGTTGCACTTCACAAGATTTGGGCCCACCATTTGCAGTTGCACACTGTGTGCCTGGAACGTTCCTTTTATTCTGCATAGAGTAAGATCAACTAGGCATTGTGCCTCTATAATTGGGACTGCTTGCTGTACTAACACCTTGGGATCCCCTGATGCATGTTAAATGAGTGAACACACATAACAGCTTCCATTCACAATGTTTCTTCCCATGCCACTCATGTCAGTATACCAACTGTTGGTAAACTCAGGATGGCGTATGTCCTCAATGGCATCCAAACCCAGCCCTTAATACATATCATCCTGTTTTTGGTACTTCCCTTTTCATTATTCTATACACGCTCTCAGGGGTGCTAGCTTTAACAGTGCTATCGAAAATATCACCATAATCCTTGACCTACTTGAAACAAACTCTTTATTTATTTATTGGTCATTTACTATTACCCTCATTGCCAATTGTGCACACGCGCTTGCTGTCGTGATGCTCCTGCTATAATCATCACTAATACTCGCATGCACACTATTGCTACTCCTATATACATTTCCATTAATATTGTTAGCATTCAAGTTGCTACCAATATATGTAAATCCACTAATATTAATAACATTTATATGTAGTGTCCCGTTTAAGTATACAGTCCCACCCCCCCCTGAAAGGGGCCCCTAGGGGTCCCTAACGTCTATGGAAACAAGGCGAGTCACCACACACGATAGATACGCCAGACACGAGGTTGTATTCCCAAAGCTAGGGTTTATTGCAAGCAAAAGTCTCAGTTGGCCAACTCGGTCTCACGCCCCGCGACGTGTATCTCTAGACCTCGAGGGATGCAAGAGAGTGAATTACGTACATCAGTTACATATATACAAAATGCATATCAAACAATCAGCTATGACATGTTTAACACCCCCCTTTATTGGGTTTCTTTGAACTTGGTGTGATGATGGACATCTTCGACAACTATGACACCTTCAAACATCTATTCTAGTAACAATTTGCAATTTGTGAGTGCGGAAGCTTCTTTCAGTTGTTGAACAGAACACAGCGCTTCTGTTCTTGGAAGCGAGCTACATATGGGGGGGAGAGTTGCATTCCAGACCATGCTATCTATGAGGTGCTATTCGTGTCCTAGGAGCCGACATGCTCTAACGGGGCTCAGCAAAGGGGGGCCAAAAGAAAAGCATAATTCAAGCCTTTAGCTGCATTATTCTAACATATTCTACCATATAACGAGACTGGCTGGCAGCTGCGAAATGATTAAATGCCCTGCAGCTCTGCTTCAAGGCTACATTTGGGAGGGAGCCAGGCATTCTTCCTGGCGCTGCCTACATTGTGTTTCAACGAACTCTTGTTATCCTCGTGGCCCTGCGGCCTTGTCCTTTTTACGTGCAGACAACAATGCTTTACAGTCAAGCAGTGTAAGCAGAAAATATACTGCGAAGCAATAAGAACAGAAAGCAATGAGCAATGGTTAGAAAACAAAATGGCGATTCTTGTTACATCAAAATGGCCGTTCATTGGCAAACTCGAAAACCTATATTCTGTCATATCGTGCATGAGACGGTTGGCCCACGGCCATCAAAATGCGTTTGCGGTCACAAAGTAGAGGCATCCATTTTTCTAGACTGACACCCGCCCCCTTTATAGGACCTCCCTCTATAACATACTCTTCCCAATAAATCCCCATCAATACCATCAATATCATACATAAAGCTGCAATAACGGTTATTCCACAGCAATAGGCATAGGCCCATATATTGTTATTTGTTCATCTACACTTCGGTCCCTACTTAACGAACACCTATTTACATAGGTGAGGTTCATCATCTTCTCTCCTGAAAAGGAAGCACATTAGATAGAAAAAAAAGGAGATACGTACAAGACATACCTTTCCACAGAGAGAAAAAGAGAGAGAGAGTAAAGAGAGAGAGAGTGGAAGAGAGCGAGAGAGAGAGAGAAAGAGAGAGAGAGAGAGAGAGAGAGAAGAGAGAGAGAGAGAGAGAGAGAGAGAGCGAGAGAGGAAAAGAGGGAGAGAGAGAGAGACAGCGAGAAAGAGCTCCTGAAAAAGAAAAATATGGACCTAGCAGCTAATCTTCAGCCCGATAGAGGAGTGTGACACTGCACACTTTATGTTCCAAAACAGGCCGGTGAGGTAGATAGGGCGCAGGTACTACTGACACTCCTTTAAGATAACTGAAGTGCCGACGTGCTGTCTGGAGATACCCATGTGGACGTCAGAGAGGTGGACCCAATATCGCAAGCCCTTTACTTTCACAGTGAGGGCAGTGCAAAACACCACCTCGTAGGGCACGTGGAACCGAGGGTTGTTCCACCTACGCACAAAATTGTGATTGTACACAAACTCACCAACCAGCAGTGGTTGTGTGGTCATGCACTCAGGATCTGTCGCCATCACGGTTGCTACCCACCTTGAGAAAGGGCAGACCACGACAATGAGATACCTAGAGCCATTACAACGCTCACCCATGTCGGTATAATCTATGTGTAATTCACAGAACAGCCCAGTAGGGCGGGCCAATGTGCCCCATAACATCCGTTGTGTCATCCCTGTACTGAAACATTGACATTTGGTGCAATGTACAACCATTTCTGTGATGCTCTTCTGGATGTTTGGTATGAACCAGTCCTCCTGTATATCTGCTGTGAGGTGTTGCTTCGAACCGTGGGATGGTTAGTGTAACTGTTCAAATGCTACTGCTAGCAGTTCCTGGGCATTATAGTCTTCATGGAGCTCTCTTGTCTCCACAATAGATCTGTTGGGGATTGCTTGCACCCCCTTTGTAGCCACAATCCCGTTCTCCCTTTCTGGTGTCCTACACTGTAACTCTATTATCTGGGAGATAGGCAATGCTGTGTAAGGTTTTGGATGTTTGCTTGCTGGTGGAGTAGTCACGATATACTCAGCAGGCATTTTATTTGTCACACACGCCTCCATTTTGGCTGCCACATTGGCAGCTGCCTTCCCCATCAATATATCGTCTGTCCCGTTAGTGTGGGCAGTGCACTTGACAACCACCACAACAGATGGCTGGGATAATGCTTCTATCAGTGTTTCTAGCACTGCTGCATGCTGCACTGGATATCCATCCACCCCCTGAAAACGCATCCTCTTCCAGCGGGATAGACCGGTGTGTACAGTTGTTGTGATGTATGGTGAGTCTGAATATATTGTGACATGGCACCCTTGGGATGCTCTCAATGCTTCAATGAGTGCTATGAGTTCCGCAGCCCGTGCAAAATAATGCATTGGAAATCTTTTCATAACCACTGTCTCGTACTCCCCTTACTCATGTTGTACCACTGTTGCCCTTGTTTGTCTATGTTTGTCTATGTCCAACCTCCTGGTCAATTGCGGTCAATTGTGAACGCCCCATCAACAAAGAGAGGGTGTCATCTATTGTGTCATCTTCCTCCCCCTCATATGTGGTGCAGTCTTGCACCGTTAGATCTTCGGCAGTGGGCATAACTGTTAGGAAGGTGGCAGTAATCACTGTGTTGCATATAACCACATGTATGTGGGGCTTTGAAATAATAATCTCGTACACTGAAAATCTCTGTAGTCAGGATGGACTTTGACCGTTCTAGGATGGCAAACATCGAATGTTCCACATACAACATAACCGAGCACCCCATTACAATAGTAGAACTGTTTTCTATTGTAAATGTAGCAGCTACTAAAGCTTGTTCACAAGTGAACTGCCCTTGCATCACTGCATCTAGAGTGCCGCTGTAATTGGCCAATGGCTTATGAACCATAGTGCTCTTCTGTGTCAACACTGCGGTCATGAGCTGGCCATCTGAATGTGTGAATAAGTAAAATTCCTGTGTGTAGTCTGGAGTGGCCAGTATGGGTGCTCAACTAATGACTTCTTTTAGATTGTCGAACTGTTTGATAATATCTGCAGTTCACTGTAACTTATGATCCTTTGTTTTTTGTGTTTCCTTAAGGGCCTGCATAAGTGGTCTTTTGTATGTCGCATAATCTAAAATCCATGCCCTTCAGTAGTTGCACAGCCCCAAAAACGTCTGCATTTCTGAGGCGGGTCTGGGGGTGGCATGTAGTGACGCTGCGCTATCTGGTAATATTCTTTTACCATTCGCTGATATGAACTGTCCCAGAGCACCTCGTGTTGGCCGTATTGCAACTTAGCCTTGTCAAGATTGTACCTCTTATAGGCCAGCAATTGTAGGAGTGTAATGGAATCCCTTCAGCGGTGCTGCTGACTGTCACTGCACACTAACAGATCATCCACATACTAGATAAAAGTGCTGGGAACCTGAATGTTCCCTAAATTAGCATGCAGAATTCTGTTAAAGATACTCGGGCTCTCACAGTACCCCTGAGGTAACCTAGTATGTTCAAAATGCATCTGGCCCTGTGTAAATGCCGTGAGGTACCTCGACTCAGGATGGAGTGGAATTGAGAAGAATGCATTCTTCAAGTCCACTAGAGTGAAGTATGTGGTTTGTTTGGGGATACTGCATAAAATTGTCACAGGATGAGGAACAACTGGACAATCTTTCTGTACAACATCATTTAGGGGGAACAAGTCCTGAATCATTCTCAAATGGCCTCCGGTAGATTTTTTGACAGGGTATATAGCTGTGTTACACAGAGACGTAGATGGCACAATGATCCCCATGTCCAGTAGGGCCTGTATTGTATTTCTAATACCTTCCTCAACCTCCCTTGATAATGGATATTGTTTTACCCTGGGTAGCACCGCTCCTGGCCTCAGTGTTACACGCACAGGTGTCAGGTCTATCAGTAATCCCACATTGTGTGAATTTGTAGTCCACAACAGCAGAAGAATGTGTTGTAAGTCTTCGTCAAGAAATAGAGGTGGAGTTAGTACTGCCATCAAGGGGCACTGCACCTTTCGGTACTGCACCATTATGTTGCAGGGGATACAAATCTCTAATATTATCTCCCATTGTATGTCATTGTTCTCAAAGAGCTCATCATCCATCACTTTGTTTAATTGTACTGTTGAATCTATACAGAGCACTGTGCGACACTCACACCAGTACCTGTCAATTCCTAACACGCCAACCCTCTAGTCAGAGACCAACAATCCATGTAAATCCAGCAACAATGTTGTTTCCGCCACCCCCTAAGGCGACACAACTGGATGAAAGATGAAATCTGTGGGCACTCACTAACACTGCTCAACAATCTGAGGCAACGCCTTCACAAGCACAGTCACAGTAATACCATAAATGAACATGTCCGGGTCGTCGTGAGTCCTGCAAACCACCACCTCCCTTGTCATTGTGTGAATTATCAGCATTGCCCTTATCGCGCACATCCCAGGTGTGGAGCAAACTATACCATGATCTGTAAATTATATTGACATGTCCAATTTGCTGAGCAGTTCCCTGCCCAGCAAATAGACAGAGGAACTTTCAGAATATAGTAAGGTGGCCACACCACCTTCCCTCCCACCTTTACGTCCAACTCCTCAATGTATGGAACCATGGAAATAGCCCCACAGAATCCCTGCATGTTAAGATATTTGCCTGATAATGGGAAATTCCTCTCCATGATACATGATTTCATTGCACCTGTGTCCATCATAAATATGAACTGCTTGTTTCCCATCTCCGCCCCCACCAAGGGTTCCTCTCCAGGGTGGATGGTTGTTGACAAGACTGGACATGTGAGTGCTCTCTGTGGGCTTTCCTAATCAGGATATACATTTGTTCCAGGGAATGAGAAGGGGTTATCACCATCACTGTTGCTCCTCCAGAGAGGGAACTAGTCGCGCTCTGTACCCTATTGACCGGGGCAGCACTGCCCTGCTGTTGCTGTGGTGGTTGGTGCACTTGTGTGTCCGATGCTTGGGGCTGCCGGTTATATGTTTGGTGTTGCCCCTGTAAACACCCTTGATTCTGATACCCTTGACACTGTTGTGGATACTGTGGCTCTTGAGGCCCTTGGCCCGGCTGCTGTGACCCGTAATTATACACCATTGCAGTCCTGCTCCTGCATTCCCTTGGAAAATGCCCCACCTCAAACAATTCCAACATTGTGATGGTCCTAACCCACCCCCTCTGGGTCCAAACTCCCCCACCCCCTCTTGCTCCTCTGAATTACCCTCTTCCTTGCTGTGGCCCTCCCTGCTACAACTGTGGGCTGGGTTACTGTTGCCACCACCCCACTGTCCTTGTCCTCCTTCAGCCCAGAGTGCAGCAATAGTGGAGCTCATGACCTGCTGGTTATTCTCTTTACCCCCCACCACCTGTACTGGCGTTGACACCAGTGCCTGGAAAACAACTTTTGCCAATTTATTTTCTGCCAATTACACTTCCTCCTTTTGATGCCTTTGGGCTGTTTCCCTGTCCTGTTCCTTGATTCCTTTACAATGGTGCCCTATTATACTCTGAATCTCTGGCCATCCCTTTGCTCCGATAGCCACAATCCTATCTAACGCTTCCTGCACTTCCTTTGGCAAGCCCCTCTTTACAATAAAATAGAAAAATGGTATTGAACAATCCCACGATCCACCTGTTTCAGCTCTCTACATCTCTTGTAGTTTAAGAATACATTTAGCTGGGTCCTCATCATCGCCTATTGTACACTGCATCAGGGATTGTAAATCAGGGGTGTCTGGGAAATCCCTTCATAGCACATCCCACACCTGTGCTCTAATTCTGTAGAAGAATGCCCCATTGTTAGGAAGAATTCTCTTATAAGTCTAATTTACCAAACCTAGTGAGTCCCCCAGCAGCTTTGCTGGATTTTTGGGGTTTGTTTTTTTCTCCTGCTAAGAGTGAGACTCTTTTCCTCCCACTCTTAGGCATGATTTGAGGTATGGCTTTGACTTATTGTGTGCTTATGGGCTATGGGGTCATTTACTCCATAGGGTATCATCTCTTTTAGAGTATGTGTTACACAGCACCTTCAGTGCAGTAACACAGGTTGTCATAGTGACCCCCAACCATAGACTCCATACCCTGGGACTGACTACTGTCTCCCAGGGCATGTAAAGTCACCATTGACTTTACTAGTCCAAAATTGTGAACAGAACCAGTACAGACCATCATATTGTGGAAGTACTCGAAGGGGTTAATTTGATTGCCCCTGGGTCTGTTTCCAAGGGGGCACTGACCAGTCCCCCCTTGTCGAGTTTCTGGCTGGTGGCAGTGGTTACCACGCGAAATATTCCACCAGAATATTTCCTATGGGATTTTCCCATTGGTTTTAAACGCACCACTTTTTGGTGCAATGTTAATGATACCGCTGGTTTATTTATTTAATATAAAATCACCGGTCGGGTCTTTTCACCAGAAGTCTTTTCCAAAATGGTGTTTGTGTCCATCTCTGTAACTCCAACCAAGGTCGGGCCCTTTGTTCCACTTTTTGGCAGGCTTCTCCACATAAGCCCTCTAAATGGTGGCACTCTGTCTGGGTTCCACAGGATGTGTGGGTGGGGGAATTGGCACCCAGGACTGTGTTGCCTTAGCAACTCAAGTCACACTCTGTTCTGATTGGCCCAGTGGTGAGCCGCCCGGCTCACCACTTAGCATTTATGAGTGACAGCTAGGCTGTTGAATGGGGGTTTTTCTGCATAAAAGCAGGGCTTTTGGCTTCTGGAACTTGAGAAGTCGCCACAGGACCTAAGAAATCCGAAGAGGGGAGAAGCTGAGCCATCTGCAACGACCTCACCACTTTCCCGACGACAAGAGAAGATCTTCTGCTGTAAGAGTCTTCTCCCTTTGAGCTGGTGGGGACAACCAGTTCGCCATTCCTCTTCCAGGACGTCCCTTGGTTGAATCGCCCATGCCAAGCACCCCGGCGGCCGGATAGCCAAGCTTCACCACTGTGACCGCGAATAAAAGGAACGCACCTTTTAACCGACGAACTCCACGGCTGGTCTCTTCCCTGGGCAGTGCAACGACTCCAAGTTTCCTCCTCAACGAGATCTTCTCTTCCCCTGGCCGAACTGCACCCGCTGCCAGGATCAACTGCCATCGCTGGAGCTTCCTCACTCTTCAAGGTACTGTGTTCTACCTGGCCTCCCTTTCTGCGGATTGCTAAAGGTGACCCTTAAATCCTTGGCTTTCCAACTGGGTTGGCCCCAGACCTTCTAACTTTATCTTCCGCATCAAACCAACCTCCTTTGAACATTTCCGCAAAGACTTGAGTGCTTTTTAAACTGTGTGATCTTGGGCACATTTCGCCTTGCTCCATTTAAAGTGGGCCTGGCCTATGAACTTTGGCTCTACAGTAGACTCTGCCTTCACTAACTTGCTGTGATCTTAGAAAAGTGTTGGGAACTGTTTTATTTTTATGACCTGCCTTTTTCTCTCCCTTCAACCTAATTATTGGAGTGCCATCTAAGTTACGCGCTCACCTCTGTTTTTATAAATAGTGCTGCTTTGACCTAGACTTGCCTAGTAATTATTAAGGGAGGTGTGTATACTTTATCTGACTGTGCTTGAACTTGCTTTGATTTATAGTGCTTAGTGTATTTCCTCAAGTGTGTTTTAAATAAATAATTATATACTTTTGATACCAAGCTCTGGTCAGTGTTTGCTTGCTCTACTGTGTTTTTAGCCCTATTGTGTATCCTCTGTATACTGCCCTACTCATTTTGAGAGAAGTCTGACTGCTCAGCCACAGCTACCAGGTAAATCTGGGTGGTGCGGACTGCTACCCATTTGGGTTTTCTGCTTACTCCTGTAGTCTTAATCTTCTTGCAGTGTTCCCTAACACCCATCGTGTGTATCATCCCCAAGGGTTATTCCACGATACTCAGCTTTCACCCACATATACCTCGCCTGGTCCCCAATTATAGCGACCATCAAGCTCTTGATATCACCCACTGCCGGGGGCACCCTGATGTTTGCTTTTCTAACTCATATATCCGCTTACCCGCCCCTGATGTGAGCTGTGGGGGAGCCTTAATCAAATTATTCTTATCCAAACCTGGATCAGGGCACATACTGTGTCCTCCCTACCCCCTTATGTTTGAGGGGCATCTGCATCTTTGCCCCACTTCCCACACCCTTCTTCATAATTCCCTTTTTCCTTGCTAACCCCATCCGGCCGACCCTATTCTTCCACCTGCCCTCCCCCCCACAAGCCTTCTACTTGGGGGTAACTCTCAGCCGCCTCTTCACCCCTTCCTTCTTCTTCACCATGTCCCTCACCCAACATGCCATTGTCTTCCTCCCTCTCATCGTTTCCCCTACCGTATTCTCCTGTCCCCAGATTGCCCACTCACCCTTTCTTCCCTCCTTCTCAACACATATGCTTCGTATTCCTTCATTATCCATCCTGAGCAAGAAGCCCTCTGATTTCCATTCTCCAGATCCTTGTTCTGACACCCTTACATCCCTCGCGTCTCTTGAGGATGCCTGCATCCTATTCAGCTCTGCTAGCAACTCTTTCAATCTTTCTTCAAACACTCTTGATCTGACACCTGTGGATGCCAATACTTCTGGCGGGTGTGCATATGGGGGTGGGGGAGCGGTAGCCTGTGGTGATGCTGATGCTGAAGGGGTCCCTATCACAATGGGCACATATGTTGGATTTGTGTCCCCGTCTGAAGGATACGTTGTCAAGGGATATAATCCCCAGCGTTTCGCTTGTGCCCCACCCTCTCCTTGTCCCCTCCGGCACTTTCCATCTTTCTGTATCTGTGCCCGCTCCATCCTCTTGGTCCTCTGTGTCTTCAAACATTCACCAGAAATCTATAATTTCTTTTCTCTTCTGTAGCTGTTTACCCTTATACTTACCTACTAAAAATGTGGACATGTGTTCCAAGATGCTCTTTTTTGGGAGCCCTGCTCTGGCCATGGGCAGAGCATCCTCCTCCGCCCGTCTCTGCGAGCCTGTCACTATACAGTGGAGGGCCTTGTATATATATTCTATTGGTGTTCTTCCCCCATTCTGGTGCTGTCTATGTCTTACTAACCCCACAAAGGCCCGCTCATGCACCGCGCATGCTGCCACTGCTTGTGAGAGTCGATAAAAAAAAGAAAATCAGCTCTCACCCTTTTCTGTTCCTCCGCCGAGCACCCACACTACTTCACAAAACCATCCAATGCCACACCAGGCAGCAACACACACAGTTAATGCCCCTCCTAGGGCCTGTTCATCATCCAATAAAACACGAATACCAACATCCTCTTTGTCGTTCCCTCTCCTGACCTATGGACTCTACATATGGTCACTCTGCACCCTCCCTACTCTTCCTCCCACATCAATGGTGGCACCCACTGGGAGGTCGTTAGGGAGAATTCTCCAGAATGGCTAATTTCCCTTACCTACTGAGTCCCTCAGCAGCTTTGCTGGATTTCTAGAATTTATTTTTTTCACCAGGTAAGAGTGTGAGCCTTTTTTCCCACTCTTACATGTGTTTTGCCGTGTGTTTTACATTTTTGTGTTCATAGACTGTGGAGCCTCACCTACTCCATGGGCATCATCTTTTTACTGTGCAGTGACACAGGGTTGTCTTTTTCAGACTTCCCACTTTAAACTCCATTTTCTGGGACTGACTACTGTCTCCCTGAACATGTAAAGTTGCCATTGACTTTATTAGTCTTTTTAAATTCACAGACCCAGTACAAACTATCTTACATAGAGTACTGGAATAGGTTAATAGTTATCCCTTTTTGTCTGTCTCTCATGGAACATTATTTCGTTCCCCTTTCTTTAAGATTTGGCTGGTGGCAGTGGTATCTACCATATTTTCCTACCGCGGTCTATGAAAATAGCCTGGGCACTGTTTTTGGCTGTGTTAGTAGCCTCAAACTTAAACTCGCTGGACCCAATTTTCTTTTATTTGCTTCCGGCTGGGTTTATTCGCCATTTCTTTTTGTAAATGTCTTTCTCGTGTTTCACTCTGTGCGCCAAACCAGGTTTGGTTCCTTTGTTCGCCGTCCTTTGGTGGGCTTCTGCACAGAAGCCCTCCTTAGGCACCTGAGAGTCTAGGTAGACAGGATGTAAGGGAGGGGTTTTAGGTCCCCTGCACAGGGTCTCCTTGGAGACCCAAGTCACACTCTTGTTTGCTTGGCTATGTGACTGTCCTGCCAGGACAGCCACCCTGCTGTGTGATTGACAGCCAGCTGTGTGAATGGGGGAAAACTGCATAAAAAGCAGGTCTCAGGGACTTGTAAGGCAGAGTCACCGCTGGATCGGGAGAACCGAAGAGAAGCTGAAGGAAGAGGACCACTACCACAACTGAACCTTCTGGTGAAGCCCTGCTGCGGGTCCGAATCTCCAAACTTCGACGACAGAGAAGATCTGCAAGGAATCTTCTTCCCTTGAGCTGGTGGGATCAACCAGTTCGCCAAACACCAAGCAAGGCCTCCCTCCCCAGTTTGAATTTGCTGTGCACAGCTGCAGTAAACCAGATAGCCAGGAGGACCGGAACCCTGTTTGGGTTTTAAGGAGCGCACCTTTTATTTGTTGCTTTGCTCTGCTGCTGGTTTCTTCCCTGGGCAGTGCTGGACCCTCCAGTCTTCCCCCTTCGTGTCAGTCCGACAGCCACTTCAGGAACTGTGAGCCTGCAGGGTCTGCCAGGAACTTCTGCCTCAGCTACAGCATCTTCTAAGGTACTGTTCAAACTCGGTTGTCCGTTCTGTCTGACCGTGGTGAAAGTATTTTAAATCTTTCGCCAATCCGAGGGCTTGTCCTTCTCTACTCTTAAATAACTTTTCCTTCGACCAACTTCGTTTCGAACTCTTGGCAAAGACTTAACCGCAAAGTACTCTGAACTGTGTGATCCTCTGCAAAGACTCTGAACCATTAACATTGACCCAGGCATATTGATTTGAATCCTCATTGTAGCAAGCCTTTTCTAAATTGCTCTGCCTACTTACTTGTTAGTGCTGCTTAATATTTTGTATAACATTGTCTTTCCCTCCCTTTTTAAATAGCTGGAGTGCCATTTTGGTGACACTTCATTTTGAGCTTAACTTGTCCAGAATTGATTGGGTGTTGTGTAGTATATTAAGATTGTGATTTTTCTGCTGCTTTACTTAGTGAACTGTTTTACAAATTAATGTGTAAACAAATGCATATTCTTTTACTCAGAAACCTGAGACAGTGTTTGTTTGAACCATAGTAATTGCTGTCCTTTGTGTAACTCCTGATACTGCTCACTTTACTCTTGCGATAAGTCTGGCTGCTCAGCCATCGCTACCACTTTACTGTGTAGTACAGGCTTGTAACAAAGGTGAATTTGTACTTGCACTTGTAGTCTCAATTGTATGTGGTGTTCCCAAAGGGTACTGCATATGGTTCTGCCTAACAGAGGTCCTTCTTGCCTTCTGCTCGACCTCCAGGTCATCATAAATGTATATCAAAATGGTACTGTCTTGGTACAAGGGCCCCAATACAACCTCCTTCTTTTTGATAGGCTCCTCCCAGGCCAGTCCATCCTTTCCGTCTCAGAATGGGCTTATCTGACATCTTCTCCTCCTCTTCCCAACTCCTCCTGCTGGGGATCTTAACATCCATCTGGACTCTCCTGACTTTACAGGAGCTTTCAGAGACCTATGTGACTCACTCTCTCTCCATTCTACCCTCTGGTCCGACGCACACTGCTGGCCCCACAATGGATGCTCTTATCTCCACAGACATCCCTCTCTCTATCCCTCTCTCTATCCCTCTCACTATCCCACTTCTCGTGGACTGATCACTCTCTTCTCACTTGAAGCTTTCCTCTCCTTTAGCACTGGCACACCCTGCACTGCCTCTGACCGTCAAGGTCATCCAACCCATGAAAAAAGTGTCAGTGGCTGACTTTGCCTCCACCTACTCTCCTCCTCCTACCCTTGCAGCTGACTCCCACCCTGATAGAGCCATCTCTAAGTTTCTCATTTCCATCTCCAATGTTCTCGACATCTTTTCCCCTGTCATGAGGGTCTGACTGAAGCCTGCCAAATGACTCTGACCTGGCTGACCTTAAACGCAAGTGCAGGGCAGCGGAACGGAAATCGGGATCTTCAGGCGCACCCTCTGACAAGCTGGCCTGCCATCTTCTGCAAAGGCAATATAGACTCTGCATCCGGTCCAAGAAAAGAGTCCATGTTCAAGCCCACATCTCTGCGGGATCCAACAACATTGCCTACCCTTTCAAAGTCTGTAAAGAACGGGCCAATCCTACTGCATTCTCTTCCTCTACTGAACCCACCCAGGCCCTTTGCACAGCCCTTGCTGCATACTTCATCACCAAAACACAGGACATCCTGTCTTCTCTCTCCTCCACACCATCATCTCTTAGGCCACCCTCGATGACCCCCACCACTCCCCATCTTCTCTCCTCCCACTCCCCTGTCACACCCGAGAGGTCTCTAGACAAGTCCCGTCTATGAAAGCTTCTTCCAAACAGGTGGACCCTTGCACCTCCAAAACCATGAAGGACAACATTGACTCTCTGACTCCAGCCTTGGCAGCCCTCTGCAACCTCTCTATTTGCCACTGGCGTTTTCGCCACTTCTCTCAAGCCTTCTCTTGTACACCCTCTGCTCAAAACACCCTCTCACAACCCCATTACTCTGGCAAAATCTCACCCGATCTCCACCACTCCTTGTCGGAATAGAAACAATATTATGCCTCCTATTGTAACAATTGTATGTGTATTGGCCTACACCAAGTTGTCTAAACATCATATGCGAACAAACTTCACGGCAAGGTCTTGACCTTAGAGAAAGTAATGTAAATCTCCATCTTGGATTCAGCCGCCATTTTAGGTTCTCTTGTTATGTAGATGTCACCCTGAACATCAAAATGGAGGCCAAATGACATTCTGAGTAAAACTTTGGCCGTTGTGACCTCCGTGCAAATGAATAATTAATATGCCTGCAGGCCACTTGTCGGGGTCGCGAACTGAGACCTTGTCCTACCAGTGACCTATATGTAAATGTACAAACATTTCAGTGAAACTAATCGAAATGCATATATTAAAGGATTGACCTGGCAAGGAACCCATAGACCTGTTTCACAGAATGGTTAACCCGCAAGAGGGTTGGCCAAGGGCTGGACAAATTGTATAAAAAGCCCAGGTATTCCAATGTGCGGTCTCTCACTAACACATCAACCCCTCGTTGAAGTTCGTTATGTTACTCTGAGAGCCGAATAGCTATCCGTTTGCCAATTGACTTGGTAACTGTTGTAGCTTTTAAATAAAGCACTTGTATGTTTCTTTGTAACCTGTGTTGGTGTGTTTCTTTTTGGGCTTCCCGGCCTCATATTATTTTTCTGTTTTCACAGTTGGCAGCCGAATAGGGACCCTCAAGATTGATGCCGGATCATTGAAGGATTGACACAGACTATCGAACCGGGATCGGACGGTGTGATACTGCCGGCCTGACCGAACGAGACACGATACCTCGGCAGCGCTGCACGATCCGATCCTTGGACGATAGTCGTGTGGTCTGACACGGCATCTTGACGAGGGTCCATTTTTTGAGGCGGGCAGATTTGTCGAAACCACCAAACACAAGGTAAAATTCGTTAGGTAAGTTCTTTGGTAAACCGTACGGTCCTCCTTAGGTTTGGTCAGGTGTAGTCGTGACCCGACTCTTAATTTAACCCTGACAATTTGAACTTGCGTATTGTATCTGCAGACACAATTACTGACCAGGTAACACCAATTTTTTGTGAAATGCCTGGGAAATTGTCTAGCTGCTTTTGGGCTCTGTTCCGCAGCGATCGACAATATTTGGAATTTAGCCGCCCGGCACAACAGGAGGGGTCGCCGGCGTGTCCTTTGTACTGTAAGCATGGCATTGGAAGTATAGTATTTAATGATATTTGGCACAGACAAACCAGACATGCCTCCGAATTTCAGTGGCCAATCAATGGTAGTTTCGAGATCCCCCGTATTGAATACCTAGAATCGGTCTTGCTAAAGAAGAAGGCCAGACCTGTAGCATTTGATATTTTGCAAAATTGGAAAAAAGAAGCGTTGCAGCAGCTTAAAAGTAGGGATAAACATGCACGCCATCATAAAACAAATGCCGAAAAGGCGTTGTTATATGATAAGGAAAAATATTCAGAGTCAGTCAAAAATATGGATAGGGCTTTCTCACTCTGTATCCAGAAAATCTATCCCTCTAAAGATTTCCATGTTTCTGAAGAATTTATTGAAAAATTGTTAAACGAACGCAGGCCTGGTGCCTCTGCACCACCTCCGTATAATCCTCTCCCTGGCGCTCTGCCCATTCCTGCTGTTATTCCTGCTGTTATTCCTGTTCCCCCTGTACAACTTACTGTTCCTATTCCTCCAGTTGTTGTTCCTCCACCTATTCTACCACCCCTTCCTCCTGCACCGATAGTTGCACTCCCATTGAATTTGCCCGCACCTCCGCTCCCGAGTGGTTTTGTACTGACTGAAGTTGATCAGGGTGCAGGGTCAAGAATTGTTACTCAAAATACTGTCTCTGCAGAAAAGAAACGGGAATTATTCGCATGGGCTAAGCATTGTATGGAGAGCGGTGATCAAGCTGACGTTCTCTCCACATTATCAAATACGGGCAATTTTCCCGAGAAAAATGTTTTTTATTAAAGATTTGGGGACTCATTTATGTGTAATGTGGGGTAGATTACATAATACGGATTTTCCACAAGAGTTGAGGGATCTAAATACTTTAGCGCTTTCGAGGGACACTGAGGAGAAAGTACATGGTCGTGTTGAGAGGTTGTTTGAATATAGGAGGCACTTAGAAAAATTATGGGATGAGGATGGTGAAGACGACAGTATGTATGTACAGAAACGGTTTCTTCCGTGTCGTAGATCGGCATCTGAGGAAGTACGAATTTGCACCAAAGATGCGATTCGATGGATCTCGGATTCATCGATACCGCCGGATGAAGTATATGACACGTATAGTCAGTATACAGTAGAAATGCAGAGGAAGGTGATTCAGGTAATGGTACAGTACCTGCAGGATGAATGTGTAAGGAAGAAGGTTAGTTGTCCTATAGAGTTATTGGGTGTTTGTAAGAGGGCTTTTTCGCCCGACACTTTTTCGACTGCCTTAGCGCTCGACCTGGCTCTGTTGCTTAGTAAGCGATCGGAATTACCTATATCTCTGTTGCCAATGAGAGAGGTTCCTCCAACATTTGTCCCAAAGGTTGAGATTCCCGCTAACGCTGGGACAGGTGCACCCGCTGTGGACATCCCTGCACATTATGTATCGCAATTTGTTCACGTCCCGTTATCGCGACAGGAAGTTAACACTATCAAACAATCAATTGCCGATATTAGGAAAAATCCGACAGGATTCTACAAAGAGATAGAGTCCGTTTTGCAGTCCTCTGTGTTCACCTTAAGTGATATTGTCTTGTTATTCCCTGTACTCCTGCCCGTAGATTTATGGAAGCAGGTTCGAACAATAGACGATGTACCAGGGTTGGGAGATACGTGGGCTAACATGGCTAAGTTTGATGGGGAAAGACCAGCTGGTGAGAAACCACCTCAGGTAATACTCACTTTGCCTGATAGAATTGTCGCAAAATTGAAAACCATAATTCCTGAGAAAAGAATTATTTGGGACAAGCTTACGGCCTGTGTTCAAGGAAAAACTGAAGGTGCAACCGAATTCTTTAATAGATTCAAACAGGTATTTTCTGACTTCAGTGGACAGGACTTGGGCACAGAGGCTGGGATAAGGTTGTTTGTGGACAAATTTGTACGTGGATTGTTGCCCGACATCCAGTAACAGATTATGTCCTCTGAGAGCGCTTGGCAGGCGAAATCCCAATCTGAAGTTTTACACAGGGCTCAGTATTATGAGAACCGTGTTAATAATGAAAAGGAGAAAATAGAGAAGAGGAAAGGAGATTTGAAGACTAAAGTATTGTTACAACAAATTGTTAGAAATCCCAGAGGAGGTAATTCACAGACCAGAGGTCAGTATGTTCCAAAAGGGAACATTCCCTTGGGTCCTGTGAATGTTAATCAATGTGCCTATTGCCGCCAGGAAGGTCATTGGCGTGCACAGTGCCCCGTCCTTCGACAAAGGTCAAACAACACATTTGGGAGTATGGGTAGACGACCTAGAGGTCGCCCCGGAGTGGGGGGCCCTGATAGAGGTCAGTTCTCGCAAGATCCTCAGCAACCTTTTTCACGGGAAAATCAGACTTCGAGTGTGGACACGAGAAATATATTTGATCACCCTTCTGCTGCCTACTTTTCTGAAGAGCTTCCTTCCGATGACGTTTTATTTCGTTAGGATTGCCCGAAGCAGGGTTTGGAACCTTCACCTATTCCCGTTAATCAGAAAGGTCCCTACGTTGAATTGTTAGTGGGGAATAGGAAACATCAGTTTTTGATAGACACTGGAGCACAGAAGTGCTCCATTGATCATTCCCGGGTTCCAAACATTCCACTGTCAGGGCAAACAAATGTTTCTGTAGGGTTTTCTGGCATACCAATTGCTTGCCCGGTTTCTTCGCCGGTGCCTGTTTCTTTGGGTCCCTTCATGGACCATTGTCCCTTCCTCCTGACTTCAAACTGTGGAGAGAATTTACTGGGGTTAAATCTGTTGAAGAAACTAAATGCAGTAATTCATTGTTCCTCTGACGGAGTGCGACTGACGGTTTCACCACAGCAACTTCCCAGTTCTCAGTTTTTGACTCGACCATTGCCTCCTGAGCTTAGCGTTATCCCGGAATGTTTGTGGGCGGTTGACGACAATGATGTCGGGGTACTACAGGTTGAACCCATTAAAATAGTTTTGAAACATGGAGTTAAACTACCACGCATTCCGCAATATAAAATATCAGTTGAGGGCGAGCGTGCTTTGAAGTGCATTGTCTCCGATTTTGTGCATCGAGGAGTGATTGAAGAGATTGCAGGTAGCTTATGTAACAGCCCGATTTTACCCGTATACAAGAAAGGCGACAATGCAATCCCATACCGTTTCATAATTGATCTACGTGCTATTAACAAAGTTGTCGCCCCACAATTTCCAATTGTGCCTGATGTGACAACGATACTAACGATGATCCCTGCTACAGCTACGCACTTTAGTGTTGTGGATTTGAAGAATGCTTTCTTCAGTATTCCTATACACAAGGAGAGTAGATATTTGTTTGCTTTCACCTTGGGGGGACGTTCGTTCACATTTACTCGTGCACCTCAAGGTTATACTGAAAGTCCAAGAATTTATAGTAGGGCTTTGAAAGAGCAGCTTGATACCCTTGAATTGCCACCTACTTGTACACTGCTTCAGTATGTCGATGACTTGCTTTTAGCTGCAGATTCTGAAAGTGCTTGTAAAGAAGGCACTGTATTGTTGCTTATTCACCTGGCTGAAAACGGTCATAAAGCTTTGCTTAAAAAATGTCAATATTGTTGTCAGGAGGTCGCCTATTTAGGCTATCTCCTGTCAAAGGAGGGGAGAAGACTGACACCTGAAAGAATAAAACACATTTCTGGCATGTCTGTTCCAAATACACAGAAGGAAGTCAGAGCCTTAATAGGTATGGCTTCTTACTGTAGGCTGTGGATCCCGAACTTCTCACTAGTGATAAAACCGATGTTGGCCTTGACGAAGAAGGGCATTTCTTCGCCGCTGCCATGGAAGTCGGAACATCAACGATCATTTGAGCTTCTCAAAGCCGCGTTATGCTCTGCACCGGTTCTGGGTACTCCAAATTATAACAAGGCCTTTGTGTTGTTTGTGCATGAATGTGATGGATGTGCTTTGACTGTGTTAACACAGGAACACGGAGGGAAGAATAGACCGTGCGGCTACTACTCTTGCGCCCTTGATCCTGTCGCATGCGCTTTGCCAAGATGTTTGCGAGCTGTCGCTGCTGCTGCCGCGTCTGTAAAACAGAGTGAGGGAATGGTCCTAGGCCATGATTGAATCCTGATGGTACCTCACTCTGTAGATGTCCTATTGAATAAAACCCAAACGCAACACCTCACCTCTGCACGGCTGACGAGGTATGAATTAATTCTGTTTGCCCCTCACATTCAAATTAAGAGGTGTTGTGTTTTTAATCCGGCTGAACTCCTACCTTTCCCGCAAAATACTGTTTGCAGTGACGAAGAATCACATGACTGCCTGTATACTACTGAACAGGAAACGAAGGGCAGGATAGACCTTATAGATACTCCTTTGGGCAATGCGGAAGGGGGGCTGTTTTGTGATGGCTCCTACTTCAAACTCCCAGATGGTACATCTACAGCTGCCTATGCAGTTACTACATTGAGTACGGTTGTTGAAACTAAGAGAATTCCGCATAACTCCGCGCAGGCCGCAGAGATTATAGTGTTGACCCGAGCTTGTGAACTCTCCGAAGGGCATACAGTAAACATATATACTGATAGCCAGTACGCCTTTGGGGTGGCTCACAACTTTGGGAGGCTCTGGTCGGAAAGAGGGTTCCTAACCTCACATGGGGCCAAGATTCAGCATGGCCCCCTGATAGTGCAATTGCTCTCGGCACTCTCGCTCCCTAGTCAGTTAGCGATCATGAAATGTGCAGCACATCGTAAGGTCATAGATGATGTGGGAAAAGGGAACGCTTTTGCTGACCAGATAGCCAGGCAAACGGCCACAGACCTGAGCGCAGACATGTATGCTCTAAGAGAAACAAAAGATGCCTATGTAATGGATGAGGGTATTGGGTCTGTGCGAGATATCCAAGCTGATGCCACAATAGAAGAATCTAAAAGGTGGCCCGAAGGGATGGGGAAACTAGATGACGATGAGTGTTGGGTGGATACATCTGAAGGAAAATGGTTGCTCCCTGATTCATATGTGCTGGCGATGGTTACAATGGCACACGGTCCTACGCATGTGTGTGCTCAGCAGATCACGAAAATGTTAGAACAAGTCTGGGTGAATGATAAAATTTTGAAGATCGCACAGCGCTATCTTCAAAGTTGTATGATTTGCTTACAGCACAATGTGGGGAAGGGGACAGTAACTCCAAGGGGTAGTTTTGGGCCCCCTTCTGTTCCCTTCGAGGTCATCCACTTTGATTTTATTGAGATGGAACGGTGTAACAATCTAAAATATGTTGTTGTGATCATTTGTGCTTTTAGTAAATGGGTTGAGGCTTTCCCCGTTAAGGATGCTACTGCCATGACCACTGCAAAGACTATGGTAAAGGAATTCTTTCCACGATTTGGGCTGCCAAGAGTAATTTGGTCGGACAACGGTCCCCATTTCGTTCCAGCAGTAATTTTGCAGATATGCACAGCGTTACACATCGAAAAGCGATTTCACTCGGCTAGACATCCTCAAAGTGCTGGGTTGGTAGAGAGACATAATGGTATCCTAAAGAATAAGCTTGCCAAAACATGTGCCGGCACCAAACTGAAATGGCCGGACGCCTTACCTATTGTACTGTTAGCCATGCGTGCCACACCTCAAACTAAGACTGGGCTCTCTCCATTTGAGGTAGTGATGGGGAGACCTGCTAATATTTGGGGCCTTCCGAAGCCCAAAACTCTGAGGGAGGTTGAAAATGTATTGCTTGTGGACTACTGTAACCAGTTGACTAAAAATCTGTATCTCATTTATCATCAGGTTCAATCAGCTTTACCTGTACGGTTTACAGGCCCAGGACACAATATTCAGCCTGGAAGTTGGGTCCTGGTGAAGGACTACGAAAGGTCTTCCTGTCTCGCGCCTCGCTGGCGGGGACCCTATCAGGTGCTCTTGGTCACCCAGACAGCAGTGCGGGTGGCTGGAAAGAAGCATTGGATCCACGCGACGCATGTCAAGAAACTTCCTCACCCGACACCACACGTTACAGAAGAAGCAGAACCCCTCGCTGATGCTACAATCTCTGATCCTGGAGTAGCAAATAGTGCTGTGAGTGTGTCGGAGAATCTCTCTGAGCCCGTGGAGCTTGGGGAACAGTCCATTTCGTCTCCACACTCTTTGGAAAGGTCGCTTTCGGAAAATGTTGTTTCAAGTTCTGCAACTTCCGTCGCCTCCGATACGTTGCTTTCCTCAGGAAGTGACGTTACCTTATTTCCGGATCAAACAGTACCGGGAATCACCAGGTACGACCTTCGACGAAGAAAATAGAACTACGGCACGGGTTTTGCCTGTGCATCTGGAAAAGAAAAGAGTCTTTGAGAGTTTTGTTCTTGCAAAAGAAAGTTTTGAAAAGAAAGGGATTCTGCTGGCTAGGGTTGGGGAAGGACTAAGAAGTCACGCGACCGTAGTGTCACCAGCAACGAACATTGGGGTCGTCGATTGAGAAACTACGATGCCTGCCACCTCCACCGCCACTGCCCGCATTGGACTTGTAAATAAGGGGGTGACCAACTCGGACAATGAACAATGTGCCTGGGCCCCGAAAACGTATTGCTGTGTTGTGTTAATAGTAATTGGAATTTGTATAGTTACTGCCGTGGGACTCTGGTACTTCGAAGAAATGTATTCTCTAGAACCTCTTCTGCCAATTGAAATTGTACCTACTACTTTGACTCCCTCTGTACACCTTCATACTTTGTCACCTAGGGACTCCCAGCATAGACGAAAGTACCATAATAACACTTTAATGATAATAATGAATTCGACGCATGCCATTTTTAATAAGAGTAATTGCTGGATTTGCACCCATTTACCACAACATGGGAACAAGGGGCTAGGATGGTATATTCACCCTTTACCTTTAACGACTGCTTGCTATGCCTCTCTTAGAGCACTATTCTTTGGCCGTTGGAATGACAGCATCTCAGGGAACTTTGATGGAACTAATTTAAATGATTTTGAGAAACGTGAAGTGACTCCCCTGGGATGCTCGCTTTTTGCAAATAGAAGTAAACCTAATGTTGCATCTATTAGGCCATCTGATAAACTGTCTCTTCCTTTCCAAACTCTAATTTCCTTTAAAATGGCTCCGATAGGCAATGAGGACGCTGTGCCTCCTTCCTACTCCATTAACCATAGCCCCGATTCAGTCCCCTTTTGTGTACAAAGAAATGGCACTCGGTCAATGGGAGATTTACTGGAGAGAACCATCAACCGGACCACGGATATACTCTACAATATGACACTGGAACAGAAAGCAATAAGATTGCACCGCTCCAAAACCGGATGGCATTAGATGTCATCCTGGCAGAACGTGGTGGAGTATGTAAATTATTGGGGTCCGCTTGCTGTGTTTTCGTACCAGATTCCTCACCGACAATTTTCAAAGCAATACAGAACTTGCACATCCTTAGTTCAGAAGTGCATGTTCCTGTGGGAGATTGGAGTATTAGTGCTTGGTTCTGGGATTCTCTACGATCCTGGGGTTGGAAGGTGCTTTCTGTTATACTGGTTATTTTGGAAATCCTGCTATTCCTTTGTTGCTGTATCCAATGTCTACCTAGTATATGTGCAATGCTAGGGGGATGTTGTGCTCAGGCAGTGAGCACGATAGGGCACAAAATGTATGCCCCAGATACAGCATCTAAAGAGTTTGTGTTACAAGAGGTTCTGGTGAACGACCTAATGGCTATAGATATTACGGATAACGATTCAGGATGTATGGACGACAATGCATGGAGTTATTTACAAAAACATTAGAAATGATATTAGCACTTGGCAAAGGCCAAAAGGAGGGTTTGTCGGAATAGAAACAATATTATGCCTCCTATTGTAAAAATTGTATGTGTATTGGCCTACGCCAAGTTGTCTAAACATCATATGCGAACAAACTTACTTCACGGCAAGGTATTGACCTTAGAGAAAGTAATGTAAGTCGCCATCTTGGATTGAGCCGCCATTTTAGGTTCTCTTGTTATGTAGATGTCACCCTGAACATCAAAATGGAGGCCAAATGACATTCTGAGTAAAACTCTGGCCGTTGTGACCTCCGTGCAAATGAATAGTTAATATGCCTGCAGGTCACTTGTCGGGGTCGCGAACTGAGACCTTGTCCTACCAGTGACCTATATGTAAATCTACAACTATATCAGTGAAACTAATCGAAATGCATATATTAAAGGATTGACCTGGCAAGGAACCCATAGACCTGTTTCACAGAATGGTTAACCCGCAAGAGGGTTGGCCAAGGGCTGGACAAATTGTATAAAAAGCCCGGGTATTCCAATGTGCGGTCTCTCACTAACACATCGAACCCTCGTTGAAGTTCGTTATGTTACTCTGAGAGCCGAATAGCTATCCGTTTGTCAATTGACTTGGTAACTGTTGTAGCTTTTAAATAAAGCACTTGTATGTTTCTTTGTAAACTGTGTTGGTGTGTTTCTTTTTGGGCTTCCCGGCCTCATATTATTTTTCTGTTTTCACATCCTTACCTGGGAAAACTCCTGGAGAAGTTGGCTATCTCTCAACTTACCATTCACATGAATCTGTTGGTTGTCTCCATGACCATCAGTCTGGCTTTAGAGCATCGAGAAGCACACAGAAACTGCTCTTCTGAACACATGTGAAGACCTACTCTCAAACCTTGACTCTAACTCTCCCTCTGTCCTCATTCTTCTTGACCTCTCCTCTGCTTTCGATACTGTAAACCACAACATCCTGATCACCCGTCTCCATGAGACCCTGAGCATCACTGATCAGGCCCTGGCATTGCTAGCATCTGTTCTTACGAACCGTCCTTCCCGGGTAGAACTTGGGTCCTTTCTCTCTTCTATCACTCTACTTGTGGTGTCCTCCAGGGATCTAATCTATCCCCTGTTTTTTTAATGTCTACATGGTCCCTTTGGCCCACATGATCTCTGCCTTCACCTCCAACTTTCAGTGTTATGCGGATGACACAAAGTTCTCCTTCAGGCTACCATCAGCCTCTTCCTCCTCCTCGCTCATCCCTGATTGTCTGTCCGCAACTCAGTCCTGGAGTGCTGCTAATGATCTCTGCCTTAATGCCAGCAAGACAGAGAATGTCCTCATTGGGACCCCTGCTCCTGCTCACCCACTTTTACTCTGGCCAGCCACCCTTGCTGCTGTGCCCTCACCCACCAGTGAGGCAAAACATCTGGTGGTCACCTTCAACTCTACTCTCTCCTTCACTTCTCACATCTCAGACATGTCCAAAAAGTCCCACAGCAGCCACACCTCCTCAGAGGTGTTCTCCCTTTTCTCACTTTCCCCAAGAGGCCCACTCTCTGCAGAGCCATGGTTCTCTCTAGACTGGACTAATGCAATAGTTTCTTCCTCAATCTTCCTACTTCTACCCTCCGACCTCTTTAACTTATCCAGAACAGAACCACAAGACTTATCCTTGGCCTCAAGCCCAGGCACTGCATCTCTCTGGCGCTGAGATCCCTCCACTGACTCCCTGTGGCTGTAAGGATCAAGTTCAACTCCCTCTGTCGGAATTGAAACAATGTTATGCCTCCTATCGCAACAATTGTATGTGTATTGGCCTACGTCAAGTTGTCTAAACATCATATGCGAACAAACTCCACGGCAAGGTCTTGACCTTAGAGAAAGTAATGTAAGTCACCATCTTGGATTAAGCCGCCATTTTAGGTTCTCTTGTTATATGGAAGTCACCCTGAACATCAAAATGGAGGCTGAATGACATTCTGAGTAAGATTCTGGCCGATGTGACCTCCGTACACACAAATAATTAATATGCCTGCAGGCCACTTGTCGGGGTCGCGAACTGAGACCTTGTCCTACTGTTGACCTATGTGTAAATGTACAACTATATCAGCGAAACTAATCAGAATGCATATATTATAGGATTGACCTGGCAAGGAACCCATAGGCCCGAATCCTAGAATGGTTAACCCGCGAGAGGGTTGGCCAAGGGCTGGACAAATCATATAAAAGACCCAAGAATTCCAATGTATGGTCTCTCTTACTAATGCATCGAACCTTCGTTGAAGTTCGTTACGTTACTCTGAGAGCTGAATAGCTATCCGTTTGTCAATTGACTTTGGTAACTGTTGTAGCTTTTAAATAAAGCACTTGTATGTTCTTTGTAACCTGTGTTGGTGTGTTTCTTTCTGGGCTTCCCGGGCTCATATTATTTTTATGTTTTCACACCTCTGCATAGTCCACAAATCTTTCTGGTGCCGGGGCCCTAACTATCTAAAAGGCTCTCTTCCTAGATACTCTCCTTCTAGAGCCCTCCACTCGGCCTCCTCCAACTCTCTTCAGGTGAGCCGTTTTTCCAAACAGAGGTTTGGGGGTAGATCATTATCCACTGCAGGGGCCACCCTCCGGAACAGCCTACCTGCCTTTCACTGTCTTGAGCCGAACCTCCTTAAATTCTGGAAACTCCTCAAGACCTTCCTCTTCTCTTCCTCTTCCTCCCTCTCCCTGACCCTTGCTGACCTCCTTTGGCTTCTCTCCTGATTCTCTTCTTTATTCTCTTCCCCAACCTGCTGAGTTTGTTGACTGGTCGCCTGGTGCTCCTCCAGAGCCTCACAGGCAGGGGTGTTGCTAGGTCTGGGAAATATCTGGGGCTAGGCTAATGTCAGGACTGTCAGGACTGGGGGCTAGCTGGCCTTTTGGTTGTAGCCCCTGGGCTTCTATCCGGGGCTACAACCAGAAGACCCGGGCTACAGCCCCCTAAGCCCCCCTCCTAGCAACGCCTCTGCTCACAGGTCCCAGGCTACCCCGCCAGTTCTGCACTTGCCTCAGGGCCTCCGCATTCTGCCTGCACTACTGCACTTGGAATGCGTTGCATGAGAGTGGCAACCACTCTGCACTTAACCCTGGCCCCAGCTGGACTGGGTGCACATGTCCCCCTCCCCCTCCCTCGCACTTCTTGTCTGCGCACTTGCATGTACTAGGCTTAGCAGGTTTGTCTGTCCTGTCCTCTGTCCCCCCTCCCTAGCTTGGTTGTGCCTGAAATACTCATCCATAGGCGCACCGATAACTAAGCTTTTTAGTCTTTGTATGTCCTTCTCCCTCTCCCCTAACCCCTCTCTCAACACTCTTTTCTCACGCATTTATATCAGTAGAAATGCTGTCAGGCCTAGTGTGCAGTTATTGTTGTTTAGATCATTCAGAATCTTCAAGACCTAAGAATGATGATGGTATCCCCTTGTTCTCTTCCCACCATAAAGCGCTTTGAAGCACTTCAATTGTGTATAAGCGCTTTACAAATAAACAATTACAATTACTAACATCTACGCAGAAATGCACTAACATCTACACAAAATGGCAGTCTTGCTTGTGTCTTGCTCCTGTCCTGGGCTACAATGTGTGAGTTGATTATATTGGGGTGGGGTCCATCATAGCGCTTCAAATGCAGCTCGCCTTACTCTAAAGCACTTAGGAGGGTGGGACGGGGTTGCCCCCTTCCCAACACTACCTCGTTCTTAACTCTTCGAAGACTGAAGTCCTTTTCTTTCCTGCTTCTTCTATTTCCCCATCCTCTACCCCATGTATCAATTTCCTTCCCCCATCTCGTCTCCCTATTTCCTCTTCTGCTCACAATCTTGGCGTACACTTGGATTCCTCTCTTTCCTTCTGTCTTCACATCTCTTTACTTTCTTGTTCCTGCAGGGCCCATCTTTTTAACATCTGTAAGGCAAGGTCCTTTCTTATTTTCCAGAATGCTAAGTTATTAATTTCCTCTCTTATCTTCACTCGTCTTTTCTATTGTTCTGCCTCCTGTTCGGCCTCCCTGTTTCTCGTCTTAGGCCTCTCAAGTCTATTTTCAATTATTCTGTTCATCTCCTCTGTTCCCTCTCTCCCTGTGATTCAATCTCTACTGCTCTGTCTTCTCTTCACTGACTTCCTTTCACTCCCGTCTTAAATTATACTTTCTTTGTATGGTCTTTATATCCCTCTGTAATCTTGCTCCCACTTATCATTCTTTCTTGGTTTCCTTTTAATTTCCCCCTCGTACTCTTCACTCCCAGTTTCTCTTTCTGCTAGCAGTTCCTCGCCCACTCTGTTTTCAGTGCCCTTCAGCTCATTCTCTCTTCTCTTTCCATTGGTATGTGATTCCGCTCTCCGTCCGTTTTATTTTTCCATCCCCTCTTCTTTGCTCTGCTCTTAAAGCTCATCTTCTCTAGTTACACTTTGGTTATTCATGTCATTTATATTTTTATGTGTACCTTGTTGTGTTGATGTGTACAGCACTTTGGCATAAAGCGCTTCATAAATACAAACTAAATACACATACATATCTGGGTGACATGCCTTGCTCGTTCCCGGTCAATGCCTAAGGGACATGACTTGGCATATCCCCATGCAATGTCTAAGCGATATGCATTGGTATGCTTCCATATCATATCTAAGTGACATGGCTTGGCAAATCCCCATGCAATATCTAAGCGATATGCATCGGTATGCTACCATATCATATCTAAGTGACTTATCTTGGCATATCCCCATGCAATGTCTCAGTGATATGCATTGATATGCTCCCATATCATATCTAAGTGACTTGGCTTGGCATATCCCCATGCAATATCTAAGCAATATGCATTGGTATGCTCCCATATCATATCTGAGTGGCTTGGCTTGGCATATCCCCATGCAATGTCTCAGTGATATGCATTGATATGCTCCCATATCATATCTAAGTGGCTTAGCTTGGCATATCCCCATGCAATGTCGAAGCGATATGCATTGGTATGTTCTCATATCACATGCAATGTATAAGTGATATGCATTGGTATGCTCCCATAACATATCTAAGTGGCTTGGCTTGGCATATCCCCATGCAACATCTAAGCAATATGCATTGGTATGCTCCCATATCATATCTAAGTGACTTAGCTTGGCATATCCCCATGCAACATCTAAGCAATATGCATTGGTATGCTCCCATATCATATCTAAGTGGCTTAGCTTGGCATATCCCCATGCAATGTCGAAGCGATATGCATTGGTATGTTCTCATATCACATGCAATGTATAAGTGATATGCATTGGTATGCTCCCATAACATATCTAAGTGGCTTGGCTTGGCATATCCCCATGCAACATCTAAGCAATATGCATTGGTATGCTCCCATATCATATCTAAGTGACTTAGCTTGGCATATCCCCATGCAACATCTAAGCAATATGCATTGGTATGCTCCCATACCATATCTAAGTGGCTTAGCTTGGCATATCCCCATGCAATGTCGAAGCGATATGCTTGGTATGTTCTCATATCACATGCAATGTATAAGTGATATGCATTGGTATGCTCCTATATCATATCTAAGTGACTTAGCTTGGCATATCCCCATGCAATATCTAAGCAATATGCATTGGTATGCTCTCATATCATATCTAAGTGACTTAGCTTGGCATATCCCCATGCAACAGCTAAGCAATATGCATTGGTATGCTCCCATATCATATCTAAGTGGCTTAGCTTGGCATATCCCCATGCAATGTCGAAGCGATATGTATTGGTATGTTCTCATATCACATACAATGTATAAGTGATATGCATTGGTATGCTCCCATATCATATCTAAGTGACTTAGCTTGGCATATCCCCATGCAACATCTAAGCAATATGCATTGGTATGCTCCCATATCATGTCTAAGTGGCTTAGCTTGGCATTTCCCCATGCAATGTCGAAGCGATATGCATTGGTATGTTCTCATATCACATACAATGTATAAGTGATATGCATTGGTATGCTCCCATATCATATCTAAGTGGCTTAGCTTGGCATATCCCCATGCAATGTCGAAGCGATATGCATTGGTATGTTCTCATATCACATACAATGTATAAGTGATATGCATTGGTATGCTCCCATATCATATCTAAGTGACTTAGCTTGGCATATCCCCATGCAACACCTAAGCAATATGCATTGGTATGCTCCCATATCATGTCTAAGTGGCTTAGCTTGGCATAGCCCCATGCAATGTCGAAGCGATATGCATTGGTATGTTCTCATATCATATCTAAGTGACTTAGCTTGGCATATCCCTGTGCAATATCTAAGCAATATGCATGGGTATGCTCCCATATCATATCTAAGTGACTTAGCTTGGCATATCCCTGTGCAATATCTAAGCAATATGCATTGGTATGCTCCCATATCATATCTAAGTGACTTAGCTTGGCATATCCCCATGCAATATCTAAGCAATATGCATTGGTATGCTCCCATATCATGTCTAAGTGACTTAGCTTGGCATATCCCCATGCAATATCTAAGCAATATGCATTGGTATGCTCCCATATCATGTCTAAGTGGCTTAGCTTGGCATATCCCCATGCAATATCTAAGCAATATGCATTGGTATGCTCCCATATCATGTCTAAGTGGCTTAGCTTGGCATATCCCCATGCAATATCTAAGCAATATGCATTGGTATGCTCCCATATCATATCTAAGTGGCTTAGCTTGGCATATCCCCATGCAATGTCGAAGCGATATGCATTGGTATGCTCTCATATCACATGCAATGTATAAGTGATATGCATTGGTATGCTCCCATATCATATCTAAGTGACTTAGCTTGGCATATCCCCATGCAATGTCGAAGCGATATGCATTGGTATGCTCTCATATCACATGCAATGTATAAGTGATATGCATTGGTATGCTCCCATATCATATCTAAGTGACTTAGCTTGGCATATCCCCATGCAATATCTAAGCAATATGCATTGGTATGCTCTCATATCATATCTAAGTGACTTAGCTTGGCATATCCCCATGCAACAGCTAAGCAATATGCATTGGTATGCTCCCATATCATATCTAAGTGACTTAGCTTGGCATATCCCCATGCAATATCTAAGCAATATGCATTGGTATGCTCCCATATCATATCTAAGTGACTTAGCTTGGCATATCCCCATGCAATATCTAAGCAATATGCATTGGTATGCTCCCATATCATGTTTAAGTGGCTTTGCTTGGCATATCCCCATGCAATATCTAAGCAATACGCATTGGTATGCTCTCATATCATATCTAAGTGACTTAGCTTGGCATATCCCCATGCAACAGCTAAGCAATATGCATTGGTATGCTCCCATATCATATCTAAGTGACTTAGCTTGGCATATCCCCATGCAATATCTAAGCAATATGCATTGGTATGCTCTCATATCACATGCAATGTATAAGTGATATGCATTGGTATGCTCCCATATCATATCTAAGTGGCTTGGCATATCCCCATGCAATGTCTCAGTGATATGCATTGATATGCTCCCATATCATATCTAAGTGACTTGGCTTGGCATATCCCCATGCAATATCTAAGCAATATGCATTGGTATGCTCCCATATCATGTCTAAGTGACTTAGCTTGGCATATCCCCATGCAATATCTAAGCGATATGCATTGGTATGCTCCCATATCATATCTAAGTGGCTTAGCTTGGCATATCCCCATGCAATGTCGAAGCGATATGCATTGGTATGCTCCCATATCATATCTAAGTGGCTTAGCTTGACATATCTCCATGCAATATCTAAGCAATATGCATTGGTATGCTCTCATATCACATGCAATGTATAAGTGATATGCATTGGTATGCTCCCATATCATATCTAAGTGGCTTGGCTTGGCATATCCCCATGCAATGTCTCAGTGATATGCATTGATATGCTCCCATATCATATCTAAGTGACTTGGCTTGGCATATCCCCATGCAATATCTAAGCAATATGCATTGGTATGCTCCCATACCATATCTAAGTGGCTTAGCTTGGCATATCCCCATGCAATGTCGAAGCGATATGCTTGGTATGTTCTCATATCACATGCAATGTATAAGTGATATGCATTGGTATGCTCCCATATCATATCTAAGTGACTTAGCTTGGCATATCCCCATGCAATATCTAAGCAATATGCATTGGTATGCTCTCATATCATATCTAAGTGACTTAGCTTGGCATATCCCCATGCAACAGCTAAGCAATATGCATTGGTATGCTCCCATATCATATCTAAGTGGCTTCGCTTGGCATATCCCCATGCAATGTCGAAGCGATATGCATTGGTATGTTCTCATATCACATACAATGTATAAGTGATATGCATTGGTATGCTCCCATATCATATCTAAGTGACTTAGCTTGGCATATCCCCATGCAACATCTAAGCAATATGCATTGGTATGCTCCCATATCATGTCTAAGTGGCTTAGCTTGGCATATCCCCATGCAATGTCGAAGCGATATGCATTGGTATGTTCTCATATCACATACAATGTATAAGTGATATGCATTGGTATGCTCCCATATCATATCTAAGTGGCTTAGCTTGGCATATCCCCATGCAATGTCGAAGCGATATGCATTGGTATGTTCTCATATCACATACAATGTATAAGTGATATGCATTGGTATGCTCCCATATCATATCTAAGTGACTTAGCTTGGCATATCCCCATGCAACGCCTAAGCAATATGCATTGGTATGCTCCCATATCATGTCTAAGTGGCTTAGCTTGACATATCCCCATGCAATGTCGAAGCGATATGCATTGGTATGTTCTCATATCATATCTAAGTGACTTAGCTTGGCATATCCCTGTGCAATATCTAAGCAATATGCATTGGTATGCTCCCATATCATATCTAAGTGACTTAGCTTGGCATATCCCTGTGCAATATCTAAGCAATATGCATTGGTATGCTCCCATATCATGTCTAAGTGACTTAGCTTGGCATATCCCCATGCAATATCTAAGCAATATGCATTGGTATGCTCCCATATCATGTCTAAGTGGCTTAGCTTGGCATATCCCCATGCAATATCTAAGCAATATGCATTGGTATGCTCCCATATCATGTCTAAGTGGCTTAGCTTGGCATATCCCCATGCAATATCTAAGCAATATGCATTGGTATGCTCCCATATCATATCTAAGTGGCTTAGCATGGCATATCCCCATGCAATGTCGAAGCGATATGCATTGGTATGCTCTCATATCACATGCAATGTATAAGTGATATGCATTGGTATGCTCCCATATCATATCTAAGTGACTTAGCTTGGCATATCCCCATGCAATGTCGAAGCGATATGCATTGGTATGCTCTCATATCACATGCAATGTATAAGTGATATGCATTGGTATGCTCCCATATCATATCTAAGTGACTTAGCTTGGCATATCCCCATGCAATATCTAAGCAATATGCATTGGTATGCTCTCATATCATATCTAAGTGACTTAGCTTGGCATATCCCCATGCAACAGCTAAGCAATATGCATTGGTATGCTCCCATATCATATCTAAGTGACTTAGCTTGGCATATCCCCATGCAATATCTAAGCAATATGCATTGGTATGCTCCCATATCATATCTAAGTGACTTAGCTTGGCATATCCCCATGCAATATCTAAGCAATATGCATTGGTATGCTCCCATATCATGTTTAAGTGGCTTTGCTTGGCATATCCCCATGCAATATCTAAGCAATATGCATTGGTATGCTCTCATATCATATCTAAGTGACTTAGCTTGGCATATCCCCATGCAACAGCTAAGCAATATGCATTGGTATGCTCCCATATCATATCTAAGTGACTTAGCTTGGCATATCCCCATGCAATATCTAAGCAATATGCATTGGTATGCTCTCATATCACATGCAATGTATAAGTGATATGCATTGGTATGCTCCCATATCATATCTAAGTGGCTTGGCATATCCCCATGCAATGTCTCAGTGATATGCATTGATATGCTCCCATATCATATCTAAGTGACTTGGCTTGGCATATCCCCATGCAATATCTAAGCAATATGCATTGGTAGGCTCCCATATCATGTCTAAGTGACTTAGCTTGGCATATCCCCATGCAATATCTAAGCGATATGCATTGGTATGCTCCCATATCATATCTAAGTGGCTTAGCTTGGCATATCCCCATGCAATGTCGAAGCGATATGCATTGGTATGCTCCCATATCATATCTAAGTGGCTTAGCTTGACATATCTCCATGCAATATCTAAGCAATATGCATTGGTATGCTCTCATATCACATGCAATGTATAAGTGATATGCATTGGTATGCTCCCATATCATATCTAAGTGGCTTGGCTTGGCATATCCCCATGCAATGTCTCAGTGATATGCATTGATATGCTCCCATATCATATCTAAGTGACTTGGCTTGGCATATCCCCATGCAATATCTAAGCAATATGCATTGGTGTGCTCCCATATCATGTCTAAGTGACTTAGCTTGGCATATCCCCATGCAATATCTAAGCGATATGCATTGGTATGCTCCCATATCATATCTAAGTGGCTTAGCTTGGCATATCCCCATGCAATGTCGAAGCGATATGCATTGGTATGCTCCCATATCATATCTAAGTGGCTTAGCTTGACATATCTCCATGCAACATCTAAGCAATATGCATTGGTATGCTCTCATATCATATCTAAGTGGCTTGGCTTGTAATACTCTAATTGAATGCCTGAGTGACATTCCTTGCTACACTCCCATTCAATGCCTGAGGGACATGTCACAGTACACAGGGATTGCTAATGACGGCTGCTTTTAAGGCGCCCACAGTCCCCATTCCTCGGGTGACGGCTATTTCGTTGTGCATTCACTTGGGGGGAATGCGTAGGTGCTGGCGACCTCAGGCGGCCGCTGGACACGTGCTACCAGCGCTGTAATGACTCTGTGGCCCTGATCACAGCGCCTCACTGGAGGCAAGGTGAGGCCAGTGTACTGGAGCTCTGCGTCAAACATTCACCAGTTATTGCCGGGCCCACCTTTGAATGAAATGATGCAAAGCGAACGTTCCCACGCTGGCAGGCTTTGGCAGGCTGCCTTCCTCACCCCAGCACCTTGGACGTGTCCCCTAAAGTCAGGTCTGCACAACTCTAAACCTCTGGCTCCGGTTCTAAAATATAAAGCGGCTCTGCAAACCCAGCGATCTCTGTGCAAGACACTAGGCCAGGACTCATTTTGGGCGACTTGTGTCCTGCATATGAAGAGACACAAACGAGCAATTGCATTGCGACACACTGACTATCGGCTCATCTCTGTATTAAGCTTCACAGTTAACAGTACTTTCTCTCTCCCACTAACCAGGGACATCATTTCACCAAAATGCCAGAGGTAGCGGAAATGACATGGCATGACCCTTGACCCCGGATGACATCACAGGAAGTGATGTAATTTGACTCCACCCGGAAGTGACATCACGGGAAGCGATGGAACACAGCCTTTCACCCCTTAACAATACAGGAAGTGTCATTGCACAGCATTGTTCCTAAGTATTCATTCTTCGTAAAATATGGTTACGATATCACTATAATGTGATGTACATTTCATACAAGAATGGATCGCCATATGCATCGTTAATATCAGTGTGTAGAGGCCCATATTACCAAATTACTGTGAATGCATGCAGACGTCCAGGGCCAAATGATAATGATATGTTATTATATAGCACTTACCCTTAAGCTCTTTATAGATAACAAATATACACCCAATATCACCCAACATGTGTTGGTACTCATTTATCGACCTCAGAAGGATGAAAGGCTGAAATGAGAGGCATTTAAGAACAGACTAAATCAGTGACTCATGCCCTGAAGTGTGCCTGAAATAAACCTTTAATGATTCTAGTAATTATTGTATAGATTTCCAGAAAGACAAGTTATTTATTATTCCCATTCTTTCTTATTTAGGGTCACTGCTCAAAGTGTTAGACTTGTGGAACCTCCTCTTTCCTTCAAGAGGCCTGTACAAGAAAGCCAACCACTCCAGAAACAAATAGCCACATTGCGCTGGCCACAGCCCAGCAGCATACATCTATCATCTCCCTTTTTTTTAAGGGTAGCGAGGGAGACCACATGGGTAGCATAGGAGACCTCAGGGGTTGCAGCTGTGACCCCTGGCAACTCCCAAATGACGTCCCTGCCAATAACACTGGGGCTGATTCATGGAATTATTTGCACCGAAAAACAGAGATTTGTGCGCCATTCTGGCCGCAAATCCTTGCTTAACAAATGGGGATTTGCGGCCAGAATGGCGCACAAATCCCCGTTTTTTCCGTGAATCAGCCTGACTGTGTTAGGTAAGAATTTGTGCAGTCACACTGTGTGAGACTAAACCACACTTATCTGCTTGGTATTACGTAACCCACCTTTTGGTATAGGTCTGTACTACACAAGTTGGTAGTGGGACTGAGCAGCAGGCCTATCTCAAGAGGGGCAAATGTAAGCTGTAGAGCTGTACCAATGAAATTCGAAAATACAAGTAGCCAAGTAACACTTACAGTCAAGGTTTCAGTTATAAATAATTATTTATTTAATTAATATCAATTTTTAAATAAGCATTCTTTAAAAAGGCAATTTGTTGTAACAATTCAAATATACTTTAAAATGACTTTTCTGAATCAAACCAAGTTAGTGGATAATCTTTGGATATGCTTCTTACACAAGTCCTACACCCTGAGGTGACTTCAATCACAAGGACAGTATTGGCATTTATATATCACACCGTTATACTTTGCAGATTCTGAGGTTGCAGAAAAGAAAGGGTTAGGGAAGTAAAAAGGTTACACCGGTTTCTCAGTAAATGTGAGGACAACTAAATCCTGCAATGAAATCTAGATAAGCCTTTCCCAGCAGTACCAGTACACAACAAGCTACCACCTATGGGGGACAAACAGTATCAAAGTTAATGGACTGCAAGAGTCAGGGAGCCAGGACAGCCAAAGTCATTTGGGGCACAGGCTATGGATCAAATGCACTTCTTGGATCAAAGTCTTGCACACAGTTAGAGAGTTCAGTAAAATCACTTGTAGGGTCACAAGCTGTTAAATTTGTGAGAATGCAGTTGAAATCAACTCTAAAAGGTAACCCAATGCAATTCCCAAGTGAGAAGAGCGCAGCTAAAGGCAATAAGGTAAGTACCCCAAGCATGAACAGTAACTCTGGTTAGAAGAAGAGGGGTCCAGTTGGATTCCGTCTTTCTAGAGCAGTGCAAACCCTGGTTCCTGAGCCTCAGTCATGGGGACAAGAGGGAGAATGTCTGGAGGGATCCTGCGGCAGCACTTGGGAGGCCATTGGCAGTTACGGACTCTTTTCAATTCAGCGACACTTTGCGGTTTCAGCGCTTATCAAACAGCACTGATGCAGATGACAGACATCGATTGGACTCTCTTTGCTCTTCGATGTGAGGAAGGGTCCCGAAACTCCCCTGTCCTTTGTCTCTAGGTGTGCCTGCCTGAAACCAGCCCTGATTGGCCAGCTGGCAGTCCGGGAAGGACAGCCATCCTGCTGTGTGATTGACAGCCTAGGCTGTGAATGAATGGGAAACTTGCTGAAAAGGCAAGGGTTTTGGGGCTAGAGGCAGAGTCGACCACTGGATGAAACATCAGAAGAAGAAATCATGAAGATAAGCCCGCTCCAACCCCCTGGACCTCCAATTGCCCGTTGAAGCCCTGCTGCTGTGCTGACCTCCTTTTTCATATCAACAGAGAAGCTCGGGACGGAACTACTTCTCCCCTTGGGCTGGTGGGACCAACTAGCCCTGTGACAAACTCCACTTTGGTGCAATCCCCAACTTGCTGTGCCTCTCCAGTCTTGCAGATGCCCAATGCCAAGGGTCAAGTGTCCAAAACCGAGTGTAACGTGATCTGCAGAACAAATCCGGCCAAAAAGCTCCATGCGCCTCCTAAGGACCATCCAGAAGCAGGAAACCCCGACCCAGAGTCCACTTACCAGAGTCCAGGACCGAGGGAGCAAGGAAAGCCCAACCAGAGACATTTGTTCTGCATCAGTGCTGTTTGTGAGACGCTGAAAGTGGGAAGAGCCGCTGAATCGAAGAGAGCCTGTAGCTGCCGATGGCGATCCCAAGTACCGCCGCAGGAACCCTGCAGACACCCTCCCTCTTTTCCCCACGACTGAGGCTCAGGAACCAGGGTCTGATTGGCTGTAGCAAGACAGAATCTAGCTGGACCTCTTTCTTCTAACTAGAGGTATATATTTTGTGCTTGGTGTACTTATCTTCTTGCCTTAAGTCCTGCTGTCTCACTTGAGAATTGCACTTGCTTAACTTTCCGAGTTGACTTCAACTCCCCATGCACAGGCCTCACACCTTGTGTTCCTTCAGTGATTTTCTTGAACTAACTAACTCTGTGAAAGACTGAATCCAAGAAGTGCATCAGAACTATACACTCTGTCCAATTGACTTTGGCTGTCCTGGCTCCCAAAAGGCACCCTTCGAAATCCCTTGACTTTGGATTGCTTGTCCCTCATAGGTTGTAATTTGTTGAACACTTTTACTGCTGTGAAAGGCTTACCTACATTTAATTGGAGGATCACTTTATAAAAAAGTATTTTCTAACCTTTCTATTTTCCTTTAACCCTTCCTTCCTGCAATTCAAAGTTTCACAAGCTTATTGGTGTTTATGATAAATGCAATACCATTCTTGTTATTGAAATCACTTCAGGGTGTAGGAGAAATGTATTAGCATCTCCAAAGAGTATTCACCAACTTTATTGATTTTGAAAAGTGATTCCGAAGTTTACTTGAACTGTTAAAAAACATTTCCTTTGTAAAGAATGCTTAACTAAAACGAATGTGTAAATAAATAAAAAAATATGTATAACTGAAACCTTGAGTGTAAGTGTTATTTGTATTGACTGATTTCATCTGTACAGCTCTACAGCTCACATTGACCCCTCTTGAGATAGGCCTGGCTGCCCAGTTACACCACTAACTTGTGTAGTACAGACCTATACCAAAAGGTGGGTTACCTAATACCAAGCAGATAGGTCTTTTGTAGTCTTACACAGTATGACTGCACCCATTCCTACCTAGCAATAAAGACCCTTTAATGATGGGGTGTGTGTTGTGAAAAATGAAAGGAGCACCAAGCCCAGTGTGCATTCCGTACTTCGTGAATATAAAGACCTCTGGTGAGTCTTATGTTCCAAAAAGCGTCTTTGATTTAATGCAAAGCAGCAAGGAATCCTCATTGGTGCTATTTGTTTCCTCCCCTTTTCTCATACAAGAGTATCGTTGGAGGAGATTTATATGGTGATTCTAGGTTTTACTAAGGTGCTTTGGTCAGTAAGACAAGTGTAACATGCGTATTATGCCTGCAATACACACTGAAAGTGATTATTAGAAATTAGCACAGCAACACATTTAAAAGAGCCAGTTTAGGATGTTAGTTCAATAAACTATTTCCGTTTTAGTCCTGGTGATAGAGAACTTGGTCTAAGACAGACTATTGCAGATACAAGTTTAGAGGGAGGCTAGCTGCTCGTTCTGGGTGCATTGATGCAAGGGAGGGGTGAAACCCATTTTTTGAGGAAGCCTACCTGATGTTTGAGGAGCAGGGTTTCTGGTCCTCGGTTCTTCTGGGACAAACAGGAATTGCCCTTTTCTTTGCCTGCCCTTCACTTCCATCGCCTGGGAGAGACTCTCTGTGATCTAACAATTAAGAGAGGAAATAAAGTGATAGCACAAAGGAGGTCGATGGGGCAGGGGTCATGTACTTGTACCAGCGGGTCAACTGCAAAAGAAAAGAAGCGGGAATGCTGCATCAGTAGAAAAAAAGAGTGTCAAAACAAAAAGGCAACAAAAGATTAGCAGTAATTGACAGGTGATTGGGGCAGAGCTCACGTGACCTAAAGTTGCAACAGCAGACCAACTGCATCTCTTTATAATGATAGGAATTTCACACCCTGCCCGATTGTAATCCATCACATGCCCCCCAACCAAAAGAGGATGTGCCACTGGCATAACTGGGGCCCCCGCAGCCCCTGCGGTGTGGGGGGCCCCGCCAGCACATGTCCTGGGAGGAGGGTCCCACTTGGAGGGGAAAAAAAGAAAAGTATTTTTTTCCTCCAAATTTTTTTTTTCTTTCTGATTTCACTCTGCCTTCACGAAGAAATTATTTTTGTAACAGAAATAATTTCTTTATGAAGGCAGAGTGACTACAAAAAGAAATGTTCTTTTTGAAGTCTGAGGGCTCCCCCAACCCATGGCATGGAAGACCCTAGGCTGGAGGCCTCCATGTCATTGGGTGGGGTGAGCCCTATGACTTCAAAAAGAAATAGTTTATTTTGGAAGTCACTCTGCCTACATAAAGAAATGATTTCCCTTATGGTTCAGTCCTTAACGGAAATAATGTCTTTATGAAGTCGGAGTGACTTCAAAAAGAAACAATGGGCGTCATTACGGGTTTGGTGGTAGCCGTGCCGGTGCTACTGGCAGGTTGCCGCCGGACCCGCAATGATTTACCGGCATCTGACTTCCCATTAACACCAGGGGATTACAACCCCAGCAGTCCGGGATGTCAGGCGCCGGCAAATGGTAAGTCCCCATTCCCATTTCCATATGAGAATGGGGACCACGGAAGCACCGCCACTGTAATTAACGGTGGCAGTGCTTCCGTGAAAACTCTGCGGCGGGTGCAATTCTGCCCGCAGAGCTGTAATATGCCGGTCCGAAAAACAACGGTGCAGGTAAGCTTACCGGCACCTTTGTTTCCGGACCGGCATAGTTGTAATGAGGCCCAATTACTTTTTCAAGTATTAGGGATCCCCTCAACCCCATGAAGTGTGCGTGTGTGATTGTATGGTGAAAGGGTGCACACTTAAATGTATGGGTGACTGCCTGTGTGAGTGTATGATGAAAGGGTGCACACTTAAATGTATGGGTGGGTGCCTGGGTGTATGTGTTTGTATGGTGAAAGGGTGCATACTTATATGTATGGGTGGCTGCCTGGGTGTGCCTACATGGTGAAAGGGTGCACACTCGAATGTATGGATGGCTGGGTGTGTGTATATGGTGAATGGTGTGTGTGCTTGCGTCCAGGAGCACAACAAAACCTACATTTCAGGAAGGCTAACCCTTCAAATGTTGGGAGAGATTGTAACTTCCTGGGTGGTTGGGGAGGAGCAAACCTATTTATTTGGGGGCATCTCATTTTTACACACATTTTAATGAGACTATTCTAGTGCAGCTTCAATGTTACAAGCAGTTAACTCTCTCCTTTAAGGTTGCAAGCACCCACTTATGGACTGCTGTGAGAATGAGTGGTCTCTTGTTCCCTCTCTACCCTTCCAATCACTCCCCTGGCATGCAAGTATTAAACCCACATCACGATTTCAATTGCCTAAACAATTTGCGATTTGAATTCAGGTACTAACAGTGAAATGCTTTATGTTAGTAATTGCTGGGCTGTTGTTAACAGCGAAACCCAGGTGCTGTTTAACATCTGTGTCCACATACACAAGTACTGGGATGAGGTAGAGGTACATGGAGGTAATGCCTGATTTAGCTACATGTAATCTTCATTACTCTTAGTCCCACTCTTCCCCATTCCAGTACTTACCTATGAGGCAAGGAGCCTCGTACGTAAGCCCTGGGACAAGGAAGAAGGATGTGGAGGTAATTCTGGGACAAGGAGCTGATTATAGAGGTTGGGGTAGGGGTGGGAGGGAGAGGGGATGTGTGGGGGGGGCAGATTGTGCGACAAATCATAATGGTTGTCCATGTCCAGGCTAAGCAGGCATGATATGTGGTATTAGTGGTTAGAGAGGCCTTTTGGTGCAGCCAGTCTAGTCATTCCTCAGTTTGGTATGACTTTTTTTTAACTGGGCATTTCTGATAAAGCAGTCCTGCTAAGTGTAATTACTTAGCTAGACTGCCATTTGGGTGCTGCCAGTCTAGCCGTTTCTAACTGCGGCATTGTATATTTTTCTGGGTATCTGTGATCAAATGATATATGTCATTTATAACACGTCTGTATACAAGTGTTTCTAGGCGCGACAAGACAAGGGAGGGAAGGTAGTGGAAGGGCAAGACAAACAATCTTACTAGGTATTGTGTCATTCAGATCCTGCAAGTGCGAGAACAAAAAGTGCAAGGGGAAAAGGAGGGTGGAAGTGCAAGGGAGAGGGGAGGAAAAGACAGGGCAGCAATGCTCTGAGTAAGTGCAGCCAGGTCAGCGCGGCTCTGTGTAGTGCAAGGAGAACAAGGGACTGTATGGTTACAGTTATAGCCCCTAAGTGCGTGCTAGGCCCAGAGGCAGTGCAAGGGTGACTGATCAAGAAAGAGCTTGACTCAGTGGGACTCTGAGGGTAGCCAAGCAACAATTCAGTAGGTCAGGTAGACCAGCAGAGGAGGGAGAGAGAGAAAGCAGAGGACAAGAGGAACGTTTAGAGTTGCCTCCAGAACTTCAGGTGGTCCGACCCAAGTCTGAGAGGGGCAGGGAGGCTATTCCAGAGGGAAGCACCTGCAGAGGAGTGAGATCTGCACCCCACACTCTGCCTGGAGAAGCATCTAACCCTTAGGGCTCGAGAGGGAATATATTTTTGAAGAGAGCGTTGGATGTAATGCAGGCCCCGGGCCCAGAAAGCCTTGTGACCCAGGCAAAGGGACTTGAACTTGATCCTTGCAGCAACTGGGAGCCAGTGGAGAGCTTTCAGGTCTGGAGAGATACAATCCCTGGGCTTGAGGCCAAGGATAAGTCTTGCAGTCCTGTTCTGGATTAGTTTCAGAGGGCAGAGAGTAGAGGAAGGCAGATTGAGAAAGTGGCTGTTGCAGTAGTCCAGCCTAGAGAGAACCAGGGCTCTAGAGACAGTGAGCTTCTGGGGGAAAGGGAGCAAGGGAAGAGTCCCTTTGAGGAGGTGCAGCTGGTAGTGGGACTTCTTTGTGACGTCCGAGATATGAGGCGAGAATTAGAGCGTGTAGTCAACAATGACACCAAGGTTGTTTGCCTCGCAGGAAGGCGAAGTAAGAGGGCCCAGGGGGGGGGGCGGTTAGAGTGAGAGAGGGAAAGGAGGGGCAGGAGTCCCAATGAGAAGGATCTCCATCTTACTGACATTAAGGCAGAGCTCGATGTAGGCACACCAATCGTGAATCGCGGATAGACAGTAAGGAATGAGCGAAAGAGGAGCGTAGTCTGAGGCAAGCCTGAAGGAAAGCAGAGTGTCATCCGCATAACATTGAAAGTTAGAGGAGAAGGTAGAGATTAGGTGGGCCAAAGGGGCCAAGTAGAAGTTGAAAAACCAGGGTGAGAGGATGGAGTGGAGAGAAAGGGACCAAGTTGGACCTGGGAGGGGCAGTCCAAGAGGAAGGAGGTCAGCCACTCAAGGGCGTGATCCGTGATGCCCAGGTTCACATGGAGTCAATTGATCAGGATTGATCAGGATGGTGTGGTTGACCATGTCGAAAGCAGAGAAAAGAAAGATCAAGGAGGACAGAAGGAATGCTGGAATCAAGGTTAGAGAGCAGATCTTCACAGGTGTTCAGGAGAGCAGTCTCCGTGCCTCTGGCAGCTCTGAAGCCAGACTGATGGTCATGGAGACAACCAACAGATTCAGTGCGGAGACTAAGCTGGGAGATGGCCAGCTTTTCCAACAGTTTTCCCAGGAAAGGGCTGATGGAGATTGGGCGATAGTTTGCTGGGCAGACAGGAACGACAGACGTCTTCTTGAGGAGTGGGTGCATAAGGGAGTCTGTAAGGGCAGAGGGGAACATTGCAGTGGCGAAAGAGTGATTACAGAAATCGGTCAAGGCTGGAGCAACGGTGTCCATATGTCCTTGATGGTTCTGGAGGAGCAGGGGAGCCTCTGTTTGGATGACACTTTCATAGATTGGACTTGTCTAGAAACCTCATCAGGTGTTGTCAGAGAGAAAGAGGAGAAAGGAGGAAGAGAGATAGAGATGGCCAAAGGGGGGCTGGGAGAGGGAGAGGAGATGTAGGACAGGATGTCCTGAGTTTTAGCAGAGAAGTGAGAGGCAGAGCCATACAGAGGGCATGGGAGGGAACATGAGAGGTAAAGACTGCAACAGGATTGACCAGTTCCTTGCAGATTTTAAAGAGTTTGGCCATGTTGGTAGAGGCTACAGAGACGCGGGCTTCAATGTGTGTTCTCTTCCTGATGAGTGTGATTGCTTCGACTGGCAGTTTGGTACAGCCAGTTTAGGTATGTCTAAACGTGGCCTGGCATGCTTTACTGTAATGTTATTTCGTGACTACACTGGTCTACATTGTGCAGCCACTTGGACATGTTTTCATTGTGACATGGCATGTTTAATAGCAAAGCATTAATATTCCTGTGCACTGTTGATGAATTGCATCTATTGGATTAGTGTTACCCTACAAAACAATTGCAAACACTCTGGCTTTTTAGCCAATTTTTCTCAAAAAGTGTGCTGTATATTGCATTAAAACACATATTTATATATTTTTTCCTAGTGCAGTGTGTGGCATATCCCTTTAGCACGTTTGTGCGTATTGTGCAAGCGTGATAATCTAGGCCGGCCCAGAGTGTGGCGCGACCCGTGATTTGTTGCCGAGTTGGGGGGGGCCCTCAGCATGGCTCGCAGGGGGACCCACACATTTTGTGTTACGCCACTGGGTTGCGCAGCACTCTTCTTGGCATTTTAGCTCGGTCAAGATGTCAAGACGCAATCGCATCGGCAGTTGACATCAAGTCAGTATGTTGGCGTAAGGATTCTGGCTGCTCTTGGGCTTCTAGGGTGCTGCGAGTCCCGATTCAGCAGCTCTAGGACAAGGTGGATCCTTCAGATGCAATCCTAGTCCAGGGAGCATGGCCGACACCTACAGGGGAACCTGCACTCCTAGTGACAGAGACCTGATTCCAGTGTACCCTTGGATGGTCTGCCTTGCTGTCGATAGCCGAGGGCCTGGAATGAATGGCACTCTCACCAGAGCTCTGAAGGAGTATTCTTCTACTTCTTCCTGCTTTCCAAAGATTAATCAAGGAATGAGTGGGAGACCCCTTCCTTATAGAGGCAGCAAAAGGTCACAAGGGAAAGGCCTGAAGCAAGCCTGCTGTAAGAAGTCCGTTCCCTGTTGAAAGTAACAAGTGACCCTTTCCTTCTGACATCAAACCCAGAGTGCTCCGTGCTGCAGAAAATGGAGGGGACAGGAAAGAAGGGAAGCCTTGATAGAAAGCTGAGATAGTAAGACCCCTTCTCTGGCCTGGCTTTCCTCTCTGGCTAATCTAAATCCACCCATTCCCATGGATTCTCTGACTTCAAAAGAACCCCTCCTGTGCAGTTCCCTGGTGTGATTCTGGCTTTTTTATGTTGTGCAGCTCCCTGGTGTGATTCTGGCTTTGTTATGTTGTGCAGCTCCCCGGTGTGATTCTGGCTTTGTTATGTTGTGCAGCTCCCTGGTGTGATTCTGGCTTTTTTATGTTGTGCAGCTCCCTGGTGTGATTCTGGCTTTGTTATGTTGTGCAGCTCCACGGTGTGATTCTGGCTTTGTTATGTTGTGCAGCTCCCTGGTGTGATTCTGGCTTTATGTTGTGCAGCTCCCTGGTGTGATTCCGGCATTGTTATGCTGAGCAGCACCTTGGTGTCATTCTGGCTTTGTTATGTTGTGCAGGGCTCTGGTGTGATTCTGGCTTTGCTATGTTGTGCAGCTCCCTGGGGTGATTCTGGCTTTGCTATGCTGTGTAGGGCCCTGGTGTGATTCTGGCTTTGTTATGCTGTGCAGGACCCTGGTGTGATTCGGCTTTGTTATGTTGTGCAGGGCCCTGCTGTGATTCTGGCTTTGTTATGTTGTGCAGCTCCCCCGGGTGATTATGGCTTTGTTATGCTGTCCAGGGCCCTGGTGTGATTCTGGCTTTGTTATGTTGTGCAGGGCCCTGGTGTGATTCTGGCTTTGTTATGTTGTGCAGGGCCCCGGTGTGATTCTGGCTTTGTTATGTTGTGCAGCTCCCCGGGTCATTCTGGCTTTGTTATGCTGTACAGGACCCTGGTGTGATTCTAGCTTTGTTATGTTAGCTTGTTATGTTGTGCAGCTCCCTGAGGTGATTCTGGCTTTATTATGGTGTCCAGGGCCCTGGTGTGATTCTGGCTTTGTTATGCTGAGCAGCTCCCTGGGCTGATTCTGGCTTTGTTATGTTGTGCAGGGCCCTGGTGTGATTCTGGCTTTGTTATGTTGTGCAGCTCCCCGGGATGATTCTGGCTTTGTTATGCTGTGCAGGACCCTGGTGTGATTCTAGCTTTGTTATGTTAGCTTGTTATGTTGTGCAGCTCCCTGGGGTGATTCTGGCTTTATTATGGCATCCAGGGCCCTGGTGTGATTCTGGCTTTGTTATGTTGTGCAGGGCCCTGGTGTGATTCTGGCTTTGTTATGTTGTGCAGCTCCCCGGGGTGTTTCTGGCTTTGTTATGCTGTCCATGGCCCTGGTGTGATCCGCGCTCTGTTATGTTGTGCAGGGCCCTGGTGTGATTCTGGCTTTGTTATGTTGTGCAGCTCCCCGGGGTGTTTCTTGCTGTGTTATGCTGTGCAGGGCCCTGGTGTGATTCGGCTTTGTTATGCTGTCCAGGGCCCTGGTGTGATTCTGGCTTTGTTATGTTGTGCAGGGCCCGGGTGTGATTCTGGCTTTGTTATGTTGTGCAGGGCTCTGGTGTGATTCTGGCTTTGATATGCTGAGCAGCTCCCTGGTGTGAGTCTGGCTTTCTGTTGTGCTGTGCAGGGCCCTGATGTGATTCTGGCTTTGTTATGTTGTGTAGCTCCCAGGGTGATTCTGGCCTTGTTATGTTGTGCAGGACCATGCTGTGATTCTGGTTTTGTTATGCTGAGCAGCTCCCTGGTGTGATTCTGGCTTTATGTTGTGCAGCTCCCTGGTGTGATTCTGGCATTGTTAGGCTGAGCAGCACCGTGGTGTCATTCTGGCTTTGTTATGTTGTGCAGCGCCCCAGGGTGATTCTGGCTTTGTTAGGTTGTGCCGCTCCCTGGTGTGATTCTGGCTTTATGTTGTCCAGTTCCCTGGTGTGATTCTGGCATTGTTATGCTGAGCAGCACCTTGGTATCATTCTGGCTTTGTTATGTTGTGCAGGGCTCTGGTCTGATTCTGGCTTTGTTATCATTGTGCAGCTCCCTGGTGTCATTCTGGCTTTGTAATGTTGTGCAGCTCCCCGGGTGATTCTGGCTTTGTTATGTTGTGCAGCTCCCTGGTGTGATTCTGGCTTTGTTATGCTGAGCAGTTCCCTGGTGTGATGCTGGCATTGTTATGTTGTGCAGCTCCCTTGTGTGATTCTGGCTTTGCTATGTTGTGCAGCTCCCTGGTGTGATTCTGGATGTGTTATGTTGTGCAGGGCCCTGGTGTGATTCTGGCTTTGTTATGTTGTGCAGCTCCCCGGGGTGATTCTGGCTTTGCTATGTTGTGCAGGGCCCTGGTGTGATTCTGGCTTTGTTATGCTGAGCAGCTCCCTGGTGTGATTCTGGAGTTGCTATGTTGTGCAGCTCCCTGGTGTGATTCTGGCTTTATGTTGTGCAGCTCCCTTGTGTGATTCTGGCTTTGTTATGTTGGCTTTGTTATGTTGTGCAGGGCCCTGATGTGATTCTGGCTTTGTTATGCTGAACAGCTCCCTGGGGTGATTCTGGCTTTGCTATGCTGTGTAGGGCCCTGGTGTGATTCTGGCTTTGTTATGTTGTGCAGGGCCCTGGTGTGATTCTGGCTTTGTTATGTTGTGCAACTCTCCGGGGTGTTTCTAGCTTTGTTATGCTGTCACGGGCCTTGGTGTGATTCTGGCTTTGTTATGTTGTGCAGGGCTCTGGTGTGATTCTGGCTTTGTTATGTTGTGCAGGGCCCTGGCGTGATTCTGGCTTTGTTATGTTGTGCAGGGCTCTGCTGTGATTCTGGCTTTGATATGCTGAGCAGCTCCCTGGTGTGAGTCTGGCTTTATGTTGTGCTGTGCAGGGCCCTGATGTGATTCTGGCTTTGTTATGTTGTGCAGCTCCCCGGGTGATTTTGGCTTTCTTATGTTGTGCAGGGCCCTGGTGTGATTCTGGTTTTGTTATGCTGAGGAGCTCCCTGGTCTGATTCTGGCTTTGTTATCATTGTGCAGCTCCCTGGTGTCATTCTGGCTTTGTAATGTTGTGCAGCTCCCCGGGTGATTCTGGCTTTGTTATGTTGTGCAGCTCCCTGGTGTGATTCTGGCTTTGTTATGCTGAGCAGTTCCCTGGTGTGATGCTGGCATTGTTATGTTGTGCAGCTCCCTTGTGTGATTCTGGCTTTGCTATGTTGTGCAGCTCCCTGGTGTGATTCTGGATGTGTTATGTTGTGCAGGGCCCTGGTGTGATTCTGGCTTTGTTATGTTGTGCAGCTCCCCGGGGTGATTCTGGCTTTGTTATGTTGTGCAGGGCCCTGGTGTGATTCTGGCTTTGTTATGCCGAGCAGCTCCCTGGTGTGATTCTGGAGTTGCTATGTTGTGCAGCTCCCTGGTGTGATTCTGGCTTTATGTTGTGCAGCTCCCTTGTGTGATTATGGCTTTGTTATGTTGGCTTTGTTATGTTGTGCAGGGCCCTGATGTGATTCTGGCTTTGTTATGCTGAGCAGCTCCCTGGTGTGATTCTGGCTTTGCTATGTTGTGCAGCTCCCTGAGGTGATTCTGGCTTTGCTATGCTGTGTAGGGCCCTGGTGTGATTCTGGCTTTGTTATGCTGTGCAGGACCCTGGTGTGATTCGGCTTTGTTATGTTGTGCAGGGCCCTGCTGTGATTCTGGCTTTGTTATGTTGTGCAGCTCCCCCGGGTGATTATGGCTTTGTTATGCTGTCCAGGGCCCTGGTGTGATTCTGGCTTTGTTATGTTGTGCAGGGCCCTGGTGTGATTCTGGCTTTGTTATGTTGTGCAGGGCCCTGGCGTGATTCTGGCTTTGTTATGTTGTGCAGGGCCCTGGTGTGATTCTGGTTTTGTTATGCTGAGGAGCTCCCTGGTGTGATTCTGGCATTGTTAGGTTGAGCAGCACCTTGGTGTCATTCTGGCTTTGTTATGTTGTGCAGCTCCCTGGTGTGTTTCTGGCTTTATGTTCTCCAGCTCCCTGGTGTGGTTCTGGCATTGTTATGCTGAGCAGCACCTTGGTGTCATTCTGGCTTTGTTATGTTGTGCAGCTCCCTGGTGTGATTCTGGCTTTATGTTGTGCAGCTCCCTGGTGTGATTCTGGCTTTGTTATGCAGAGCAGCTCCCTGGTGTGATTCTGGCTTTGTTATGTTGGCATTGTTATGTTGTGCAGGGCCCTGATGTGATTCTGGCTTTGTTATGCTGAGCAGCTCCCTGGTGTGATTCTGGCCTTGCTATGTTGTGCAGCTCCCTGGTGTGATTCTGGCTTTATGTTGTGCAGCTCCCTGGTGTGATTCTGGCTTTGTTATGTTGTGCAGCTCCCCGGGGTGATTCTGGCTTTGTTATGTTGTGCAGGGACCTGGTGTGATTCTGGCTTTGTTATGCTATGCGGGGCCCCAGTGTGATTCTGGCTTTGTTATGTTGTGCAGCTCCCCGGGTCATTCTGGCTTTGTTATGCTGTACAGGACCCTGGTGTGATTCTAGCTTTGTTATGTTAGCTTGTTATGTTGTGCAGCTCCCTGAGGTGATTCTGGCTTTATTATGGTGTCCAGGGCCCTGGTGTGATTCTGGCTTTGTTATGCTGAGCAGCTCCCTGGGCTGATTCTGGCTTTGTTATGTTGTGCAGGGCCCTGGTGTGATTCTGGCTTTGTTATGTTGTGCAGCTCCCCGGGGTGATTCTGGCTTTGTTATGTTGTGCAAGGCCCTGGTGTGATTCTGGCTTTGTTATGCTATGCGGGGCCCTAGTGTGATTCTGGCTTTGTTATGTTGTGCAGCTCCCCGGGATGATTCTGGCTTTGTTATGCTGTGCAGGACCCTGGTGTGATTCTAGCTTTGTTATGTTAGCTTGTTATGTTGTGCAGCTCCCTGGGGTGATTCTGGCTTTATTATGGCGTCCAGGGCCCTGGTGTGATTCTGGCTTTGTTATGTTGTGCAGCTCCCCGGGGTGTTTCTGGCTTTGTTATGCTGTCCATGGCCCTGGTGTGATCCGCGCTCTGTTATGTTGTGCAGGGCCCTGGTGTGATTCTGGCTTTGTTATGTTGTGCAGCTCCCCGGGGTGTTTCTTGCTGTGTTATGCTGTGCAGGGCCCTGGTGTGATTCGGCTTTGTTATGCTGTCCAGGGCCCTGGTGTGATTCTGGCTTTGTTATGTTGTGCAGGGCCCTGGTGTGATTCTGGCTTTGTTATGTTGTGCAGGGCTCTGGTGTGATTCTGGCTTTGATATGCTGAGCAGCTCCCTGGTGTGAGTCTGGCTTTATGTTGTGCTGTGCAGGGCCCTGATGTGATTCTGGCTTTGTTATGTTGTGTAGCTCCCAGGGTGATTCTGGCCTTGTTATGTTGTGCAGGACCATGCTGTGATTCTGGTTTTGTTATGCTGAGCAGCTCCCTGGTGTGATTTTGGCTTTATGTTGTGCAGCTCCCTGGTGTGATTCTGGCATTGTTAGGCTGAGCAGCACCGTGGTGTCATTCTGGCTTTGTTATGTTGTGCAGCGCCCCAGGGTGATTCTGGCTTTGTTAGGTTGTGCCGCTCCCTGGTGTGATTCTGGCTTTATGTTGTCCAGCTCCCTGGTGTGATTCTGGCATTGTTATGCTGAGCAGCACCTTGGTATCATTCTGGCTTTGTTATGTTGTGCAGGGCTCTGGTCTGATTCTGGCTTTGTTATCATTGTGCAGCTCCCTGGTGTCATTCTGGCTTTGTAATGTTGTGCAGCTCCCCGGGTGATTCTGGCTTCGTTATGTTGTGCAGCTCCCTGGTGTGATTCTGGCTTTGTTATGCTGAGCAGTTCCCTGGTGTGATGCTGGCATTGTTATGTTGTGCAGCTCCCTTGTGTGATTCTGGCTTTGCTATGTTGTGCAGCTCCCTGGTGTGATTCTGGATGTGTTATGTTGTGCAGGGCCCTGGTGTGATTCTGGCTTTGTTATGTTGTGCAGCTCCCCGGGGTGATTCTGGCTTTGTTATGTTGTGCAGGGCACTGGTGTGATTCTGGCTTTGTTATGCTGAGCAGCTCCCTGGTGTGATTCTGGAGTTGCTATGTTGTGCAGCTCCCTGGTGTGATTCTGGCTTTATGTTGTGCAGCTCCCTTGTGTGATTCTGGCTTTGTTATGTTGGCTTTGTTATGTTGTACAGGGCCCTGATGTGATTCTGGCTTTGTTATGCTGAACAGCTCCCTGGGGTGATTCTGGCTTTGCTATGCTGTGTAGGGCCCTGGTGTGATTCTGGCTTTGTTATGTTGTGCAGGGCCCTGGTGTGATTCTGGCTTTGTTATGTTGTGCAACTCTCCGGGGTGTTTCTAGCTTTGTTATGCTGTCACGGGCCTTGGTGTGATTCTGGCTTTGTTATGTTGTGCAGGGCTCTGGTGTGATTCTGGCTTTGTTATGTTGTGCAGCTCCCCGGGGTGTTTCTTGCTGTGTTATGCTGTGCAGGACCCTGGTGTGATTCGGCTTTGTTATGTTGTGCAGGGTCCTGCTGTGATTCTGGCTTTGTTATGTTGTGCAGCTCCCCCGGGTGATTATGGCTTTGTTATGCTGTCCAGGGCCCTGGTGTGATTCTGGCTTTGTTATGTTGTGCAGGGCCCTGGTGTGATTCTGGCTTTGTTATGTTGTGCAGGGCCCTGTCGTGATTCTGGCTTTGTTATGTTGTGCAGGGCTCTGCTGTGATTCTGGCTTTGATATGCTGAGCAGCTCCCTGGTGTGAGTCTGGCTTTATGTTGTGCTGTGCAGGGCCCTGATGTGATTCTGGCTTTGTTATGTTGTGCAGCTCCCCGGGTGATTTTGGCTTTCTTATGTTGTGCAGGGCCCTGGTGTGATTCTGGTTTTGTTATGCTGAGGAGCTCCCTGGTCTGATTCTGGCTTTGTTATCATTGTGCAGCTCCCTGTTGTCATTCTGGCTTTGTAATGTTGTGCAGCTCCCTGGGTGATTCCACCTTTGTTATGTTGTGCAGCTCCCTGGTGTGAATCTGGCTTTGTTATGCTGAGCAGTTCCCTGGTGTGATGCTGGCATTGTTATGTTGTGCAGCTCCCTTGTGTGATTCTGGCTTTGCTATGTTTTGCAGCTCCCTGGTGTGATTCTGGATGTGTTATGTTGTGCAGGGCCCTGGTGTGATTCTGGCTTTGTTATGTTGTGCAGCTCCCCGGGGTGATTCTGGCTTTGTTATGTTGTGCAGGGCCCTGGTGTGATTCTGGCTTTGTTATGCCGAGCAGCTCCCTGGTGTGATTCTGGAGTTGCTATGTTGTGCAGCTCCCTGGTGTGATTCTGGCTTTATGTTGTGCAGCTCCCTTGTGTGATTCTGGCTTTGTTATGTTGGCTTTGTTATGTTGTGCAGGGCCCTGATGTGATTCTGGCTTTGTTATGCTGAGCAGCTCCCTGGTGTGATTCTGGCTTTGCTATGTTGTGCAGCTCCCTGGGGTGATTCTGGCTTTGCTATGCTGTGTAGGGCCCTGGTGTGATTCTGGCTTTGTTATGCTGTGCAGGACCCTGGTGTGATTCGGCTTTGTTATGTTGTGCAGGGCCCTGCTGTGATTCTGGCTTTGTTATGTTGTGCAGCTCCCCCGGGTGATTATGGCTTTGTTATGCTGTCCAGGGCCCTGGTGTGATTCTGGCTTTGTTATGTTGTGCAGGGCCCTGGTGTGATTCTGGCTTTGTTATGTTGTGCAGGGCCCTGGCGTGATTCTGGCTTTGTTATGTTGTGCAGGGCCCTGGTGTGATTCTGGTTTTGTTATGCTGAGGAGCTCCCTGGTGTGATTCTGGCATTGTTAGGTTGAGCAGCACCTTGGTGTCGTTCTGGCTTTGTTATGTTGTGCAGCTCCCTGGTGTGTTTCTGGCTTTATGTTCTCCAGCTCCCTGGTGTGGTTCTGGCATTGTTATGCTGAGCAGCACCTTGGTGTCATTCTGGCTTTGTTATGTTGTGCAGGGCTCTGGTCTGATTCTGGCTTTGTTATGATTGTGCAAATCCCCAGTGTCATTCTGGCTTTGTTATGTTGTGCAGCTCCCTGGTGTGATTCTGGCTTTGTTATGTTGTACAGGGCCCTGGTGTCATTCTGCCTTTGTTATGTTGTGCAGCTCCCTGGTGTGATTCTGGCTTTGTTATGCTGAGCAGTTCCCTGGTGTGATTCTGGCATTGTTATGTTGTGCAGCTCCCTGGTGTGATTCTGGCTTTGCTATGTTGTGGTGTGATTCTGGATGTGTTATGTTGTGCAGGGCCCTGGTGTGATTCTGGCTTTGTTATGTTGTGCCGCTCCCCGGGGTGATTCTGGCTTTGTTATGTTGTGCAGGGCCCTGGTGTGATTCTGGCTTTGTTATGCTGAGCAACTCCCTGGTGTGATTCTGGCTTTTCTATGTTGTGCAGCTACCTGGTGTGATTCTGGCTTTATGTTGTGCAGCTCCCTTGTGTGATTCTGGCTTTGTTATGCTGATCAGTTCCCTGGTGTGATTCTGGCTTTGTTATGTTGGGTTTGTTATGTTGTGCAGCTCCCTGGGGTGATTCTGGCTTTGCTATGCTATGCAGGGCCCTGGTGTGATTCTGGCTTTGTTATGTTGTGCATTGCCCTGGTGTGATTCTGGCTTTGTTATGCTATGCGGGGCCCTGGTGGTCTTCTGGCTTTGTTATGTTGTGCAGCTCCCCGGGGTGATTCTGGCTTTGTTATGCTGTGCAGGACCCTGGTGTAATTCTGGCTTTATGTTGTGCAGCTCCCTTGTGTGATTCTGGCTTTGTTATGCTGAGCAGCTCCCTGGTGTGATTCTGGCTTTGTTATGTTGGCTTTGTTATGTTGTGCAGCTCCCTGTGGTGATTCTGGCTTTGCTGTGCTGTGCAGGGCCCTGGTGTGATTCTGGCTTTGTTTTGTTGTGCAGGGCCCTGGTGTGATTCAGCATTGTTATCTTGTGCAGCTCCCCGGGGTGATTATGGCTTTGTTATGCTGTCCAGGGCTCTGGTGTGATTCTGGCATTGTTATGTTGTGCAGGGCCCTGGTGTGATTCTGGTTTTGTTATGCTGAGCAGCTCCCTGCTGTGATTCTGGCTTTATGTTGTGCAGCTCCCTGGTGTGATTCTGGCATTGTTAGGCTGAGCAGCACCTTGGTGTCATTCTGGCTTTGTTAGGTTGTGCAGCGCCCCGGGGTGATTCTGGCTTTGTTATGTTGTGCAGCTCCCTGGTGTGTTTCTGGCTTTATGTTGTCCAGCTCCCTGGTGTGGTTCTGGCATTGTTATGCTGAGCAGCAACTTGGTGTCATTCTGGCTTTGTTATGTTGTGCAGGACTCTGGTCTGATTCTGGCTTTGTTATGATTGTGCAGCTCCCCAGTGTCATTCTGGCTTTGTTATGTTGTGCAGCTCCCTGGTGTGATTCTGGCTTTGTTATTTTGTGCAGCTCCCCGGTGTGATTCTGGCTTTGTTATGCTAAGCAGTTCCCTGGTGTGATTCTGGCATTGTTATGTTGTGCAGCTCCCTGCTGTGATTCTGGCTTTGCTTTGTTGTGCAGCTCCCTGATGTGATTCTGGGTGTGTTATGTTGTGCAGGGCCCTGGTGTGATTCTGGCTTTGTTATGTTGTGCAGCTTCCCGGGGTGATTCTGGCTTTGTTATGTTGTGCAGGGCCATGGTGTGATTCTGGCTTTGTTATGTTGTGCAGCTCCCTGGTGTGATTCTGGCTTTATGTTGTGCAGCTCCCTTGTGTGATTCTGGCTTTGTTATGTTGTGCAGCTCCCTGGTGTGATTCTGGCTTTATGTTGTGCAGCTCCCTTGTGTGATTCTGGCTTTGTTATGCTGAGCATCTGCCTGGTGTGATTCTGGCTTTGTTATGTTGGCTTTCTTATGTTGTGCAGCTCCCTGGAGTGATTCTGGCTTTGTTATGGTGTCCAGGGCCCTGGTGTGATTCTGGCTTTGTTTTGTTGTGCAGGGCCCTGGTGTGATTCTGGCTTTGTTATGTTGTGCAGCTCCCCGGGGTGTTTCTGGCTTTGTTATGCTGTCCAGGGCCCTGGTGTGATTCTGGCTTTGTTATGTTGTGCAGCTCCCCGGGATGTTTCTGGCTGTGTTATGCTGTGAAGGGCCCTGGTGTGATTCTGGCTTTGTTATGTTGTGCAGGGCCCTGGTGTGATTCTGGATTTGTTATGTTGTCCAGCTCCCCGGGGTGATTATGGCTTTGTTATGCTGTCCAGGGCCCTGGTGTGATTTGGCTTTGTTATGTTGTGCAGGGCCCTCGTGTGATTCGGGCTTCGTTATGTTGTGCAGGGCTGTGGTGAGATTCTGGCTTTGTTATGTTGTGCAGGGGCAGATCCCTGGTATGATTCTAGCTTTGTTATGTTGTGCAGGGCCCGGTGTGATTCTGGCTTTGTTATGTTGTGCAGCTCCCCGGGGATATTATGGCTTTGTTATGCTGTGCAGGGCCCTGGTGTGATTCTGGCTTTGTTATGTTGTGCAGCTCCCCGGTGTGATTCTGGCTTTGTTATGTTGTGCAGGGCCCTGGTGTGATTCTGGCTTTGTTATGTTGTGCAGGGCCCTGGTGTGATTCTGGCTTTGTTATGTTGTTCAGGGCCATGGTGTGATTCTGGCTTTGTTATGTTGTGCAGGGCCCTGGTGTGATTCTGGCTTTGTTATGTTGTGCAGGGCCCTGGTGTAATTCTGGATTTGTTATGCTGAGCAGCTCCCTGTTGGGATTCTGGCTTTGTTATGTTTTGCAGGGCCCTGGTGTGATTCTGGCTTTGTTATGTTGTGCAGCTCCCCGGTGTGATTCTGGCTTTGTTATGTTGTGCAGGGCCCTGGTGTGATTCTGGCTTTGTTATGTTGTGCAGGGCCCTGGTGTGATTCTGGCTTTGTTATGTTGTTCAGGGCCATGGTGTGATTCTGGCTTTGTTATGTTGTGCAGGGCCCTGGTGTGATTCTGGCTTTGTTATGTTGTGCAGGGCCCTGGTGTGATTCTGGATTTGTTATGCTGGGCAGGGCCCTGGTGTGATTCTGGCTTTGTTTTGTTGTGCAGGGCCCTGGTGTGATTCTGGCTTTGTTATGTTGTGCAGCTCCCCGGGGTGTTTCTGGCTTTGTTATGCTGTCCAGGGCCCTGGTGTGATTCTGGCTTTGTTATGTTGTGCAGCTCCCCGGGATGTTTCTGGCTGTGTTATGCTGTGAAGGGCCCTGGTGTGATTCTGGCTTTGTTATGTTGTGCAGGGCCCTGGTGTGATTCTGGATTTGTTATGTTGTCCAGCTCCCCGGGGTGATTATGGCTTTGTTATGCTGTCCAGGGCCCTGGTGTGATTTGGCTTTGTTATGTTGTGCAGGGCCCTGGTGTGATTCGGGCTTCGTTATGTTGTGCAGGGCTGTGGTGTGATTCTGGCTTTGTTATGTTGTGCAGGGGCAGATCCCTGGTATGATTCTAGCTTTGTTATGTTGTGCAGGGCCCGGTGTGATTCTGGCTTTGTTATGTTGTGCAGCTCCCCGGGGATATTATGGCTTTGTTATGCTGTGCAGGGCCCTGGTGTGATTCTGGCTTTGTTATGTTGTGCAGCTCCCCGGTGTGATTCTGGCTTTGTTATGTTGTGCAGGGCCCTGGTGTGATTCTGGCTTTGTTATGTTGTGCAGGGCCCTGGTGTGATTCTGGCTTTGTTATGTTGTTCAGGGCCATGGTGTGATTCTGGCTTTGTTATGTTGTGCAGGGCCCTGGTGTGATTCTGGCTTTGTTATGTTGTGCAGCTCCCCGGGGATATTATGGCTTTGTTATGCTGTGCAGGGCCCTGGTGTGATTCTGGCTTTGTTATGTTGTGCAGCTCCCCGGTGTGATTCTGGCTTTGTTATGTTGTGCAGGGCCCTGGTGTGATTCTGGCTTTGTTATGTTGTGCAGGGCCCTGGTGTGATTCTGGCTTTGTTATGTTGTTCAGGGCCATGGTGTGATTCTGGCTTTGTTATTTTGTGCAGGGCCCTGGTGTGATTCTGGCTTTGTTATGTTGTGCAGGGCCCTGGTGTAATTCTGGATTTGTTATGCTGAGCAGCTCCCTGTTGTGATTCTGGCTTTGTTATGTTTTGCAGGGCCCTGGTGTGATTCTGGCTTTGTTATGTTGTGCAGCTCCCCGGTGTGATTCTGGCTTTGTTATGTTGTGCAGGGCCCTGGTGTGATTCTGGCTTTGTTATGTTGTGCAGGGCCCTGGTGTGATTCTGGCTTTGTTATGTTGTGCAGGGCCCTGGTGTGATTCTGGCTTTGTTATGTTGTTCAGGGCCATGGTGTGATTCTGGCTTTGTTATGTTGTGCAGGGCCCTGGTGTGATTCTGGCTTTGTTATGTTGTGCAGGGCCCTGGTGTGATTCGGGCTTCGTTATGTTGTGCAGGGCTGTGGTGTGATTCTGGCTTTGTTATGTTGTGCAGGGCTGTGGTGTGATTCTGGCTTTGTTATGTTGTGCAGGGCCCTGGTGTAATTCTGGATTTGTTATGCTGAGCAGCTCCCTGTTGTGATTCTGGCTTTGTTATGTTTTGCAGGGCCCTGGTGTGATTCTGGCTTTGTTATGTTGTGCAGCTCCCCGGTGTGATTCTGGCTTTGTTATGTTGTGCAGGGCCCTGGTGTGATTCTGGCTTTGTTATGTTGTGCAGGGCCCTGGTGTGATTCTGGCTTTGTTATGTTGTGCAGGGCCCTGGTGTGATTCTGGCTTTGTTATGTTGTTCAGGGCCATGGTGTGATTCTGGCTTTGTTATGTTGTGCAGGGCCCTGGTGTGATTCTGGCTTTGTTATGTTGTGCAGGGCCCTGGTGTGATTCTGGCTTTGTTATGTTGTGCAGGGCCCTGGTGTGATTCGGGCTTCGTTATGTTGTGCAGGGCTGTGGTGTGATTCTGGCTTTGTTATGTTGTGCAGGGGCAGATCCCTGGTATGATTCTGGCTTTGTTATGTTGTGCAGCTCCCTGGGTTGATTCTGGCTTTGTTATTTGTTTTTTTTTTTTATTAAGCATATAGCGTAAATAAATACAAACTTTTGCTTTAAAAGAAAACATTTTTTTTGCGTCTCGATTACAAGGCCAAACCAACTCCATGGGTTTTTCCTTTTATTCTCATGGCAGATCAATCCCTGGATTTCAATTCTTTAGCTGTTGCTCTCCTGTTGGTTTCCCTTTTCCCTCCTTGGTTTGGCCTAGACGTAGACACATTCATTGGGTTATGCTAATTCCGCCACGACGGCATCTCTTTCTATTTGTTGACGAGTCACTTGTTTATTTTCTAGTTTGATCAACATTGTTTGTAGAAATATGCCGAGTGCTCTTGTAGTTTTTTGATTCGGGTTTGTCGTACAAAGCCGACCACCACAGGTCTGGATCCAGTTCACAAGTCGGAGTTAGTACTGGATGTAGCGATTGGTCTCTTGCCGATCTTAACTCAGGACAGAACATTACTACGTGTGGTAAGGATTCTTGCTCCTGCTCGCAGAGCCGGCATGTGGCCTCACCTACGGTGCCATATTTCTTCAGATTTATTTTTGTTCTTATAATGTTCAATCTGAATCATAAGATTAGGATTCGCACTCTTTTTCAGGTAGCCGGGCAGGATTTTTGTTACTGAACTAAGACTTTTTGAGAGAGTGTGAAATTTAGAAATTGCACAGGCCCTTTCTGTTTGCGCCCAGTCAACTGACAGTAGCAGAGTCTTCACCCTCTTCGGGTTGTTGCATAGGGTGTCTTCTGTTGGATGAAAGCTCTCTAGTATCTCCTTACATTTTTCTTTCCAGATGGTCAAGGGCCAGAATGGAGCATTTTCATTTACTTCCTTTAGGATTGCATATTGTGGTGGACAGTCTTTTGCTAGCGTCTTCCTAAAGGTTGACAGTTCCTTCCATGTGATTGAGGCCTGTATGGAATAGAGTTCCAGTTATTGGCAAATTATGTTCATTGGAACGCATTGCGGTAGCCTTAACAATTTTCTCCAAAATCTGGCTTCGACCTTTTCCCAGGCTTCCCACGGTATGCTGAGAGCAGTTTCACCAGCGTAAGCTATTGATGGAATTACTTTTGCATTATAGAAATCTACTGTTGGTTGGATTGAAAACTTGCTGTATCTTCATTTCAAGACTAGTGCTTGGGCCGTTCACTGACCCATTTTATGCTGTAGATGTTCTATCCATGGTTGGTCATTCCAATCGGCGCTTATTATAGCTCCCAGATATTTTGAGCTTGTTGTTGTTGGAATAGGTTCATTGTCAACACACCATTTGAAAGGCTTTTTCTCCCTTGTTCTCGCTGTTTTAATTATTAGAATTTCCGATTTGTCAGGTATTTTTTGTTTGTTTTCTTTTACAAAGGCATCCAGGGCTTTGAGTTTTTTCTACAGACCAATAGAGGTCTTATCCAAGATAATCAGATCGTCTGCATACAGTAGGTGGCCTATTGCTGTCGTACCTATTTTGCGAGAACATGCTCTCGTTGGTTCAAGCCGGTCTTTTATTTCCAGAATATAGAAATTATAAAGGATGGCTGCCAAGGGGCACCCTTGCTTTAGGCCTCTTTTTGTTGGAATTGCCTTAGCTAGGGTGCCTTTTTGGTTTAACCGAACTTGTATGGAGGTGTCGGTGTGCAGGGCTTTAATTGCGGCCACTAGATCTTTCAGAGATCTTTTCTGTTCCATCTTGGACCACAGAGTTTTTCTATCTACTCTATCAAAGGCAGTCGCCATGTCTATACACGCAAGGTAGAGCTTCTGGTTTTCAAAAATTGTTTTCGCCTTCACTAAATTAAGTATGAGGAGATTTGCCGGGGATCGTAGTTTCCTGACTGTTCAATCCATTCTTTTAGTCTCTTTAGGAGGATGCCGGCAAAGATTTTACCTATGACATCCAACAAGGATATTGGGCGATAGTTCTCGGGCCTGGTTCTATCACCCTTTTTGTGTATGGGAATGATTATGGCTTTTGTCCATGTTTCTGGTATTTGTTTGTTATTGATGATTCGTGTGAATAAAGTCTACCACATGTCAGCCCATACTTCTGGGGCTTGTTTTAATATGGCGTTTGACAAAACGTTCGGCCCAGGTGGCCGGGAACTGCTGGCTTTTTTAATTAAGATGGTGATTTCAGATTTCTCAAAAGGCATGTTCCATGCGGTCTTGTCAGGGTTTTCTTGAATCTTATCTTCTTCATGGAAGCCGTCGCTGTAAATTTCTTGGAAGTGTTGGATCCATTTCCCCTCAAGGATGGGGTTTATCTGTTCCGCTCCTTGTGGGCCATTTTTCTGGTTCATTAGTGCCCACATATATTTGACATTTTTATTGTTAGCTGTTATCAGCATTTGTTCAGAGTCTCTTTGGAACAATTGAGCTCGATCAGATTTTGCCGAGTTTTGGTAAGCCTTTTTTAGTGATGCTCTTTCAGCGAATGCACACTGAGTGTTCTGTTTTTTTAGTACTCTAAATTTCATTGAGAGCTCAGATTTTTTTTCTGCTATTTCAGAGTTGTATTTATGTTGTCGTACAGTTTTGGGCTTTGTGTTATAGCCTTGTTTTTCTTTAAAGATGGATAGACAAGCTTCATATTCAACACCTGTGTTCAGAGTTGACTGCCAACACTCTATTGCTTTTATAAGGGTCGGTGTCATTTTTGGTGCTAATCTCAGTCTGTTTAGGCCGTTATTCACTTCAACTTTGTAGGGTCAATTTTTTTGATAGACCGGGCCACTTTCCTGTTCGTTTGTTTGCAGTAAGCACGTGAGAACAAGTATTTTATGATCACTTTTTGTTGATGATATTATGTCTAAAACAGAGATGTTTTCGAAGGTTCCAGAATCCACAAAAAATAATCTAGAGTCACGTTTGAGTTATGTGAAGTCCATGTCGCTGCTCCTTGGAGGACGCCAGTTACATTTCCATTCACCTGCAAAAGGTCCCGGCTGCTCATCTCTGTTAACCAGTTTTGCGTACGCGCTAGCTTCTGCTGTTTTTGGCCTGTTTGTGCGAGTTGAGTTTTCTTTTTTATGCAATCTATGTTGAGATCTCCACATATGATTATTGTCGGATTTTCGAAATTCAACTCTCAACTCATCAATATGTTGGATCACAGTGTCCATAAATTTGTCGCCATCCTTGGCTTTGGTGTTCCAATAAAGGTACATTTTTTTTTAAAACTGTTTTAATTAAATGTAAGTTACATACCAAACAACACAACAGCGTCCCCGTTTCCAGGACATAACCCATCCCCCCCGACCCACCCACGAGCCCCATCCGAGCCCCACATAAATACCAAAATAGCACGTCAAAGTCACAGATAAAATTCCAACAAATACAATAAGGAACATATAGTTCATTGTCACAATCCAGGCGGTGGCTACTAGACCAGTTCACACCAGAGCGAGGGGGGAGGCCAATTCAATGTCCAGGCAGCTTCAAGGGATTGTCTGACTAGGTTCTGGAGCATCCTGGGAAGGTGAAGCCCGCCCACTGCACTGTCCATCAGCTAGGTAGCTCCTGAAGGCCCCCCAATAGTCCCTGGGTCTGCCACCGGGCGGAAGTGACTGATTGTACTGCGACTCTCTACGTTCACATAACGACATAGAGTTCACCCAGTGGTGTAGGGTAGCAGCCGCTCCCCAAGCACGGGCCACTAATGACCTGGCGACCACGGAAGCCATGCTCACCAATCGTTTATCGCTGTTAGATCGAAGATCCACCAATGCCAGCAGCCAAGTTTCAGGAGTGAATAGGATCGAATCTTCAATCATCTTTCCCATAGCATCTGCAATGGCCCTCCAAAAGGGTTGAATAAAAGGACACAGCCAAGCCACATGAAAGAAGTCGGCCATAGACTGTTGGCATCTTTTACAATTCGAAGATCTCAGTGGGAATATTTTGTGCAAAGCCAAGGGCGAGTGGTACAACTGATATAGAAACTTAAAATGAATCAGGTGATATCTGCAATTAATGGAGATTGATTTGGACTGACCCAGAACAACACCCCATTGTGTCTCCGTCAAAGATTGTGTTAAGCAGCCCTCCCACTTAGTCCTATATTGGGATGATGAGGGGGACACTAACGATCTAGCCATACCATACAGAGATGAAACCGCCCTTCTAGAGGACGCCGAGTTTGTAACATACTCCAAAATTGGGGAGACGGCTGGCGCAAGGGGGAAATCCAGCCATCTCGACCTCAACACCTCACTCAGACGAAAATACAACAGCATAGTGAGCGGAGACCAGTCGCCCCGGGACTTAAGTTCCTCCCAAGTTATGAATATACCATGCAGTGCAACATCCCCCATCATGGAGATACCTAAGGCCTGGAAATGCTGAATAAATATATGTTCGAATGTGAGGGGGATCCCACGGACCCTGTAAATAGCCATCAGCGGGGAATACCACGGACCCAGACCCGCCCACTTCGCCAATTGATCCCAAGCCCTCAACGTAATCTCGAGGGGTTGGACCTCCACCTTTACATGACGCTCCTGGACAGCCCAGAGAAAGCCCCGCAAGTCATTGGATTGCGCGATGGCCCTCTCAAGGTGGGAGTGAGGACAACCGTCTGAGGGAGACCACCACCAGGTTGAGTATTGGATCTGAGCAATAAAATAATAAAGGAAAAGATTAGGGACCTCAATCCCCCCTGGGCGTACGTGCTGAATAGCGTGGATAAGGATATGCGAGAGTGCATCCCTGCCCAGATCAGGTTGGACATTAAAGCGCTTATTCGTTTCCAAAAGGAAGTAGGAGGCCATATTGGGACGTTATTAAAAACATATAGTAATTTTGGCAAGATAACCATTTTAGACAGAGAGATGCGGGCCGCTTGAGACAAGGGAAGTCTTATCCACACATCTACCTTGTGCTCCAAAAGCTGTAGGGCAGTGAGATAGTTTTGCTCGAATAATCTAGTAGGAGGGGTGGACACTTTTATGCCTAAGTAACGAATTCCACACAGACACCATGCAAAGGATACACCGACATCCTGAGCGGAGACCCCAGGAGTGATTGGAAGAACTTTGGATTTAGACTAGTTTATTTGCTGGCCCCAAAAGCAGTTATCTCCTCCATCACCAGTGGTAAATTAAGCCTCGGGTATTTTACATATAACAGCATGTCATCTGCATAGAGGGAGACAATGGATACATGGGAACGGATAGTCACACCACGATGGGAGTGGAACTCCCTCAGGGCACAGGCCACCGGCTCAATAGCCAGAGCGAACAAGAGAGGGGAGAAGGGACAGCCCTGCCTAGTCCCCCGGGTAGGGTAAATAGGAGAGGACTGAACTCCGTACGTGTATACCAGAGCGCGGGGGGCTGAATACAGCAACTTGGTCCAGTGAAGAAACGCGTTACCCACGCCCGAACGCCGAAGGACCTCGAACAGAAAAGGCCACTCCACCGAATCAAACGCCTTCTCTGCGTCCAAAGCCACTGCGGCGATAGGGACGTCCGGGTTCACGTTATGAATTAATGTAAACAGCCTATGCAAATTATTTTGTGTTGACCGGACAGGAATAAATCCTGCTTGGTCTGGAAGAATCAGAGCGGGCATGTGAGGAAGGAGCCGGTCCGCAAGTAACTTCGCAAAAATGTTATTATCCGTATTTATCAAAGACAAGGGGCGATAGGATGAACACTTCCTAGGGTCCTTGTTGGGCTTAAGCAATACCGTGATCAAGGCCTTCCTAGTGGATTCCGGCAGTACCCCGAAGGAGACAGCCTCCTCAAACATATTACATAAATGAGGAGTAAGTAAATCAGGGAAAGCTTTATATAACTCGGCCGTAATCCCCTCCGTACCGTGGGCCTTGCCATTCGGGAGCGACCGAATTATGCCACGAAGTTCCTCCGCAGTGGGGGGGGAACATTGAGAAGTGCCCCAACCTCTGAATCAAGCCAGCCCAGGGCCACCCTATCAAGATACTGCACAATGACATCGTGCCCAGCCCCCCCACGAGCGGAATACAGCTCCCTGTAGAACTGGTGAAATACCCCGTTTATCCCCACCACGTCTCTGACAGGCTCCCCCGAGGGAGACTCCACTTCTAGTATAGGTTCCAAACGGTGTTCTTGCCTTATGTCCCAGGCAAGGGTCCTACTCGGACAATCACCCTCCACAAATCTCGCCGCCAACACCGGGTCACCCAGGAACCTCTCCTCACTGTCCATTAATGAACGAATTTCTCGTTTCTTTGCCGAGAGATCAGCATGTAACGTGGGAGAGTCGGACACCCCTAGAAGGAGCTCCAGATTTTTAATTTCCCCTTCCACCCGGGCAGTCACCCGGCGAATGTCTTTCAGGACCCCTCCCTCCAGAGATATACACCAGCCCCGCAGGTAGACCTTAAAAGTCTCCCACAGGACACCAGGGCTAGAGACAGAGCCCTCATTTAACTGAAACAATTCTACAATGGACCAGCGCAGGTCCTCACGAAACACCCCATCCTCCAGAGCCCGGGCTCTAAACCTCCAAAGAAGCTGTCTATGGGGGAAGGGGGACCCCTAAGCCTCACTAGTACCGGGGAGTGGTCCGACAGAGTACGAGGCAGAATCACTGTGCCCTCAGCCACCCAAGAAAGTTCAGTGGACAGAAAAATATAGTTGATTCTAGAGGAACTCCCGTGTACACGCGAATAAAATGTATAGTCCCGGGCGTTTGGATGATGCCAACGCCAGATATCGACCAGGGAGTAATCTGAGGCTATGGAATTCCATGTTTAAACAGCCCGGCTAAGTGGTCTAGGAGCTGGTGTTGATCTGTCTAGTGAGGCTGAAAGGGTTAGATTAAAATCTCCCACCCAGACCACATCATACCCCGGGAATGTCCGGAGGTGTTCCGAACAAGACAGGAAAAACTCGGCAAGGTCATAATTAGGGCCATACATACTTACAAATAAAACAGGCCAGGTCGCAATCTCTCCAGCCACAAGAATGAACCAACCCTCGTCGTCCGAAACCTGCTTGTGCAGTTTGAATTCCAAGGTTCGGTGAATGTATATTACCACCCCCAGGGAATGGGACGTATAGGAAGAACCATATCTATGTACACCCCACCCAGACAAGGCAGGGGGATTGCGATCCCTACCTATGTGTGTCAGGGTGCAGGCATTGTGGTTGTGTTGAGGGGAGCCTGGAGTGAGCTGTGGATGTGGTCCACACATGGGGAAACACAAAAAACCCCAGCGCAAACGGATATTGCCTTATAGAAGGCTTCTGTGCCCTCTTTGCAGGAACAAAGGCTTACAAACTCCATTTCCCAGCAGGCCCTGGGCCGGAAACTACAAAACCCCACCCACGTTGGGTGGAGCACATCCGCGCATGCGCGCACGCACGTTAGCACGGGGCTTGTGCTTGAACTCCCGAACGAAGAGGACATGTTCTCTGCAGCTCCGAGGAAGGGGACACACACGAGGGGCCACACCCCAGCCAGCCATTACCCGGGCCCCTCATACGCTTGAGCTAAGTACCGCAAGTGCAGGGGAGCAGCTTCAGCACATGCCGGGAAACCCACGCTTGGGCAGCAAAGCCGCGTTCAGGGGCGAACAGTCAGGAATCTCCCACGCGAAGCGGGGCACACGCAAGGGGGCACCGCCCAGACTATTGAAGTCCCCTTGTTCGGCAAAAGATAAGTGCAGCACGTAGCAGCCATTAATCCAAAGCTAAGACCCGTGCAAGACCCGCACCGAAGCGCAGCGATCCCACGAGCAGTGCATATTATTTGCATGCATAATTAGCCATGTGCACCATCTAAGGGAACCGCAACTGGGAACACGGCGTGGCTTGTACTGAAGTCGCACTGTGCCACGTGCGGCTAGCGGCACGTTTATTATTTAATCTACGTGTGCATATTAACACGTGGATCAGTGTGAACTGCGGGGCCACGTGCGGCTTAACCGCATATCTGGGTGAAACCCACTCAAGGGGGCATACAAGTTAGAACGTGGCAACTTGGAGATGAGTGGGGGTGCATGAAGGAATCTCATTTACCCACTGGATGCATCTGTTGTGTGTGTGAGGAAACACCCACAAGGTAATGACTCATAACTCTCTTTGCAGCATTTAACTGCTCCGGAGACCGGACCTGAGAGTGCGCAGGCAGGAGGCCAGCACTCAAAAACAGAGATAAGTCCTTTTGCTCTAATTGCCTCATTGATGACAGACTGTAATGTGGGCATGTACTGTATATGCTGGTTTGGGTGAAACCCCGAACATTCCAAATAAGTAGAACTATCTCAGAATTGGCCGACGTGCGAGCACTCAGTGAGGTGGTCACTATTTGTGCAAGTCAAAAAACAAATGGACACGCCTCTGACAAACAGAGGAAATCGCAATAAAGGACTGCATACATTTTAAAACACTTGACGCAAACAAAGGCATACATGGCTCAGAAGGGCAAACCCGCCCACTATCTCCCTTAACCTGGGAACCAGCAAACATAGCCCCCGAACAATTGAAAAACCTGAGCAAAACCCATTCCACCCCCCCTCCCATCCCGCAAAAAAACCCCACAGCAATACTTGACTAAACAACAGTATCTTCCGAACCAGAACCCCCACCCCTCCCTCCTCCCACGACAGAAACCCCAATCTACCGGCTGATATATCCCACCCCCCTCCCAACAACCCAACCCCTAACACATCACACATGAACATAGCGCAGCTGGGCATGGGGGGGCTGGCGGCCGCTGCAGCTCCTTCTGTCTGGAGGCTATACCATATCTCTTGTAGCATATCCCATGGCCATAGTGCCCCCTCGTCAACATGAACAAATTTAAACAAGCTAATATGAGCCCCAATGAGGCCTCACACTAAACATGAAGAGGGAGCAAGACATCCAGCGTGCTAATTAGAGGGAGCCCCGAGGAGACGCCCCCAGATCAGGAATTTCCATTGCAAATCTCTCGGCTGCGTCTGAAGAGGTAAAAAACAGGGTCTTGCCATTGTGCACCACCCTTAGCTTCGTCGGGTATAACATTGCATAGCGAACAGCCTTTTTTTTAAGAATGTTCTTTGCCTATTGAAACGGTTTCCTCTGGTCCTGCACTTGTTGGCTAACGTCCGGGAATAGCCGTATTGTAGATGAGCCCCATCTCAAAGAGTTCTTCTCTCTCGCCGCCCTCAGCAGCGTATCGCAATCTCTATAGTTGAAAATGCTGGCAATGATGGCTCTCTCCAGAGCACCCGGCGGAGGCTGGTTCGCCAATGAGCGGTGCGCTCGCTCCATCATGAAGTGGCTAGATACCGGGGGGTTTTCAAGGATTTCCATTAAGAGCTTTTCCACGAAGAGTTCCATATTATCAATCTGGGTGGATTCTGCCACCCCAGTTATCCTTATATTGTTCCGTTTGGACCTCCCCTCAAGATCCTCATTCTTAGCCACAACTTTTCGTACAGTTTGTTGAAGGGAGGCAACCTCTCGCTGGAGCGATGCTATTTTGTCCTCGCCATCCCCAATTCTGTTCAGCTTCAGTCATTCTGCCACACAACTTATAGATCTGAACTGCAGATATGTCCACCTTACAAGATAATGCATCAATCTTTGCTCCAAGACTGTCCGTGCTCCCCTTCAATGCCAATAAAATTTGGTTAAGGGCCCCGATGTCGATCTGAGAAGGTTTAGAGCCCGGGTCTTGTTGTGGCAGATCACGGTCCTGCCTGGCGTATTGCTCCATTCTGGATTGCTTTTTCTGATTTCCCATGCCAGGCAAGCACCTTGAGGACTGATTAACGATAAAAAGCTAGCTCTGTGGAGATGGACCAAGGTGAACCGCAGAGTGGTGGATACAGATTCTCCTTAGTCGACAAAGGGCCAGGGCCCTCCCAGTGTGCCAGTGTGCCCCACCAATAATCGTTGCTAGGCATAAAGCATCATTCGGGGGCAACAAAAAAAAAAGGGGGGACCGCCAGGGCCACCCAGGTATTCTCGAGGATGTGGCGCTCCCCTCCACACTCAAGGCGGCACCAACCACACCAAACCCTCCACGTCACAGCACCGGCTCCCACCCCGGACACCCGGGGAGACGTAGATGTCTATAAGGTGAGGCAGCCTCTCCCCCTCTTCTCCTTATCAGAGCAGGGACCAGCAATTCCAGAGTGGAAACAGTTTCATGGGGGGCTCAGGGCTCTAGTCCAGTCTTAGCTGCAGAGCCTCACCCGGCAAGCCACCACGGATGGAGGTCACCAGCCCCACCAGCACTCTTGGAAGAGAGGGGAAAAAAACACTGGGCGCCCCTTCTGGGATCCACCTACAGCACCCCCGCAGGCCTGCGTACAGTTGCGGCAACGACCGACTATATGGCCGTTAGATGAAGACCCCGCAGGGCAACGCCACGTGGATAGTGCAGGTCGCCAGTCACACCAGAATGGGGGCGGGCCAAGGGTGGTATATCGCCACCCAGAAACAATTCCTCTTCCGCGCGGGCCCCCAATGATCCTCCGGAAGCACATACCGAAGCTCACCTCTGAGCTGCGACTTCCACGTATCGCGGGTGGGAGAGCCCCTCCCGCCCGCACACCAGCACCTGGAGAACAACAGCTCCGGAGCCGACTCCAATGTAAGGGCAGGTAGGAGATGTCCGCCAGCACCGAGCGGGGGCACAGCTCGGCCGTCGCCTAGCCCCAGCCAGCAAGGACCCGCCCGTGCACACAGATGAAGCACCCGGCTAGCAACGCCACAGGGTCCGCCGCAACCTTCAGCGTCGTGGGAGGGGCGGCACTCCGCAGATCGCCGGGTCCAAATATAGTCCCAAACCGACAGCCACCAAGGCTGTCTCCTCTTCCAGCGCCGCCCGGCACTCTCCACCGCAGCTCCGCTCCGAATCGCTGCTGGACACCACAATATCAAAGTCAATTCTGACCATATATGTTAGCCTCCAGCGGAGCGCTTTCAGCCTGCGGCCATCTTGCGTGCCGCATCATAGCGCCCCCAATAAAGCTTAATTATAATTTGGAACCACTTTTCACACTGTTGGAGGCCACTAATTTTCTCTTGAATTATGGTTATTTGTATAAGTGGTGAAGGAGTCACAACACAGAGTGTGTTGCCCTTGTAATCATTCTTTATGATAGACAACAGCCCTGCAGAAGGTCTACCTTTTTGACCTTTGTATCCTTTATTCATTAGGCATGTTGCCCCGCTCATAGTTGGAGTCTCTAGAAGCCAACATTCTTGAATGCATATAATATCTGATGTCAGTAATTCTTCATTTAGTTGTTCCAGTAGATGTGAATAGCCTTGAGTGTTCCATGAGGCTATTTGCAATTTTTTTGTGACTTCCGGGCTTTCAGTCTAGTAGTTATTTTTTGGAGTTAGAGTCCCAGCTAGCCAGTCCCATGGTTTTTCTGTATACATTTTTGTCACGAGTACAGCTTCGCTATTTGCTGTGTGGTCCACCGCCTTGTTTCCAACACTTCCTTTTATTCTCATTCGTAGGGCGTTTGGGCCTCGCAGAACAGTTGGCGAAAACCTTATTGGTTTAGAGTGCCCTTGTTGGAATATGAGTTGATGGATTTTGAGACATCTTGGTCTGGTTTGTTCTGTGTTCATCATTTGCAGAATCGTATGGTTTAATATCAAAACCAAGGGGTCTGCGTGCATCAGCAGCTGTCCATATTAGATTCGTGACTGCTTCTGAAAATAGGTGGATACAGATTTGATCTGTTTCATCTTCTTTTGGAAATGCCACAATTTTAATGTCTTTTGGCTCTACAACACGTAGTTGCGGTACGTTATGGAAAAGTTTCATAAGGTTAGATCTGTTTAAAATTAGACCACCCTTTGCTTTCAGTACTCGCTCAATTACGAGTTTATGGCCTGTCTGCCTCTCCTCTCTTGTTCTTTGATCTTGGGGGTGGATGTTAGCTTGAGATCGATTGCCTGGGGCTTTTGTCTCCTTTCTTAGATTTTCACGTTGTGACGGGTCTCTCTTTCTATGATGATGTTGATTCGTGTGGTCCAACATTGCTTTAAGTAGTTGCTTTTGTCTAATCTAGTTTGAGTTTTTGCATTCCAGCAAGTCTCTTTTTTCTTGGAGAGTACAGAATGGGGGAGCTGTTATCCCTCTTTGATTTGTTTCCTCACCGTAGCCTTGCGATTTCTGCGACTCCTCCAGGCTCTCCTGACTATCCAATTCTATAAAGCTGTCACAATCATGGACAGAGAGGAGTAGTAGAGCTTCTTGGTCCTCACTTTTGTTGGTGTCAACTTCTTCAGCATATGCATGTGGGGCCTCGGTGACAAATTCTCGTTCTTTCATTTTTTGACGTCCCTCGTCTTCGTTTTGGGTGTTGGTTGCTTGGGTAATTTGGTCAGATTTGTGGGCTGCATCTACAAGAGGTTTCAAATTACGGATGAAATAGTGGGCTCCTTCACTTGAGGTATGTTTAGGCAGCGGTAGGTTTTTAGTCTTCTTGTTTTGTGTCCCAACCAAAGGTTTTTGTTTTTTAGTGGATCTCTCGGCTGTTTGTTTGGGTACAGCTCCCGTTTCCTTTTCTTTTCATTCATTTGAAATCTCTGGGTTGAATAAAGGAAATAGTTCTTTATTTTGATTTGGTTAAAATGGATTTTCGACGTGGCCAGTCGTAGAATTTATTATCACTGCCTGAATGGCCGGTCTTGGAGCCAGTCCAGTTGTGCCCATATTCTCTGGTTTTGCCTTTCTATTGGTGTTTTGAGAATCTGTTATGGCTGCAACCGTTTTTTTTGTCTGAGAGTTTATGTCTGGTATTTTTATCGCTGCTTCTCTGCCTTAGTCCAGGCTGCCCATATGTTTTCAGTTGAAGTACTTTTTTCAGCAGTTTGACCTTGATGTTTACTTGCATCGGGTTTCAAAAGGGTTTTATTGTGTCACTGAAACAGTGGAGAAAAACCCTTTTGTCCTCTCGAGCATCTTACATTAGGTCAATGAGCGTTTTGAAAATAATGTGTTCCGTTTCTTTCTCTCTAACTCTCTTTTCTTTGATAGTATCAATGTGGGATTCTACGTATATTCATTAAGATTCAATTAGAGCTAATAGGGTAGACTGATCTTTGTAGTTTTCCTGGAGAGCTAAATATAATTTAAGAAACAGTGCCATGGTTATTGTCATCATAGATCCAACTGCGGCCTGCATGTTGGCACAGGCCTCAAAGTTTGCTTGTAGGATTGCTGGAACAATATTATCGTGGGCAGATTCTCTCTGGCCCTGTTTTTTGGGGGCTTTTGTTGGAGTGAACTCATTTTCTTCGGCCAATCTTTCAATTGCAATTGGGTCTGTGTCCGCGTCCTTTCCTTTCTGATTTGCTGTTTGTTTTTGAGGGCTATTTTTTAGTGCAGGTGTAGGTGAATAGTCAGGATAGGACTGTTTTTTTTGCAGTGTTATTGGATTTGTAGTTTTAGATTTTTTCTCTGGGGCCATCTGTGAGATTGATAAATTTGTGTCCACTTCTCCAATGCATCGTTTAGGTCTGGTTGAGTGGGGAGTAGAAGTTTCCGTTGGGCAGCTGAACTCCGCCATGGCCTCGGCATCTGTAGTTGGACTGTTAGGTGTTTGACCTTGACTCACATCTTGTGTGTTCTGGGCTAGAGGTTTAATAGTGACTATTCCAGCCTCAGAGGACTCTTTCTCTTGGCAGGGAAAGCTGCATGGGAAGCCATTTTCTGAGGGGAGACTGAGCAACTCCCTATTCTTAGTCTGTTTCAATACACATTTGTTTAGATTGCAGAGTCCTGTCGCTTGAAGTAATTCTTGATCAGTAACTTCAAGTTCGGACCGTTCTGCATCAGGTGTCATTGTGCTGAGCTCTCTATTTGGGTCTAGGGCTATTTTCAGTGGGGGACATAGATCTTTCTTATTGAAATGCCATCTGATCCTCTTTATGTCCGAGGGGGAGTTTGCTCTTGCTTTATTCTTTTGAGCAGAATTTGGGAAATGTAATTTGTTTGCTCTGAGTCCGCCCTATTTCACAGCTGCTGGGCTGGGTTGTGGGGTGTTTGCTAGCGCGGTTAGCTTTGAACTTTGTTACTCACAAACACATTCTGCAGGGGAAGCTGTGAGGTCCTCGGGAGATCTAGTTCCTTACTGGAGAGGGCAGTCTCTTGAGCTTTACTAGAGCTGTACTTGTTCTGAGAGTGGTCCGGGCCACTCGGTAATTCTCCCATGGCGTCCATGTATAAGGGAGTATTTAAACTTCTACAAGAATCTCTGTCTCTCTTTTTGTGCAGAGATTGTGGGAAATTAAAGAATGCCTCTTCTTGCGGTGCACAGAATGCATCCTCACTGTCACACGCTGAATCAGGGTGGCCAGATCTCAATCCCAGACTTTGCCCTCCCCCTTCTCCTGTGGCCATGGAGCGCGCCGCCTGCTCATTGATCGAAACGCTGGAGTTAGGTTGAGCATGTACGGTCTGTCTGGCCACGCCCACACACACGCCTCGCGGCGAGCGGCTGGAGTCGGCGTTCAGAGGGGCCGCTCGGAGTTCCCGGGGAGCCGCACACACAGCTGGTAAGGAGGGGGGGTCTAGGTGGATGGCGCATCGCACACAGTGGGACAAAGGAGGCTATTAGTTTGGCACGTACCTTGGGTGTCAGTTGCCACATTGTCCTTGTATGGGCAAAACGCCCGATGAGAGAGACACGCTTCAGTATGGCCGTGTTGATTCGTGATCACAGCGCCCTCTTTGTTAGGCGCGTGGGAGAAACACAGCAGTCCATTACTCAGTAGCTCGCAGCCATTGGAGGCATCGCAGGTATCACAAGCGTTGATGTTGACAGGAGATGCAGGGGCAGAGAGCGCAATAGGACGCTCCTCATCAGCCTCATGGACGGCGCTTTGGTTAACGGCGCCAGACATTTTTGTGTGGCTCCGTGTGTGAGGGGCTTGTTTCTTTGAGTGGTTTAAAGAGGTTAGTTTTGAGTCCATGGCGCCTTCTGCGCCCACTCTGCGAACACTCTGCTAACACTCCGCAGACGCTCTGCGTCTAGAGTGTAGCTTATGTTCAGGCACCACCTCCAGGCACCACCTCCAACAATGGTGGTAGAAGAGTTACTCAGTCTCCAGCAGGGTAGCTTCCAGGTCACAGGTACGAAACACTCTGCTAACACTTTGCGGACGCTCTGCGTCTAGAGTGTAGCTTATGTTCAGGCACCACCTCCAACAATGGTGGTAGAAGAGTTACTCAGTCTTCAGCAGGGTAGCTTCCAGGTCACAGGTACCAAACACTCTGCTAACACGCCGGGCTTTGTTATGTTGGCTTTGTTATGCTGAGCAGCTCCCTGGTGTGATTCTGGCTTTGTTATGTTGTGCGGGGCCCTGGTGTGATTCTGGCTTTGTTATGTTGTGCAGCTCCCTGGTGTGATTCTGGCTTTGTTATGTTGTGCAGGGCCCTGGTGTATTTCTGGCTTTGTTATGTTGTGCAGGGCCCTGCTGTAATTCTGGCTTTGTTATGGTGAGCAGCTCCCTGGTGTGATTCTGGCTTTGTTATGCTGTGCAGGGCCCTGGTGTGATTCTGGCTTTGTTATGTTGTGCAGCACCCTGGGTTGATTCTGGCTTTGTTATGCTGTGCAGGGCCCTGGTGTGATTCTGGCTTTGTTATGTTGGCTTTGTTGTGTTGTGCAGCACCCTGGTGTGATTCTGGCTTTGTTATTTTGTGCAGGGCCCCTGTGTGATTCTGGCTTTGTTATTTTGTGCAGCTCCCTGGTGTGATTCTGGCTTCGTTATGTTGGCTTTGTTATGTTGTGCAGCTCCCTTGTGTGATTCTGGCTTCGTTATGTTGTGCAGGGCCCCGGTGTGATTCGGGCTTTGTTATGTTGTGCAGCTCCCTGGTGTGATTCTGGCTTTCCTATGTTGGCTTTGCTATGTTGTGCTGCACCCTTGTGTGATTCTGGCTTTGTTATGGTGAGCAGCTCCCTGGTGTGATTCTGGCTTTGTTATGTTGTGCAGGGCCCCGGTGTGATTCGGGCTTTGTTATGTTGTGCAGCTCCCTGGTGTGATTCTATTGTAACTCTCTGTACTCAGGCGAGCCGCATAAGTACTCTATTGTTTGCAAGTTGTTCAGAACTCTGCAGCTCGGCTGGCAACTTCCACTCCGCGCGGATGCCACATTTCCTCTGTTCTCTGCCAACTTCATTGGCTACCAGTGACCAAACGTATTTAGTTCAAGGCGCTCTGTTTGGTCCAGCAGGCTTTTTATGGCCAGGGGGCAGAATACCTTAGGGATAAATTCCTGTCTTACATTCCGAGCCGAGCTTTGCGGTCAGCTAACGCCTGTCTGCTGATTGTCCCTCTGGTGTGGTATAGCCGTATCAGCGGCTGCTCTTTTTCAGTGGCTGCTGCAGTTCTTTGGAATTCCCTCCCTCTTTCGCTTAGAGCTACCCCTGTTCACCTAGCATTTCGCAAAGCTCTTAAAACGCTCCTCTTTTAGGCTATGGCCCTCATTCCGAGTTAGGACTACACCATGGAGTAAATAGCTCCATGGTTGGCAACCATGGAGCTATTTACTCAATGGAATACCGGCATGGTGAATGGAGTAATTTCCGGTCCATTCCAAGGTTGGATGGACCGGTAATTCCCCATTCATCATAGCCCTTCCCCATCCCCATTTCTGCCCCCATAGGGCTCAATGGGAATGGGGAAAGAGGTAATTACGGCACCGTAAATTACGGTGCCGTAATTTACTCCAAGGTCACTTTGCGGGTCCCGTAATTTACTCCTGCTAAAAGCAGGAGGTAAAGAGGGACCCGCAAAGGGAACTCGGAATACGGAGGTAAGGGATTACCGCCATCGGTGCCCTTACAGGCGCCGGTAATCCCTTACCTCCAACCTCGGAATGACCCCCTATGGCCCTCATTACGACCCTGGCTGAAATCGCGGTGCTAAATGCACCGCGGAGCACGGCGGAAAGCTGCCGATAGCGCCATGGAGGTTGGCGGATTTTCCGCCCCATGCCGACCTTGGCGGGGCGGTAAATCCCCATCCCCCATTTTACCCTTCCCCATTCCCATTTTTGCCCCATAGGGTATAATGGGAGTGGGGAAGGCGTTAATTGCGCCACCGCAAAATACGGTGGCGTAATTAACATCAAGGTCCCGTAGCGCCATGGATTTCTCCGCCCGGAAAAACCAGGCGGAAAACGTTCCATGGCGCTACGGGAACTCGTAGTAGGGCGGACGGGTCCGCCGCGAATAACGCTGGCGTAAACCCACTCCGCCAGGGTCGTAATGAGGCCCTATATCTTTTGCTGTCCTACGGGGAGTGCCCAGATGCCTTCGGGCGAACGTTGTGCTTAATAAATAAAATCCAATCCAATCCTAGTGGATGCAGCCAACCGTGTTTTATTTTTTAATTGGAATTCGTTAAACACAAAGTGGGCGGGTCCCATTCATCGGCGCGGTCCCTCACCTTTCGCCCTGCTTCTATGTATGAGTCGGATAGCTTGTTCCGCCTGCTCCATGCTTTGCGTGGAATTCCTGGTGGTGGTGGCTGTGCCCGTTGCAGGTCCATAGCTGGTCACTGATGCTGGATTTTGCTATCTCCGTTTAATCGGTGCGGACTCTGCGTGTCACTTCTTTTGCCAGGCGGTGTTATGGGACATTGAAGTAGACAGTAAAACATGTATTCCGAAAGAAACTTAGGAGCTTTTCATTCCTACACCTTATCTCTTTATTTCTTTTCTTCTTCTGCCCCCTCCCTTTACCTTTTGGTGTGTCACTTCTGTTCCTTCCCTACTCTTCTATTCCTGGTCCTAGAAAGAAGAAACTACACCGCCCCTTTGATTAAATTATAACTTTAATCTTTAACCCATTTCTCCCATGCACCGCTTGGGTCTTCTTACCATACAGGAAAGACCTCCTGCAGCCTCAGATGGATAGTAGATGTTGATTGTCAGAAGTATCCTCAGTGTCCATGTGACTATCAGCCTCCTCCGAGCATCTTGAGTCGAGTTCAGCCATGGTAGAATTCTTCACTTGCACTGCCACACTGCAAGGGCACTGTCCTGAAGAAAGAAGGATTTCTCGTAATCTTCTGACCTTCATAGATCCATGGAAGTCTGTTACAATTACAGGCCTGGGGAAAAAGCAGACATTGCCTTGTTCAACTGAGCCTGTGTCACCAAGACAGACCCATACCTGTCTGGCATGTCCTTTAGATGACAATCACACCTCCCCGTTCCAGGCATGTGCAGTATCCTGGTCCGAATGTGTCCATTAGACACCAGTTCAGGTGGACATGTTGCAGTTGGGCTGTGAGGGGTGGTTCAGTAATCCCTGAGTAATGGGCTTGCATAAAAGAGCCTTTGGTGCGATGGCACATCTGTAGCGCTCTCTGGAGGTTTGACATAAAGCGTTCTACCAACCCATTCGCCTGCGGCCACAGAGGCGTGATCTTTCTGAGATGGAATCCTAGATATTCAGCTAACATAGCAATGTATTGGCCTCTGTATGGGGGACTATTTTCTGACTTTACCCCTCAAGGAATGCCATTTACAGCAAACATTTGATCTGGTGCTGGAATCACCACATGTGATACAGTCAAGGATATTATAAGGTACGGATAGCTGGACATTTCATCCATAGCTACCAACATGTACGTGCCATTTGGTAAAGCCCAAATATATCGACTGCATCTTCATTCCACGCAGCGAATGGTAGGGTTGTCATTTGTAGTGGTTCTGTGAATGTGGGTGGGGCTATGCTCTTATGCGCGGAGCAGTCATTAGTACACCCTCTAGCAGGGTGTCCATTTAATGAAACCACCCCTTTTGCCCTAGAAACCGTTTTGCGGAGACATTGGGCCTCATTACACGGTAGGCGGTAGCCATGGCGCTAATAGCACCATGGCTACCCCCTTACCGCATTCCGGGTCTGTGTTCCTGGAATAGGGACTTACCGGGTCATTCCGACCTTGGAGGACCCGGTAAGTCCCCATTCCGGTGCCGGTAATCCCTTACTACCCTACTACGAGGTCCCTTAGTGGGTCCCTTCCTTAACGCCTGGTCTGACCAGGTGTTAAGGACGGGACCCGTTATGGGACTTCAGAGCTAATAACGGTACCGCAAATTGCGGTACCGTTATTAGCTCCATCCCCATTCCCATTGTGCCCTATGGGGGCTCTAATGGGAATGGGGAATGGTTCCCGAAATGGGGACTTACCGGGTCCTCCAAGGTTGGAATGACCTGGTAAGTCCCTATTTCCGGAACCCGGACCCGGAATGCGGTAAGAGGGTAGCCATGGTGCTAGTAGCACCATGGCTACTTCCTACTGCGTAATGAGGCCCAATGACTTTGTTCTGAAGAAAAGTCGGTATCACAATCCTGTTGTGCTTTAAAAGGACGCCCTGCACTTTAACGGAGAACGCATCCATAACCAGTGTCAACGTTTTTTAATGCTTTTTTATTAGTCGTGGTTAATTGAATAGAAAGTTCTTCCACCGTCCAGATTTAACACAATGGGCCTCATTACACGGTAGTCGGTGAGCCATGGCGCTATTAGCGCCATGGCTCATGCCGGTAAAATACCGGCACCACCTTGGCGGAAAGGGGATTTACTGCCCCATTCCAAGGTTGGAGGGGCGGTAAATCCCCCTTCCGCCATTGCCCTTCCCCATTCCCATTTCTGCCCCATAGGGCTCTATGGGAATGGGGAAGGCGCTAATTACGGCACCGCAATTTTGCGGTGCCGTAATTAGCTCCGAGGTCCCTTAGCGGGTTGGATTTTAACGCCTGCAAGAAGCAGGCGTTAAATCCTCCAACCCGCAAAGGGACCTCGTAGTACGGCGGTAAGGGTTAACGGTCACCGTTGCCATTAACGGTGACCGTTAACCCTTACCGCCGTCCGTGTAATGAGGCCCAATCTGTCCCGATACTAACAAATGCTCCTGCATTGATTATTTGAAAATCACACCCTTGGGCAGTGCATGGGGGCGCGCATGGTGTATCACAAACACAATGTACTGGTCAGCTGACTTGCCATAGGTAGCGCGCGCCTAGAGAGAATGTTGGCCGAGTTGTTCTCCTTCCAAAGTTTATGAATAATATCAAATTGACATTCCTGCAGCTGCAGTCCCCACCATGCGATTCCTGGCGAAATGTTTGTTATGCTTTCCATAGACAGTTATTAGCTTTTGATGCTCAGTTAAGACAGCACATTTAGTGTCAAGATTAGGGGCCTCATTACACAGATGGCGGTAAGGATTTACCGGTACCGGTATTTTACCGTTATCGGTAAATCCTTACCGCCTTACTACGAGGTCCCTTTGCGGGTTGGGGAATTTAACGCCTGCTTTTTGCAGGCGTTAAAAACCAACCCGCAAAGGGACCAGGGAGCTAATTACGGTACCGCAATTTGCGGTACCGTAATTAGAGCCTTCCCCATTCCCATAGAGCCCTATGGGGCAAAAATGGGAATGGGGAAGGGCAATGGTGGAAGGGGGAATTACCGCCCCACCAACCTTGGAATAGGGCGGTAATTCCCCTTTCCACCAAGGCGGTGCCGGTATTTTACCGGCATGAACCATGGCGCTAATAGCGCCATGGTTCACCGCCATCCGTGTAATGAGGCCCTAAGTGATAGTGTTCCCAAACCTATACCAATGTAAGGCTCAATTTCTCTGCCTGTAAGAAGGTGGGTTTCATCTCACTCAGAGTGTGACTTGCAGAGGAAACCATTGGACATTGTGACCAGGTAACAGTCTTGTGTTGGGCTAAAATGGCACCCAGACCTCCTGGGCTGGCATTAGCTGCGAGCTCTGTGTGTAAATTAGGATCATTCTAAGCCATGCGTAATACAGTCCTTCATGAAACAGTATGCCTGTGTACAATCTGAAGGCCACACTAATCCACTGCCCTTCTTTGCAGATGGAGAGGCGTGCTAATGGAAGCAAAGTCTTTAACGGTTCTCATACAGTGCTGTAGGAGTCTGGCTAATCGTCATCTTGTCCATCGCATCGGCCTTCTTTTCAACAGCCGTCACTGTCCGAGCCATTCTGAAAAAGTAGTTCTTCTTGTGTTCTCGTTTTATGAAGCTGTCTCTTTCCAAAACTAGATGACTTACATACAGCAATAATTTGAGATTGGAGAGCCTCTTCATTGGAATATTTATCAAAATCACAATGCTACAAGTGGGTATGTAATCACATGACAAAGTTGTCTAATTCAAGGCACAATTTGTGTTATCGCGTAACTGTGCGCAAAAGAATAAATCTGCTTAGCAAAAGTTTGGAGTAAATGGGGATACATATGCAATATAAAGGAACTTGTATGTAAATTAAGTATTTTAAGTATTTTAAGAGAGTCACTTGAGAAAGTCAATCATGACAGAGTCTATGAAGCTCATAGTTAGTTACACCTTTCCAAGATGGCGTATCCCTTTTGGGATATAAATAGCACGATCATTTAGACAAACGAAAATCACCGATTGACACCGAAAGGCTGAGTGTGCAGACAGGATACATCCTGTGTGAAGGTAATGTGAGCTTTGGGGTTATGAAATCTATAATCTTTGGTGCAACAGCCATCATATAGTATTTGAGCAGTAGTTAATACTTGGTTTGTGTTTGTAGATGGTGCAGCTGGAATCAGCATAAGGCTGTGGCTGTTGGAAACGTTTGGATCAATTTGCTTGTCAAGATTGGAACTCAACATTGGCAGTGACTGGATTGCATTAGGCTCGACCTAGAACAAGAATAGGTTTGGGTAAGTTAATTACGTGGTTGGGTTGAGTTAGTATTTTTATAAATAATTTCTTTTTTTCACATCTTAATCAGCCTATAGTATGCTGAGGGTGTGTCACATAACGTGTTGTAATAAATATCGATTTGTCCCTCTGGCTACCCAACATGGAAGGTCATGAATCATATTGCAATTTGGGTCGTCTCTCAATATTTCTGAGGCACAGTATGAGCCTGTACAACTAAAGAGGGAAGATGAAATGTGATGTCAATGTTATACCCGATGGGAGAATATGCTGTATAGGGTATATCGCTCGGTATAGGTGATTAATTGAATGTCATATTATACTTTTTTGTAGACAACAAATGTATGCATTAGCCATGAAGAAGCTCCTTAGCCTCTGTTGAAGTGGAATCAGGGGCTGTGCGAAACACGTGTCGGCTTTCTTTTGGATGAAACCCATGGATAAACATCAGATGGATTTTCAATCAATTGTTTCATGATTTTGTAAAATATGTCTGTTTGACAAATAATTGTTGTTTGAGTCACTAAAGAGAATTTATAGTAGAGTTGTCAATGTTATGACTATATTGTTTAAATATACTATTGACTCAAACCGAATTGTGTGTGGCGCAGTAAGAGGTGTCAGTGATTGTGAGAATTTTGTGCAAATTGGTAGTCATAACTGGTCAGGACTTCACTTCACCAGTGCAGCCCGTTGATAATTACATATGACCATGGAGGACTAATTGGGATCAATTAGCACTATAACACGACGCAGGGAAATCTATTGAAAAGGAACCTTTTTTTTATTTCATATCTACAGGGTAATTCATGGAATTAATGTGCGCTGAAAAGGGGAGCGTAAGCGGGGAAATCTCAGCGCACGCATGCGAAAGCCGTGCACGCAGCCATTTGTCGATTCATGGAATGCACTGCGCGTGGCTTACCTGAGATGTGCGCTGAATCCGCATATGGCCCACACATCATTGCCACATCCCGAAGGCTTTGCGCGAGACAGTCAGTGAAGGCGCACACAAGGCAGCGCACACACCTAAAAAGGAGGAGGAACACGCAGAATGGGGAACAACACGTGAAAATGTGGGCATTATGGGGGAAGTACCGCTGCTAAATCCTCGCAATGCCCACACGCGCGCTAACAACATATATTCATGGAATCGAACAGGGGAAACCCGTGCACCACAAAAGACGCGCTAATCCGAAAACACGTATGCCAGCAGGAAGCAGGCGTAAGCGGCCCCGCGCAGCATAAAAGTGCACACAAACAACAAAGAAGCTCATACGCTACAATGAATATACAATTCCTCGCAGCAGTGGTCGTGGGACACAGCAGGAGGAAGAGGATAGCCAGGCCCTGCATTTCTTTACCCAGGACCAGCCTTTTTGGGATGCTCGATGACCAGGTGTATGGGAGGCACAGGTTCCCACCACACATAATACTCGACCTGGTGAGTGAATGGGAGGATGGCCTCACATCACACACCCTGTGCTCCCAAGCACTGAGCCCCTTGGAAAAGGTGCTCAATGTACTACATTTATTGGCTACTGGGTCATTTCAGTGGACAACTGCCATAGTTGGGGGCGTCTCACAGGCCACGCAGTCACGCTGCCTACACCAAGTGTTGGCAATCATGACTGCACGCCCCTCCGCAGGCACATATACATGCCCAGAACACCCGCAGAAAGGCAGGCCATTGTCCAGGACTTTTATGGGGTGGCACACTTCCCCAAAGTGCTAGGTGCCATTGACTGCACCCATGTGGCTCTACGTCCCCCCAGGGCAACTGAGCACATCTATCGAAACCGCAAGCACTGGCATTCCATCAACGTGCAGGTTGTATGTGACGCCAAGGGAATCATCAACGCTGTATATGCCAACTATCCAGGGTCCAGTCATGATAGTTTCATATTCAGAATGTCAGCCCTAAACCGGGACCTGGAAGCTGGGAGGCATGGCAACACATGGTTCATTGGTGAGTAGAAATGCCTCTGCACATGCATGCATGTCAGACACTGACAAATGGCAAAAGCCAACTAATGACAACCATTATCGCCTCCCCAGGGGAACAGTGCCTACCCTATGAGCACCTACATGATGACGCCAATCCGGAACCCCACCACACCCCCCCAGGTAAGATACAACACAGCCCATATTGCAACCTGAGGCATAGTGGAGCGCCCATTCGGAGTGATGAAGTCACGTTTTCCCTCCTATGACCGCTCTGGTGGCCAGCTGCTATATGCGCCCCCAGTAGTGTGCAGGATCATAGTGGCAGCATGTGTCCTGCACAACGTTGCAACTCGGTGGGGCGTGCCGGTGGACATGGTGGTGCCCCCATATCCACAACCAGATGCACGGCTGCTGCGCATGGGAGGGAAAAGGGCATGTGGTGAGGCAGCCCGTACCCAGCTTGTGGCACATTTTTTCACCTAAAATCCCTGCCCTGCGGAGTGCACACAGGCCTGGCACATACCAGCTGACAATTTATGATGATGACAAAAGGGATAGTTAACTGTCACAACCATACCACCCTAAGATTGTTTTCCTGGAAGTGCTACATTGTGTGCATCCCTAGCTACTTAAACAGACCCAAGGCTGTGTCAGTAAAAGGCACACATTCATGCAGCATGAAGGACTACCCCCTTGCAAAACAGTACACCCAAATAGTGGTATGTCACCCAACCCCTCCCAAACACCATCTCAGCTGCCCAAGACACCATGGCATGGCATGCAATGTCAAAGCAACCAAATGAATGCACAACACATGACACAAGTGTCACAAAGTGCACTTTCCCAAATGGAAACAGGCCAGAGACAATTCCCTCTCACCAATGAAAAAGAAATAGCACACATGAACAAATACTTACCAGCAAGACAAAACATTAATACACGAGCCAACAGTGGGAACGTATGACAGTAAGCAATCACAATAGTGCAAGTGTCACAACCTGACAAAGGCAGCACATCGACCCCTTCCATCTCCATTGTGTTGCTGGTAGGTACATGTGGCAGTGTACTGCATACAACATGAACTGCATCTGCACTAGAGACAGGCAAGTTAAGACATGAAGATGCTACATGCAAATATGCATAATGGGCAGAATGAAATATAATATACAAATCAACCATGCAGTGGAGAAATCATCAGCAATTCCCACTAGTGGTGCATACACAGTTTGGACTACAGACTGGCCACACAACTTATGGAAGCCCAATGCCTCTGTGTAAGTTACTGTCATAAGGTGACACCCTTGCGAGCCCATGGAAAGGGGAAGCAGGAGTGGCATATGTGTCAGGACCCTAAGTTTCAAACACAAACACAGGACAAGCCTGCATGGGCCCAGCTGGAACACACAGTGGATGCCTATGGGTGCCACACAAAGCAACACACTGTAACATGAATGTACAATCTGAAAAAAAAGTTATCAACAAAAAAGGAAAACTAAAATAAAAAATTAAAATGGAAAATTAAAATGAAAAGTAAAACTTAAAAATTAAAATGAAAAATTTAAATGAAAAATACTAATTCTGAAAAAATGAAAATGAAAAAAGAAGAATTCAAATGAAAAATTTAAATGAAAAATTCAAATGAAATATAAAAAGAAAATGACAAAATAAACTCATAAATTGAAAAGAAAAAATGTAAATGAAAAATTCAAATTCAAATAAAAAATGAAAATTAAAAATCTAAATTAAAAATGAAAAAGAAACATTCAAAAATGAAAAATAAAAATAAAAAAGAAAAAATTAAAATGAAAAAAATATGAAAAATACAAATGAAAAATAAAAACCAAAAATAGCCATGGGTTGACAAGGGGGGGTCCACCCAGGAGGGAGGAGGTACAGGGTGGACCCCAACACCCACATGCGTGAATGTTGAGAAAAAAAAACCCTCCATGGTCTCATGGCCTGCATGGCGACCCGATAGTGGGAGAACTGCCGTTGTTGTTGTCACCCTCTGGTGGTACATTAGAAGGTATGCATGGTATGGAGGCAGACGCGCAGAGCCCTGGCATGCTCCTCCATGGCAGCAAGCATGCAGGTCTGAAAGGTTTGGTTCTGCAAGATGATGGTCCAGAGATCCCCATGCAACACCTCAAGGGTAGCACAGACTTCTGACTGCAAGGCCTCTCGTGATGCCCAGATCTCCTCATGGTTTGCCTGGAGCTCAGCTGAGATTGTGCGTGTTAGCTGCTCCAGCTGCTGTTCTGACCTTGTACTCTGGGACACCTCAAGTACACGCAGAGTATCTCTGAGGGACCTTTGTTCTAACCTCAGGGTATCCCTGTGGGCCTGTGACTCTGCAGATATGGCTGTGCGCAGAGTCTCCAGTTCAGCCCGTCGGTCCCTGTTGGACGCCAACATGTCCTCCGTGTGTGAGCGGCACGTGGACTTCATTGCCTGCTGCTGGAGCGCCACCTGCCTTTCTGGGGGGAGAATGGAAGTGGCCACCCTATCCATGGCCTGAGCCATCATCTCACACAATGCCCCCTGTTGTGCTGAAATAGTATACATGGAGTTCTCCCACACAGTATTGCCTGGTGGCGCACAGCCACTGTGTTGGCGGACACCACACCTGTTTGGCCCAAGGTGATGTGCACCTTGCTGTGCTGGCACTGCCTGAGGCTGCAGGACTGCATTCCTCCTTTGATCTGCTGGCCCAGGAACAGGAGCAAATATAGTAGAGTGTGACCCTGCATCCGTAACCACAACAGACGGACATTCCAACACTGATTGGCCCATTGAGTGGTCTACCCCCAGTACAGGTGCATTGGACAGAACAGCATCCCTGCCAGAAACACTCACCTGCGAAGGGAAATTCGTCTCAATGGGTCTCATCACAAGTTGGGCTGGCACCCTGTGATGCTGTAAATGAATCGGAGGGACAGGGCCTCCGTATCGTTGTCCTTTACTGCTTTTTATCGTGTGTTCTGTTGTGTTTTCCACGCAGGAGTTCATGTGGGACTCCTGGCGGTGCAGCTCTCTTTCTTTTGGTTTGGTGAGCGGACCCGTGGCATACCCTTATGGCACCCATGGGTGGGGGTACAGCCCTGTGCTCCTAGTGTATGTTTTTGGGCACCTGTGGGTGGCCCACAGAGCAGGGTATGGGCTGGTGGCAGCTCAATGCTGAATTTGACAGGTGCGCAGAGTGTCCTCCATTTTGGGATACCCCGGCCCTGCCATTGGGATCAGATGATTCCTGATGGAAAACAAGACTGCCCCGGTGGCCTCTTGCTTTCTATTACCCATTACCTTGTTTTCCCAAAGTCCTGGGAAGCCCTGACTCTGTCCCTTCCCCCTGACAGGCTGTTGGGTGGAAATGCCATAATGTATGTTGTGGGTACCTCCTGTGGGTGGGACCTGGGTGAATAGAGTGTGTGACGAATATGAATTCTGTGTTGTGGGTGTCTAGTATCTGGTGGTTGACTGAGACAACCCTGCCCGAAAACGGTATGAATGCAGCTTGGAGTGTTGAATGGCTCGGTACTTATCCCAATACATATAACTTGTTGTGAGTGTCTGGAGAGAAGTGAATGGCCTGAATACCTCGTGTGCCTGATTGGCTGCCTGCCTGCATGAATGCCCATAGTCGTGATTGGATGCTTGAGTGTGACCCAGCGGAATGTATGGGAGATCAACAGTATATCTGGGGACCTCTCACTGCTAAGAATCGTGTGTTCAGAAGCTGAAGTCCACTACGACGAGTAACTGGAGTAACTGACGCTTGACCTTGAAGCCCTGCTGGATGAGAAGAATTGGTGTTGCTCTCCTTCACAATCTGAAAGCTGCTGTGCCTCCAAGGACTGACCCAGAGAGGACCTGGTAATGCGCCCTCTTCCCGAGCTACGAGGGACCATCGTGCACAGCTGATCTTTGCCAACGGTCCCTGGTAGACAGACCTTCGACAGGCTGCCGACCCGATACGGGGACTGCTGCGGAACTCCAAGGAGAAGCACTCAGACTGTTGTCCGCCACTGTCGACGACCGCTGTCGCCGACAGGAGCCGACGTGCTCCCGTTCGCCTAAGAACTTTAATTGATCATCGGACGCTCTCGTCTGCATCGTCACCCGCTTGTCTCCCGCTGGAGAAGGCCTGACCGTCGATGCGCCGAGGAGCATCCACCGGTGGGTTTCCCACCACCTAAAGACCACAGAGACGCCGATGACTCGACGCCCTTGCTGGGCCACAGTTCTTCATCATCTCTTTGCGGTCCAGAACTATCATCATCGAGGTGCCCCGCACGCCTCCTCCTTGCAGGACGCTAACGCTCTGTCGTCGACGAGCACCGCTAGGAACGAAGCTGCCACTTCCCTGCCGTAGTTCACCCTGTTCAGCGTCGGACGTTCGACGACTCGTGACTCCTGCCTTAAAGGGAGGGCACTCAAGAAGGGCTGTCGATTCCCCGACACCGAACGGCAAGTTCCCCGACACCTCTCGACGAACCGTGGCTCCCGCCTGAAAGGGAGGCACTCAAGAAGGATCGGTCGGTGCATCGTCGGAGAACTCTATTCCACCAGGTACATTGGGGGGTAAAACCTTAATAGGAAGAAGTGAGACTATTGAACATATGGACTGGGCTTGTGCGATATATCTTTATTTACAGGTTGCCCAGGTAGGGGGATCTCCACACAGAACTGTGCCTCGTGGTAGGGGTCAGTATTCTGCCTATTGTTTCAACCATCTTACGTTCCTGCCTATCTCTATTGCTGGTTTCCTCGTTATTGATCTGTGTGACATTTTAACTGTACAGTTGATGCACTTTAATGAGATTTGATAACATTGGTGGTACCACTTTAGAATTGTATATATTTATCATTATTGACTTCCGAGTACAAAGTGCGTTATTGTGATCGTGTACATACCTTTGAATATTAATTATATAAAGACTGTGTTTTTAGTAATACAGTGTGTGGACATTCCTTTGTGGGGGTTCGGGGACTACACTGTACTTAAGAACCATCCCGCATCACATCCTGAGAAGCTACGCCTTGATTGCTCGTCCATTGCTACCTTATAGAGAATCTTGGCTGGGGTCCGCTGTGCCTCTCCTCTACCATATAGAGATAGCGGAAGTACAGACACCCCCTACCAGTCTTTACTCTGGTGGCAGCGGTGGGATGCTTATGGTTTTAAGAATCAGTGTATAACCGTGCCACTTACAAAATATCCGCACTTTATTAGATTAAGGTTTGGGTGTGTACAAAATAACGGCATTACAAGCAATGGAGTCTATTGCAAATGGTAAATTAACTCGGATGAGCTTAGAGGCTCTCCAGAGTGCTTGTGAAGCCAGGGAGTTAGACTTTGTGGATAAGTCTAGGGCTGAGCTGATAGCTGCCCTGGTGGACTACCAGATCGATAGTGAAACTCTTGATGAGGGGGGGAATGCAACCAATGAGGACTCCGCCCCTTGGGTTTCTACTGAATCTGTTTCTGGGAATGCCGCCATTCCCACTGCCTCTGTTCCGAACCCCAACAATTCCTTGGAACTTGAGTTATTAAGGATGAAATTGGCCTTTGAATATCGCAAGTTGGAAATAGATGCTGAATTTAAGAAAGAGGAGCTGGCTCAACAGTAGAGCTCAAGAATAGGGATCTTGAACTCAAAAATAGGGATCTTGAACTCAAAGACAAGGACACTGAATGTCAAAGAATCCAGCTAGAGAAAGCTCGAGTGGAGACTTCAGCGAAACCCAGTGAGAGTGTCAGGTCCCCAGCAACTAAATTTATGAAGGATTTGGTTGGTGTGTTTTCGGAGGGTTCTGATATCCTCCAATGGATTGAAGCGTTTGAAATGGCTTGTGCAATTCATGATGTTGACAAAAGAGATTGGGCTAAGTGTTTGCTAGGCAGAGTGCCTCAAACTGGATATGACTGTATTCTGAAGCTGAGTGTGGAAGAAAGGGGTCAGTATGAGTGTATGAAATCTGCTTTGATTGCCAAGTTTGGCAAGACGCCTACCCAATACCTTAAAAGGTACAGGGATTTTAAGAAAAGAGAGAATGTGTCTTGGTTGACTGGGTGAGTGCTGCGCACATGAATATGATGGGGTGGATTGATGGTTACAAGGTGAAAACTTTTGTTGAATTGTCCCACCTATTGTTTTTTGATCATTTTTCTGAAGCCTGTTCAGCGGAGCTGCGTCAGTATATTGCTGACCAGAACATTTTGGATCCCTTTAAGCTGGCTAGGTTGGCTGACAAGTGGGTCTCCCACCGGGGGTCCCCTAAGGACTCCAGTGGGAAGGACAAGGACAAAGAAAAGGGGGCCTCTCAGAAAGCTGAGGAGTCCCAAAAGCAGTCACAGTCGAATAAACCTAAACCCTCCTCTCCTAAGACCCAAAGATCTAGTGGGGATAAGTCATCTGTGGGTGGGAATAAGAGTAGTGGTCCACCTGCTGCAAAGCAGGCTCCCGCTGGTTCCAGTACCGTACCCCGCAATCCCGGCACTTGTTGGGTCTGTGGGGCTCTGGATCGCAAAAGGGGTGACTCCAAGTTTAAAGGTAAGGCACTCAGAGTACCGGCTGTCAGCATGACCTACCCTTACCCCATGTCTGAGGTGGAGGCCACTGTCCTCCCCTCCTCTACAGGAATCACTTTTGGTGCTCCCGTAGAGATTTCCTTAGTGTCCCTTGGGGCCTGGGACCAGTACGCGGAAGTACTGGCGACTATCCCACAGAACGCCCGTAGATTTTTGAGAAGTGTTCTCCTGAATGGCCAGCCTTCTACTGGTTTGAGAGACACTGGGGCAAGCATGACAGTGGTGGACAGGACCCTGCTCGAGCCAGAGGACTATGTAGATGCTCCTCTTAGAACCACCAGGTTAGCTGGTGGGCCTCCCAAATTAGAGACAAGACAGCAAAGCTTCCTGTCCTGGTTCAGGACAACGTCCCTGCTAACATTCTGTTAGGCAACGATCTAGTCGAATTGGGATTGATCGCGGATGGTCTTCCCATGACTGCTGCTGCAGTCACTAGGTCACAGGTGACACCGGGTCTGGCTGTGAGTCAGGTACCCGAGCCGAAGGCGCGGCCTAAGGCAAGACGAAGGAAGAGCAAGAAGGCCACCTATGTGGAGGGAGCTCCTTCTCTTCCTGCTGTTCCTACAGCACCCATTGGGATCCATGCTCCGGACGGGCTGGGTCCAGTGGTAAACCCTGTCTCAACTCCTGTGGGAGAAGAGCCAGAAGACTCTCCTGTGGGGGAGGTTCTCAACCCAGAGGATCATCCCGATCTTCAATGCTTGTTAGCTGGAGGGGGACCCTCCCGGGCAGACTTCTGTAAAGGACAAAGAGAGTCACTCTCTCGAGGGTCTGAGGAAACAGGCCCTGTCCCAGGCACAAGGAGAAGTGCCTAGGACTTTCCGGATTTATTGGGAGGGTGAGCTCCTTGTTAGTAAGCCCACTAAGCCTGAACCTGGTGCCCTCAAGTGGTTGGTGGTACCCCAGGTTTACAGGCCCTTCCTACTGCAGTTGGCGCATGGGGTACCCTTGGCTAGTCATCTTGGTACCAAGAAGACTAAGCAGAGGCTCTCTGCCCATTTCTACTGGCCTTGGATGGGAGTAGAAGTGGAGTCCCACTGCAGGACCTGCCCAACTTGTCAGTTGTCTGGCAAGACTGGAGGCAGTGTCGTTGCCCCACTGCAGCCATTGCCAGTGGTTGGCACACCGTTTGAGAGGGTGGGCATCGACATCGTCGGTCCCCTTGACCCTCCCACGTCAGGTGGACATCGGTTCATCCTGGTTTTGGTAGATCATGCCACCAGGTACCCTGAGGCTATACCCCTTCGGACTGTTACGGCCAAGGTGGTTGCCCAGGCTCTCCTGGGCATTTTCACCCATATTGGATTCCCCAAGGAGGTTGTCTCTGACTGAGGATCCAACTTCATGTCTAGTTACATGAAAACCATGTGGAAAGAGTGCGGGGTAACCTACAAGTTCTCCACCTCTTACCACCACCAGACCAACGGTCTGGTTGAGATATTTAATAAAACTCTCAAGGGCATGCTAGGTGCTTTGGAAGAGCCCCTAAGGAGGAAATGGGATCTCCTCCTGCGATGCCTGCTGTTTGCTTACAGAGATGTACCTCAAGAGGGCGTTGGTTTCAGCCCCTTTGAGTTACTCTTTGGACATCCCGTGAGGGGGCCCCTCGCCTTGATCAGAGAAGGTTTGGAAGCCACCCCTCCCGTCCCTGCCAAGCAAGTGGGGGACTATGTGTTAGGCCTCAGACGGAGGATGACACCGTTGATGGGTCAAGCAACGGCGAATCTCATGGCCAGCCAGGAATTGAACAAATACTGGCATGACCTTAAAGCATCGAAAGTGGATTGGACTCCGGGAGAGGAGGTCCTCGTGATGGAGCCTACCAAGCCTCGAGCATTGGCAGATAAATGGACTGGACCCTTCAGGATAATCTCCAAGATGGGCGAGGTCAATTATCTGGTTGACATAGGAATCCCAGGGGTGGCCCCTCAGGTATTCCATGTTAATAGGCTCAAGCCTTTCCACAGGCGAGCAGAAGTCTTATGTCTCTTGCTAGCTTCAGAGCAAGAAGAGGATGAGAGTGAGCCCCTTCCTGATTTGCTGCATAGCAACCTTCGGGATGGCTCAGTGGAGGGAGTGCAGCTCTCTCCAGATTTGACAACCGAGCAGCAGAGGGCCTGCTGGACTTTGCTCCAGCAGTATGCCTCCCTGTTTTCGCTGACGCCAGGCCTTTCACTGTGGTGTAAGCACGAGATTGACACTGGTGACAGCGTGCCTGTCAAGAGCAGGAGCTACCGAATGTCAGATACGGTTAAGAACCACATGCAGGCTGAGGTTGCTAAGATGTTGGATCTGGGTGTTATTGAACCCTCAACCAGTCCCTGGTCCAGTGCAGTGGTACTTGTCCCCAAACCAAGTTCCCAGGCCGGTACCAAGGATTGGAGGTTCTGTGTGGACTACTGAGGAGTCAATGCCGTCACCAAAACTGACGCGCACCCATTGCCCAGGGCTGATGAGCTCGTGGACACCATAGGTGCTGCCAAATTTGTGAGCACCTTTGACCTCACCTCAGGCTATTGGCAAATAGCTCTGACGGACCATGCCAAGGAAAAGACAGCGTTCTCAACACCAGAGGGACTCTACCAGTTTAGGGTCATGCCTTTTGGATTGAAGAATGCCCCTGCCACCTTCCAGAGATTGGACAATCATACTCTCAGTGGGCTGGAAGCCTTTTGTGTGGCTTATTTAGACGACATTGCCGTCTACAGTTCCACTTGGGAAGAGCACTTGACACATCTGGGTAGAGTGTTGCAGGCCTTAAAGAGGGCTAACCTCACTATCAAGGCCACCAAGTGCCAGATAGCCCAGGGAAAAGTCACGTATCTTGGTCATGAGGTAGGAGGGGGTCAAATCCAACCTCTCCCCAGTAAGGTACAGGATGTACAAGACTGGGAGACTCCCACTACTCAAACCCAGGTGAGGGCCTTTTTGGGCCTCACTGGGTACTATCGCAATTTCATGGCGGACTATGGAACCATAGCTGCACCACTGACAGCTCTGACTTCACCCAAGCAGCCTAGGAAGGTCAATTGGACTGAATATTGTCAGAGGGCCTTCAATGGCTTGAAAGAAAGTCTGTGTCGGGCACCTGTGTTGTATGCGTCTGACTACAGCCGACCCTTTATCGTCCGGACTGATGCCTGCGACACCGGAATTGGAGCTGTCTTGTCCCAGTTAGATGACAAAGGGAGAGAACATCCTATCATATTCATCAGTAGACAACTCAAGGGTAGAGAACTTAGGTGGGCTACCGTTGAAAAGGAATGTTTTAGTATAGTTTGGAGCCTTAGGCGTTTTAGGCCCTACCTTACGCGGTCTACCTTCAAGGTCTAAACAGATCATAAGCCCCTGAAGTGGCTTATGCAGATGAAGGGTGAGAACCCAAAACTGCTCAGGTGGTCCATTAGCCTGCAAGGGCTAGACTTCACCATAGAGCACAGACCAGGGAAGAGTCACGATAATGCAGATGGCCTTTCCAGAAGGTATGTTGACCGTCTGGATGCGGGTATCTATCCCGTGGGAGATTAGGCACCCTCCACCTCAGTATGGGGGGGGGCGACTGTGATGCTGGAAATGCATCGGAGGGACAGGGCCTCCGTATGCTTGTCCTTTACTGCTTTTTATCGTGTGTTCTGTCGTGTTTTCTGTGCAGGAGTTCATGTGGGACTCCTGGCAGTGCAGCTCTCTTTCTTTTGGTTTGGTGAACTGACCCGTGGGATACCCTCATGACACCCATGGGTGGGGGTACAGCCCTGTGCCCCAAGTGTATGTTTTTGGGCACCTGTGGGTAGCCCACAGAGCAGGGTATGGGCTGGTGGCAGCTCCATGCTGAATTTGACAGGTGCGCGGAGTATCCTCCATTTTGGGATACCCCGGACCTGCCATTGGGATCAGTTGATTCCTGATGGAAAACAAGATGGCCCCTGTGGCCTCTTGCTTTCTATTACCCATTACCTTGTTTTCCCAAAGTCCTGGGAAGCCCTGACTCTGTCCCTTCCCCCTGACTGGCTGTTGGCTGGAAATGCCATAAATGGTGTTGTTGTGAAGGCCCGGCCAGACTCGCTGGAGCCTTCCCGGTGATGTATGTTGTGGGTACCTCCTGTGTGTGGGACCAGGGTGAATAGAGTGTGTGACGAATATGCATTCTGTGTTGTGGGTGTCTAGTATCTGGTGGTTGACACAATGACTGAGACAACCCTGCCCGAAACCGGTATGAATGCAGCTTGGAGTGTTGAATGGCTCGGTACTTGTCCCAATACACATAACTTGTTGTGAGTGTCTGGAGAGAAGTGAATGGCCTGAAAACTTCATGTGCCTGATTGGCTGCCTGCCTGCATGAATGCCCGTAGTCGTGATTGGATGCTTGAGTGTGACCCAGCGGAATAAATGGGAGATCAACAGTATATCTGGGGACCTCTCACTGCTAGGAATCGTGTGTTAAGAAGCTGAAGTCCACTACGACGAGTAACTGGAGTAACTGACGCTTGACCTTGAAGCCTTGCTGGACGAGAAGAATTGCTGTTGCTCTCCTTCACAATCTGAAAGCTGCTGTGCCTCCAAGGACTGACCCAGAGAGGACCTGGTAAGGCGCCCTCTTCCCGAGCTACGAGGGACCATCGTGCACAGCTGATCTTTGCCAACGCTCCCTGGTAGACAGACCTTCGACAGGCTGCCGACCCGATACGGGGACTGCTGCGGAACTCCAAGGAGAAGCACTCGGACTGTTGCCTGCCACTGTCGACGACCACTGTCGCCGACCAGAGCCGCCGTGCTCCCGTTCGCCTAAGAACTTTAATTGATCATCGGACGCTCTCGTCTGCATCGTCACCCGCTTGTCTCCCGCTGGCGAAGGCCTGACCGTCGACGCGCCGAAGAGCATCCACCGGTGGGTTTCCCGCCACCTAAAGACCACAGAGACGCCGACGACTCAACGCCCTTGCGTTGGTCACCCCAGACCATGACCCGCCGGAAGCCCATCACTCCTGACCATGACCCGCAGGCAACCCAATCCACAGGGGACCACCCTACACCCCTGGGCATGCCCCACAGGCAGCGCATCACCCCTGACCATGACCCGCAGGCAGCCCACACCACAGGGGACCACCCTACAACCCTGGGCATGCCCCGCAGGCAGCCCATCACCCCTGACCATGACCCACAGGCAGCCCATCACCCCTGACCATGCCCCGCAGGCAGCCCATCACCCCAGACCATGACCCGCAGGCAGCCCACACCACAGTGGGGACATTTTCCATGCAATTTGCCTGGTGCAGGCAGAGTACGTGTATTCAAGGGGGTGCGCGAGTTGATTTCCACAGGTTTTGGCTGCAACGTGTGGGGTACACGTATCAAAGGGGTTGTGCGGGGAGATTTTCATGCGTTTTGGCTGCCGCGAGCGGGGTACCCATATTGAAGGGGGTGCACAAGTACATTTTCACGTGTTTTGGCTGTTGTGAGCGGGGTACGCCTATCAAAGGGGGTGTGCGGGGAGATTTTCATGCATTTTGGCTGCCGCAAGCGGGGTACCCATATTCAAGGGGGTACGCAAGTACATTTTCGCGTGTTTTGGCTGCCGTGAGCGGGGTACACGTAGTTTTTCATGCAATTACAGTGTAGCGGGCCTGTAAGCCAGTCCAGGGTTAGCGCGGCCCTTTGCGCCGTATTGGGGATTTCGAGGCTTTTCCTTGCGCAAGGAGCATTCTTGGGGCGGGGGCGTAACTGGCGCTGCGGGATGTTCGCTGCGCCATGGATTAAAACGGCTTGGGAAATCCATGAATATGCGGTGCACCAGAATGCTGTTTAGTGCACACGGCTGGCGCACGCTCCCTCTCTGCGCTGCCCGCATGCGCTGCTTCTGCACTGAATTCTATGAATTACCCCCCTAATGTTTCATCTTGTGTTTGGGTGGTGGAGTGGAATACATGTGTTTCGCTGTCCACATTCTTGTGTCGGGTGAAATATGTGTGGGGACTGTCTTTTAAGTCTGTCTGCGGTTGTGCTCTCTCCTAATAGTTCATATATGATGTCTGTTACCATGGGGCCAGCTGAGGTCATTAATATGATATGATAGGTTATTTATAATGCGCTTAATACCCAGAGGCTTCTAAGCGTGGACCCTGGGATTGAACCTGTGGTGCTCTGTGTCGTCTTTCTTCCGAGGCGAGCATGTTGCCACTGAGCTATCCTCCCAAGACATATGCCATGGCACGCCTATATACACGTACCCCATGGCATCCATGAGCACATCAAAATATTTTGGCGCTTGGGCCCACCTAGGGCGAGGATGCTGGAGTCAGCAATGTATGAATGAGGAGCTGGCCCGGCATGGCGAAGGTGTGGCTTGAGTGGTCAGAGAAATCTCTTCACCAGACATGGCTGAAACTGAACAATTGCTCCAGCGCTCTTTGCACCTTTCTGTATGTTCTCTCCCCACTGCACGTGTGTCACGGGGATGCAGCAAAACGTCACGCCCTGCATGAACTCCATGCTATAGAAAGAAGGACGGTCTGTGCTCCGGCACAGACAGGCTCTGGCCTTTCCTGTTATTAGTGGTGGGCGAAACATTGCATTTCACAATCTGGCATCCAAAATTAAGGAGGAAACACAATTTCAAATATTCCATGTGTAAAATGCAAATTGTTCATATTTCACAGCATACAGTTGTGTGCTGTGAATTCCTTTATTCTCACAGAAATGGTGAAAGCAAAATATGAGGAAAAAGTTGTCAATGTCCCTTTGCCTGCAGTAATTGTGTGCTCTCCTATGTGTGATGAGGATGTGACTGGGCTACCAGCCTTCCCGGAGAGCAGAGGGAGCTGACATTTGCTTTTCACCATTAGATTGCCAAAGGTCAATGCCACAAAATAAAATCCAAAATAACTCCAGCAGAAATGCTGAAAAGCGACTGACGTGTTGTGTTAGGGAGAATTCTCATTTATGGCTAATTTCCCTCACCTAGTGAGTCCCTCAGCAGCTTTTCTGGATTTCTGGGGTTTATTTTTTTTCCACCTGGTAAGAGTGTGAGCCTTTTTTTCCCACTCTTACATGTGTTTTGTATTGTGTATTTCTACTTTTTGTGTGATTTTGTGCTCTGGAGCCACACCACTCCATGAGCCCCACTTTTTGTGTGTGTTACACAGCACCTTCAGTGCAGTGACACCGGGTTGTCTTCGAGACTTCCCCCTGACTCCATTTTTCTGGGGCTGACTACTGTCCCCCAGAAACATGTAAAGTTGCCATTAACTTTATGTAGTTTCTTTAAACTACAGACCCAGTACACCCCATGTTAGTTCCTACCCCTTTTTGTCTGTGCCGCCTGGAGCCTTGTTTCGCTCCCTTAACATTAAGACTTGGCTGGTGGCAGTGGTACCTACCCTAACTTTTATACCGCGATTATAGTATATAAACGTGGTACTGTTTTAGGCTATTGTATTAGCCTCGAACATAAACCGCTTGACCAAATACATTTTATTTTGGCTCCGGTCGGGTTTAGTTGCCATTTCTTTTTGTTAAAGTCCTTCTTGTGTTTTACTTTTCGCGCCAAACCAGGTTTGCCTTCTTTGTTCGCCGTCCTTTGGCGGGCTTCTGCCCAGAAGCCCTCCTTTGGCGTCTGGGTGTCTAGGTGGGCTGAATGTGAGGGAGGGGTTTAGTAACCCCCTGCACAGGGTCTCCTTGGAGACCCATGTCGCAGTTTGTGTCCATTCACTGAGGTGGTTGTCCGGGCCGGACAACCCCCCTGCTGGGTTATTGACAGCCAGGCTGTGTGAATGGGGGATTTTGGCATAAAAGGCAGGACTCTTGGGCTGGAAGTCAGAGTTGCCACTGGAGCTGCAAGAACCGAAGAGAAACGGAGAAGAAGATGGCTGCTGCAACTCCCGAATCCCGGTGAAGCCCTGCTGCAATCCTGAGCTATCTACCCTTCAACGACAGAGAAGATCCATTCCGGAGTCTTCTTCACTTGAGCCTGTTGGGACCAACCAGCTCACCTTCAGCAGCCAGAGAATCCTCTTCTGGGTCACAATCGCTGCACACTGCTGTAGTGGTCTGGATAGCCATCAGAAGAGCCCTCTCCTGTTTTAAAGGAGAGCACCTTTTATTCAGTGTTGCTTTGCTGCTGCTGGCTTCATCCATGGGTAGTGCAGATTGCTCCAGACGTCCTCCTTCTTGTCCCCACAACTGAAGCTTCAGGAACCGTGAGTCTGCAGGAACTACCAGGAACAACTGCCGTAGCACCAGCTTTCTTCATACAAATAAGGTACTGTGGGCCTCATCACGAGTTTGGCGGTAACCCTTAAATCCAGCGGTCGCGCTATTACCGCCGGATTTAAGGGTCCGCCAAATCAGGGCTTCGGCGGATTTCTCCCCAGCTCTGAGCTGGGGGGAAATCCGCCGAAAATTTGCACTATTACCACTGGCGGGAAATCCGCCGGCGGTAAGAGCGCGAACATTTCCCATTGAGCCCAGTGGGGAATGGGGCATTCCCGAATGGGCTCAGTGGGGAATGGGGAATTCCATTACCGCCAAACCCGTGATCCGGCGCTAATAGCGCTGGGGGGGTTTGGCGGTAGGGCTAATACCGCCGGCGGTAATACCACTGTCGTTACCGCCCAACTCGTGATGAGGCCCTGTGTCGTTTGGTCGTTCTCTCCATCTGACCTTGAGGAATCGGGGAGAACCCTTTTCCTTTCAGAAGGCTTGTCCTTTCTTCCTTCCCTCTTATAACTTTTGCTGCCCTTTGACAATATCCAAGTACTCCTGGCAATCGTTAATCGTGAACTATTCCAACTGTGTGATCCTAGACAACAGGACTTCTGTTCCATTTGACACTGGCGCAGACCTATTGACTTTTATCTACCTTTTAGAAAGTGTCCTCTGTTTCTATTTGCCTTGACAAAAGTATTGCCTATGATTTTTATTCCCTATTCCCTTGTTTTAATTCCTGGTGCTAAGTGTGTTTGACTTTGGGTGTATTTCTTCCCGTGGGTACGCTTTATTTTCGTAAGACCGAACTGTCATTACTGTCAAAAAGTGATCGCGTATTAACCCCTGGTAACGTCTTGCTTTCGAAAAACTGGTCTGTCAAAGTCCAATGTACTTACCTTGAATTGACCTAACCAAGAGGAATTGGTTGTGTGTTGTATATTTTAAGTGTGGTTTTATTTAATGGAAGTGAAGTGTTTTGTGAACAGATGATTTAAAAATAAATGTACTTATATTTTTTAACCAGAAACCTTGAGTCAGTGTTTGTTTGAGTCACAGTAATTGTAGTCCTTTGTGTAATCTCCACTACTGCTGATTTGCTCTTGAGATAAGTCTGGCTGCTCAGCCACTGCTACCAATTTACAGTGTAGTACAGGCTTGTACCAAAGGTGAAATTGTACTACCACTTGTAGTCTTAATTGTGTGCAGTGGTCCATAAGGGCAATGCACAGGATTCTGCCCAACAGGTTTCTCTGTCAATTAGATCCTAATTCAATCCCTTCGAAATGTGTGGCTGCCGATTAACATACAATGAGTGTTTGCAACGTGAAATAAACCCTTAAAAATGCTAAATAAACCATCCACCTTAATACAAAACAATCCCTTCAGTTAAGAAATCCTAAATAAATCCCACAAAAATAAAAAACTTGAAAACAAGACAGAAGTAATCAATAACCAATCTAAAAAGTCAATGTATTCTTTGCGATCAAAGGCAGTGCACTTTTGTGGAGAAGAATTATTTGCAGCTTTTTGCATCTACAATAACATCACATTTTAGAAAGTGCTTCCTTGTAGATTCCTCTTGCTTCTAAACGCTGGAATCGGTGCTGCGGGTGTGCATTTTGATGGGGCATGACTGAGGAGGTTGAGTAGAGCATTCTTTTGGGATGAAATTTGCAGGTCAGGTCAGGTCAGGACACACACCCAGGCAGCTTGCAGAGCTCTGCTCTGCACACGTATGAATTCCAATGATTGAACAATGTGTTATCCTTGCGTCCTACTTAAATCTTAACTAGCTCGCTCGGCCGTGAGCCCCCTCCTGTGCCCTGAGTGGCGAGGTGTGCGTGCTGGCCCAGGGCCCAGGCATAGGTGCTGGGCACACTCTCCGCGCATATAAACGGTGTCTATGTGTGTGCTAATTGCAGCCAGCCCAGTAGATGAGTTAACTATCAATGCATTTAATGGGGCACGCTTAGCACATGGAATGGTTCCAATCGGCGGCCCGGTATTTGCACAAGGGCAGGACTTTAATTTGATCAGCAATGACTTTGGAAAAAGGACATATAACAACGTCACCCAATGTAGCCTCTATATTGGACCTTAATGCTGAGAGGTGAGCAACACTTATCAATGTTGTAGCTTCACTGTCTGTTCCCATACACAACGCCATTCCACCGGGCTGAACATTGTATCAGTCTAAGGCCGGGGCTCAGTGAGAGGTGTGGGTTCCATAACTGAACAGGCACTGGCAAAGCCGATTGTTTGCATATTTCCAATTGTGTATTGCGTTTTCACTTAATAAACACGAATGCAGTTAATACTTGGGCTCTGCAATATTTTAAACATTTCAAACATGCCTGCAAGTTAGTATTTGCAGATACAAAATACCAGCAATAGACATAGTAAACAGACTTCCATTTACGGCAGAGCTAGGAACTACAAAAAATAATCTGATTTACTATGGGAAAAATATTTTGGAAACCTGATCAGGTGCGTCAAAGAAAGGAATGTGCATCTTGATCTAGAGACGCCAACAAACTGCTCATTAGTTATTACCAATGGGGATATTGTGGCTCAAATTCTCCTTTTAAAGAATTCCCGAGCAGCTGCCCTGATGCATAGCTCTCAACTCACGCTCTTTTGGCGGGTGTGCCCCTCCTAGTAATCAGCTGACTGCCAGGCCAAGCTCCCTACACTCCCATAGACTTGAGTGAGTTCTCCACTGCACAAAGGAAAATGGAGTTTACACCCGCCCTGACAACGCTAAGGGTTGGGAGCTTTTGCCTGATGGGATCTTCGCATTGTTCTACAAAAGAAATCTGTATTTCTGGTCAGAAATTCTGGTGATCCAATGTAATGAACTACAGTGATCTTTCATACAAGATGCCAGAAATCTGACAAAGTGCCGATATTGTAGGGAATACAAGAACTGGCTAACTATAGACCCAAGGCACTCATAGACGTGTGCTGTAATATTGCAATATCTCCTCTTCCCTGACTCTAAATGAACCCCAGAAATGGTCTGTAACAACATACCGACTGTCGACATCCCGGATCGGACTTCAGGCACAGCACAGAACCTTCCTTAATGGTCAAACTAAGACCCTAGAGTTGGGCACACAAATGTACTATACAAGCATAGAATTCGCCGGGACATATGACGCAATACATCGCCATTCCCTTTGGAAAAATGACTCATATGGACGATCCCAATACCATTATTAAAACTATTAACAATGCGATATATTAAGAGACATATACCAATAAGGTTATACGCTAGGGGGGACCTACCAGGGAAAATCCCAACTGGGAGAGGTTTCCACCAGGGATGTGTGTTGGCCTCCAGCCTGTTTAATTTATATCTATCAGATCTGCGGGAAGCCTTAGTGGGTGAAAGAACTTTTCCGCCCAGCCTTGGGAAGATCCAATGGCCAGCTTTCGCTGATGACTTAATGATTTTTGTTCAGACACTGATAGGACTATAGAGGAGCTTACAGGGGCTACTGGAATATACCATAACAAATAATAAAAAAGCAGTTGTTTCTTACTTTGCGTGCACCACAATCAAAAAAGGACATGAATTGGTCCATCAGGAGAGCCCCAATAAAAGTGGTATAAGAAGTAAAAGGTTGGCTTTTCTAATAACGACTACACCCAAAAAGGCTATACTACAAGTACGCACTTAATATCAAAGCTTTCTCCATACATAGCCCAGATGAAAAAAATAAAAAGTCAATTTTGTAGATTTACATGAATACCAGAATTACATTTCCGTAAGCAGGAAGCAGTTACTGGACTGATTTACAGGCCGGACTTAAGTGCCAAGGACGAGGTATCTCGTCCTTGGGATTGCCTCCCCAGTGCCAAGGACGAGATAGCTCGTCCTTGGCACTTAAGGGGTTAATGAAGGATACAATGTTAGAAGGCTTTGCATGGTGAAATACTTAAATCACCAAAAAAGGCCTTGGCACTGGGGGGGAAACCCATGGCAGTTAAAAGGTTAACCCCAGGGTTGATAGCGCTATTCTTGACAAATTGGGGGGTGGAGGGGCTCATATGGACAGAGTCTTAATGCTACCCTAATGTCAAATGGAATTAGGATTGTCATCCTTAAACGTGAAGCTAACTTTGAAAGTTTTACAATTGTATGCTAAGATTTTTTAACCACCCAGAAATTCACTATATAAGGATATTTTAGAGATGAACAGAAGTGTGGCACTGGGACCCTTATTGGAACGGGTGGCAAGACGTGAGAATACCTTGTGGGAACTAAATGTAGAGGGGCTGACCCAGTCTGTTCCAGTGGAAGCCATCCGCAATGAACTTGGTCTCATCACTCTCACCACATGGAAAACCTTTATGTTAGGATTTTGGTTAATCGAAATAATACTAAAATCTTTATATTCTTATTTGCTTGACCAAGAAGGTAATGTTGGTACTCAAATGGCCTTCAAATCATGGGCTAATGAGATTGGAGAACACCTTGAGAAGACAAGATGTTCTTGTAAATTAAAAGACAATCTCGGAACCAAATTCAAGGAAATTAAGCAAAAGGCAGCCATTTGGGACCAGAACGTTCATATTTCTTATTTGGCAAACAAACCTAGCTATGCAGAATACTCTATGCAATCATGACCCGTGGATACGTCTTGTGCCTGTATTAAGAACTTGCAAAATGCCAACGTAAGATGATTTGCAATGTGTTGCAGTGTAAATCAATCGTCCACACTATCAAATACTGGTGCTTGGCACAATTTTCCCTATAAAGAGTGTCTTTGTAGATTATGTAAGAAAGAAATCGAAACTCTTAGACACCTACTGACCGATTGCACTGTTCTTACTATTTTATATCAAAGAGTATGAAAAATGTGTTTATGATGTGAATGTTATACGCACTGATGATCAATTTTGGTCTTATTTGTTTACAGGAGGGAATTTTGATATGAATTTTACAGTTTTTTATGTATGGCAGGAAATACTTCAGAAATTAATTTGAGTGTATTTTAAATTATGTTGTAAACAATCTTTTTTATATGTTTTGTATTTTAATGTGTAACAGGTTATATTTAACCAACAAACACAAATAAATCGAAAATGTAAACAAAAATACCTCTTGGTAAGCAATCCGAATAGAGTAAAAATGTTTCGGATGTGTGATTTTGGGAGGTCCCTAAGCAAGGTAAAATCTTACAAATTGTATGAGGGCTGTGTCAGGCATGGGGCAAGATTAGGATCAATAGCATGATGTTTGAGCCAGTCCTGTGCCCCCTAAAAAGCTGGCTAACCTTATATCCAACCCAACAAATGGCAAAGTATCTCAAGTAGGCTTTGTGAGTCAGACAAAGAAGTGAACATATTAACACTTACCATTGAAGTGTCCCAAATGAATTGGTCTACGACTGAAACATTTGTGTTGATTTGGAAAGCACATGGATGTGGTCATGACTGATTCTCTGGGCGGAAATTCTCTCACATTGGCTGTTGGCACAATTCGATTTTTAGAAGATGTTTAAAGAAAAAGAAGTGTTGAATTAGATGTAAACTGAATTTTAATGAAATGTTTGATATATGTCGGTAAAATGTTAATAAATTTTTTTATTGTATGTTAATATTAAATGTATTGTAAACTGACGTTCTCAATGTGAAAGGTTTGAAATAAACCAAACACGGAAAATACAGACTTAGACAAAAGACAACAGCACAGTGAAGGCTAGAAAGCTAGCTACCCCTCCAGTTAGAGCCAGTCCAAACAGGCACACAGGGCCCTCTTCATGGAATTTTCCATGAATAGGGCTTTGTCGATTCATGGAATTGACTGCATGGGGGTGTGCATGGACTTAGCGCAGGCTCAGCACGTCTCAGTGTGCAGTCGGTCGACCTGCGCGAGACGCTTCACAGAACGTGGGCGTGGCCTCAGCAGAGGTCAGAGTACAGTGCAGAACACGCAAAATGGGGAAGAACATGGGAAAATATGGGCATTACAAGCGGCGGGCTGCAGGCAGTACAACGCATGCCCAAAAATGCATGGAACAATGTATATTCATGCATCTGACCGAGCTCTCATCGGGCACGGCTCAATTCGAGGGTACACGTGGGTGGACATTGTCCACCCACTTTTTTCAGTGAGTGCACTTAGTCGCCCCTTTTTGAATTTATGAATTAAAGCCGACCTCCGGGATCGAACGGCAGTCGTCAGGTTTGTAGGCGGACACTTCACCACTGCACTATATAACCTGACAAAAAATAACAGACAGCTAAAAGTGGTAGGGAAAACATTTGGATTGGTTCTTGGAGTTTAAAACAAGAAACCTTTTACTGTTTTCAAAAATATGATTACAAGAAAATATCCTCTCTTGGTTTTGTGTGTGTGTTTATTTTATGAAAGGCAAATGCCATTCGTCCTGTGTAATTTGTGTTGCTATGCAAAGCCAATGCAATGAAATGTGCATATTTCACCATGATATGCTACTTTGTGGCGACGTCACATCTCATTGCATTTGTTGATGAGTCCCCCCACTTTTATTTTTAAGACTTGACCCCTGCATCGGGGAAAGGCCCACTCGAATCCCACAATCTATCCGCCACCCGAAGGCAGGTATACAGACACTGGCGCATAGAAATCACCTCTGCGTGGTGGTTTTAGGGGGGTTCGGAACTAACATAGTGGTGCGCATACGCAGTTCATGAATGGTTTTACTTAAGTTTCAGAAATTTCAGAAAGGGTGCCGGTAACAGTCACGCAGGACCCCGTGCACTGTCCCTGAGGTGCAGACCTGGTTGTGCGACTTGTGTATAAGGTACTTAGCACGAACAATTCCATGAATATGCAGAGCATGCAGAAAAATGTCTGCGCACAGACTCGCGCAGAGGCGTTCTTGATGTGCGGCCTTTGTGGGGTCTTTGTGCACTTTTCCATGAATCAGGCCCATAGTGTCACCTGCCTGCCACAAGAGTAGGTCGTAGGAGAGAAAATATAGTTTAATTTCAGCCAGCTGCACCTCGCAGGAGCTTTGTGGAATCTTGGCAGACAAAGGCAGAGAGCAAGTGGCAAGAGAAGAGGCTTGAGAGAGGAGCTGAAGCAGCCTCTGGATTTCAAGGACACGCAGCGTCAAAGCTGGAACAGAAGAGAACCAGAGAGGGAGCAAGCAGGCCAGCGGATAGGAGAGTGGGTAATAGGGAAGCCAGAGATAACGGGTGGGTGTCGGGAGAGTGAGCCATTGTGTGAAATTCAGGTATCACTACATAATATCCCCAACAAAAAAATTGCCGTAGATATGGCCGTTTGGTTCACCATAGGCAATATTTTTGGGGGGATATTATGTGGGAGCGGGGGTTGCCGGGGTGTCCCGCGCACATTAAAAAATAATGCAGGAGTTGCGGGAGTGTCCCCCGCCAGGCCCATGTGTAAATTTCGCCGCACAAATATGGCGATATTTTTGCATCGCAATATTTTTGCGGCAGAATGAACACATGAAACTGAAATTCAGTACAAGGGCAGGATGTGCTTACTCTAGCGAAGCCTGTGGACAGGTGAAAGGTGGGAGGGAGACACGGATCTGGCCTGCGTGGAACAGGGCACGATGAGCAAAACAAGCAGATTCGAGAAGTGGCGCTGATGCACCCTAAAATGTCTTGGTAGTTGCGAATTGGAAGTTGGAAGTCCATGGTGAAATGGCTCTAGAATACGAAAAGGTAGCGCACATCTCGGCTTCAGCGTACAATGGCGTTGTGGTAACATGTTTCTCTTGGAGAGCCCAACTCGAACATGAATGAGGTACAGTGGAGTCGGCCATCTCTCATGATTACCTCCTTGTCTTGTGTGGTGCTTCCTGTGCGCTCTTCTGGGCACAATATTGTTTTGTACCCCACTCAGAAGTGGTTGGTGCAAGCAGACCTTTGAGTAGAAGGCCTCTACTGGAGGCCTCTGCACCCTGGGCAGGGGTGGACTGCCCTGTAGGGAACCCTGGGGATTTCCCCGGAGGCTTCTGCACCCTGGGCAGGGGTGGACTGCCCTATAGGGAACCCTGGGGATTTCCCTGGAGGCCTCTGCACCCTGGGCAGGGGTGGACTGCCCTATAGGGAACTCTGGGGATTTCCCTGGAGGCCTCTGCACCCTTGGCAGGGGTGGACTGCCCTACAGGGAACCCTGGGGAGTTTCCATTAGGCATCTGCACCCTCTGCCCCTTTTGCGTGGGAACCTAGTTTATTTTCAAATGTTTCCTTAGGAAAAGGGTTGGGCTTGCTCAACATGTGTAATATGGGGTCACTTAGGAAACTATTTCCAGGGTCTCTTTTGATTGCCAGTCCACCCCTCTGTGTATGCTTTATGCTTAGTGGCTGTTTACAGTACTTTCAAATCTCTTCTCGAATCCACTCCAGAATTCATTCTGCATGACTGCTGCTAGAGTCAGTCATTCTTATACCTTTGCCTCGATTTCAAATCTAGAATCAGCTGTAATGTTCAGCCCCTATTATAATTCATTGTTTTTGAAACCCTAAAATATATGAATATTTTCAATGACTTAAATAGTTATGAGTCAAAAGACCCCCGTTCCACGTGCCTGTGTAAGGGAGGCATGGTATCACAAGTATGACACTGACACAATAGGTACTATTTGCAAAACATTTATTTCCATTTCTGAGGTTGGAAAACCTACTTTGTCCTCTAATTAAAATGTGAGTAGTCTCGACAATCAACGGTACACAAAACAGTCCTAGAGGAGTCTGTCAAATCAAAATGGCCTATGCTAACAAACACCTAATGGCTGCCCTATCTCTTGTACAAAAAGTGTAAAAAAGGAGAAATGTATGCAAAAGGAAAAATCAGTGTTCAAAAGAATAAATGTAGCTGAATCAGCTCTCCTCCCCACGTTAGACCTCACGGAGTAAGACGGTTCCTGTAGACAGGATGGCAGGATGACACACTCTGGCTCAGGCTCATAACACAATGAACAGTTCCAAAATGCGGATCGGTGCCCGCCTGGTCTTCCACATTAAAGTCTCTCCTTCCAGTCTTCCAAACAATGTTTCAACAAAAAGTTCACGTAGGTCCCCCACTGTCAGGCTCAGACCTCTTCAAAACAAAGTTCAACAAGACTTGCAAGGGGGCTCCCTTCCCCAAGAATATTACACTTCGGGTCTCCCTTAGTCAAGCTCAGACCGCTTTCGAATGTCGAAGACTTGCGAATGTGCACGATTTTCTTTACAGACCTCTCCAGGACCCCTTCAACTAAAAGTTCAAAGTTCAACTTTCACTCTCCCCTTCTCTAGGAGTAAATTTTGCTTACTTGGTTTTTGCAGTTCACTTGCTTTATCCTTACAAAAATACACCTTTCATGTACAATTTCGAGTGGGCTACTTCATTTCGCCGGACCACTCCGTTGCTCAGTACCAATGACTTTCCAGCTGTCCTTACTTCAAAGTTCATTCACAGGTCTGCCTTTGTTCGCGTCTCATCCACACGCGTGCAGCCTTCACTTGTGTTATAATGATGCCACTTTAAACACACATCAGTCTGTCAGGTCGATTGCCAACTCAACGCTTGTCTGTATTTCTTTCTTGGTTTTCCGATTTCCAATTCACGAGTCAAGGTTAGTACCAAAGGCTTGGCCTCCCCTCCCGAACTCTACTGTTCACCAGGGAGGGTCGCTGCTGTCCTTGAAACACAATTCAGCCTTTTGATGTGGGATTTGGCCTTCTGCACGTGTGTTTCGCAGCGTATTGAAGGCAACAACCTCCAGGGCGAATTCCTTGGGTTTTTGACCCGTTGCTCTCAACCCTTGGTCCGTCGCTCTGCTCCAGTAGGTTTGCCTTCGTCCCAGAAGTGCTGCTCATATTCGTGCTCCGCCTTGCTCAGAGTGTGTCTCTAGGTTCTGCCTTTTATCCGTGTGAGGAGAGTTAATTGGTATCAGGTGTCTGCCCTTAAAGTCAGGTGCCTGACTTTGCCTGACCCGATTAACGGGACATGTCCAGTACGATGTATGAGAGTTAGTCTGGTTACTCTCAGTCACCTTCTTCCTTGGCCTAATGTTTTTGTATAAAGCGGGGGGAGTTGGGAACTAAGAGAATCCTAGAAAATAGGATGGTGTAGATGAACAAATAAGCAGGAATACCATATCTCACCATCGGCTGCCTCACTACCACTACCCGAAGACCCCTCACCCAGGTGATCATCCAGCACAGGTCCGCCCCCAGGGTCTGTATCCAAAGGCAATGGCCGTGCCCTGGCCACCTGAGAGAGAGATCCCCGGAGACCAGCAAGTGAGACACCCTCTGGTTTCTCACACTTTTTACAAAAAAAAAGAAGTTTGTTTTGCACAATGGTGGATTCATGTAATATTTCACAGTCCAGAGGTCACTTTCTTTAATTAGAATATGTTTTTTTTTAAGTATAATGGAGTTTGAATTGTGTGGTGGGTGCCAAAGAGCTGGCAATGGGGCAAGAAGCCTGTGGGACCTGCGTGGGAATAGGCGAGAAGGCAGGGCACGTGCATGGGCCTGGGTGAAAAGAATTCTGGGGTCAGTATCAGTGCTGTGAGGCATGGCAGGTCTGCTATAGTCTTCTCTCCAACATCACCCTCCCCCGCTGCTCCTTAACAAAAGCAAACTTAAAGTTGGAGGCAGGTATATGGGGCAGCAAATGGGAAGAGAGGGCGGGTGTCGGTGGTGCCAAAGGGTTGGTTGCAAGGGAAGGAGCTGGTGGCACCTGCATGGCTGCGGGCAGGGATAACGCTGAGGCCAATCAGCATGCTGCTGGGCATGGCGGGCAGTCCCCACTCCTGTCGCTGTTCCCATATCACCCACCTGAAGTCCAATGGTGGGAGCAGGCACTCCGTTGTTCTCCACCAGCCTGCTCAAAGTGGTTCTTAGTCACTGCATTCTGTTGATGAGATGGCACACAATACTCTGTGGCGCGACAGTTCGGCAAGCATTCACTGCCCACCGAGGTACCCCCTCTACTTCACCGGAAAATCTTTGTGAAGGTAGACGTTGTTGCAGAGAGAGAGAAAGATGGAGCAAGAGGGGTAGCGAGAGTCATAGAGTGACACAGAGTTATAGAGACAAAGACAGGGTGCAAAAGGTGACATGGAGGGGAGAGATACATAGAGTATCAGGCAGAGACAGAGCGAGACAGAAAAGAGTAACAGAGAGAGAGAGAGAGGCATAGAAAGTGGGAGACATTGAGGGAATTTAGCAGCTAGACAGAAAAGTATGCGCTATGTTGAATGCCCCTGAGCACAGAGGTGCTGTCCATTTCCTTCAACTGCAGATGGTTGATGGTCAACTGCCAGGGAGCGTCTGTAAATGTATCTCACTAAAGACTGAATAGCAGCACTGTAGGAGAACATAGGAGCGAGGTTATCTGAACGCGGGCTGAAGCAGTTCTACGCCAGCGTGCCAGTAATACACTTCCGTGCACGCCAGTGTGCCAGTAATACACTTCCGGAGGTCAGGTTTTAACTTACCATTCTGACAGCAAGCATGTATGTGATTCACTACATATACCAGGCCAGTGCAGGTCATATATGGCCCACACCTCCTAAATCAGCAGATTTCTCTCTTCTTCATTTGAACTAACTTGCAATTGCAGAGAGAGAAAGAGAGAGAGAGAGAGAGAGAGGGAGAGAGAGAGAGAGAGAGAGAGGGAGAGAGAGAGAGAGAGAGAGAGAGAGAGAGGTTTCACTGGACCCACAATGAATTATCGGCGCCTGAGTTCCTGGTAACACCAGGGTATTCTGACCCCGGGTGACAAGGTATGTCAGGCGCCGGTAATTTTGTAAGTCCCCATTCTCATGGACTCCCGTAGGACTAGGGAGAAAGAGAGACAAAGAGAGAGCGAGAGAGACAAAGAGGGAGAGAGTGAGATAAAGAGACATAGGGAGGAAGAGAGAGGGACAGAGAGAGAGAGAGAGAGAGAGAGGAGAGAGAGAGAGAGAAAGAGGAAGAGAGAGGGAGAGAGACAACGTCTGTGAGAGGGGTTAAGAGAGGTCAAGAGAGAGACAGAGAGGGAGACAGAGACAAAGAGAGAAAGGGAGACAGAGAGAGAGAGAGAGAGAAAGAGAGAGAGAGATACAGCTTATTGGTTGGATAGGAAATTACAAACCAATGATAGTACGGAATGATTAAGCCAATGCCCTCCTTCTGTAGATGATGACAGACCTCTCTTGGGAGGCTTCTGTGAAGAAAATACATCTCACATTACAATGCCTTACAATTCTGCTGTCGGGGGATTCTCTCAATTAATGGGAGGTGCAAGAATGATATCCCTGGGATACCCACATGCATGGATGGCAGAGGTACATCTACGATGGATCACCTGTCACTCGAGTAACAGGTGGAAGTGCCTCCAGGACATTCAAGTATTGCCCGACCTAAATAGTGATGAGTGTGTCCTGGAATGAGCAATAATCTGCTAATTCCCACCAGAAAGCTGCCAGTCCGATAGCACAGCGAGTAGAGCACTCGCTTTGACATCTGTGCAGACCCTGCTGGCGCAGGTTCAAATCCCAGCAGGGCCCAACTCAGCCTTTCATCCTTCCGATCCCAGCAGGGCCCAACTCAGCTTTTCATCCTTCCGAGGTCTATAAAGGATCACCACACACGTGGGGTAATAAGCAGCGCTCAGATACCCGGGGTTCGAAGAGCTATATAAATACACAATTATTATTATTAAAGAGAACCCGATGGGATGCAACACTTAATTTAGAGACTCAAAAGAGTATTATTGAGGCGAACTACCATCCTTTACTAAGTGCTCTTGATGTAGGGACACTGCCCATCAGAGCTGGACTGCGCCTCTTTTGTGTAGTAACCCATTTTATTTCCACATTTTCTCATAGGAAAAGAGCTGATTTTGCTGAAAATGTGTAATATGGGGCCACTCTGACAATTATTTCCAGGGCCTCTTTTGGTTCCCAGTCCACCCCTGCTGCCCATGGGATTCTAAGTAGTTATTGGGTATTTAAGACAAAAATATCCTGCCGTTTTCTTAAAGAGTTCACAATCCAAGGTGGGCAAAAAAGGGCATCTTGGTTACTGTCTCTTGCATTACAGCAAAAGCAGTGAATAAAACCCGAATTATCAAAGCCAGGGAGACCTTTAAAAGGGTAATGTACAAAAGAAGACTTGAACTGGAAGTCCAGGCCTGGGAAGAACCTGAAGGGGCCACAAGGGACTCACATTCCAGGCACTCCTGACAGCTGGTGAACCAAGGCCCACCGACCAATGGCACAAGGAATGTCATGAATTCTCATGTCCCTGACAATGTGTGCGTTGAACACTTCGCTGCTCTGCATGGGTTGACAAAGGAAATAACACCCCCTGGGAACACTGTAGGTGAATGCTTGCATTTACCCTCCAGAAAAGGAATTGGGTTGGGCTTTACTCCAGATGAGATACTTATCGCTTTAAGTAAACAGGGTTATGTGAAATGCCCAGGCCTGGACATGCCCCGGCCTGGACACCAATCCAGTAGACCTATTCTGTTCCCCTGAAAACATCTGGCCCCCAGCACCAACTCTTTTATATAATGCCATGCTTGGAGTAGATTGCTTCTCAGATCGTTGGGCACATGCATTCATAGTACAAGTGTTCCAGATGTTCCAGAAAGGCAATAGGGAGGATCCTAGAGCATAAAGACCCGTTGCCCTTCTTGGTAGTCAACTTAAGATCTTTGGCAAAGTTGTCCTGGCACCGCTCCAAGAGTGGGTGGATAAAGACAAAATATTAGTAACCTTTCAGTTTGGCTTCAGAGAAGGGTTGGTGACTAAGGAACAAGCTTTATGCCTTTACCTAATTGTTTCAAATGCCATCCACATCCAGAAGGCAGCCACCTGTCTGGTAGTCATGGACCTGAGCACTGCTTTCGATAAGGTCAACCCAACCAAGCCTGGCAGTGCCACAATAAAATGAATTGTCTAGGAGGTCTTATTCGCAATCTGAGATGCCTCCATACTGACAATTGTGTGTGTCCCCGCTGGGTTCGTGATGGCCACTGTAGCCCTTGGTTTTCGGTTGAGTCAGCCGTGAGGCAGGGATGTGTATTGGCTCATTCCTCACACATGCCCGCCTTGGCATGCCCCAACAATACTGTTCTTTTGGCAAGAGCCCCACACTCGCTCCAGAGATCCACACATGCCTACACACAATTCATGAGCCACCTAGATTTACAGTAAAATATTCCTAAATCTGCCATCCTCATCTGCCAGCCTGGTGGCAAATCCAAGGAGCAAGAATAACCCTCTGTTTTCATTGCCAGGAAGCACTTAGAAATAGTGGACAGGTATGGGCACCTGGGCATCACTTGTTCTGGTGGGCACAATGGAAAGGCACGCAACCATAAAGAGGTCACTTCATACACAATTGAGATCACCTGTAACATGACATGATCGAGATTAGCGCCTTCAGACAAAGCAGATAAAATAGTAGCAGTAAAACAAGTGTTTCGACTCAAAGTATTTTGCCTTTATACCCGACGAGACAATCTCTAAGAATTCTGCTCTATAATGTCAGTCCTTGTACGTCTCCTCAATGCAGTCTTTTCCTACCATATGTTCTTGGACTTCCGCGGCAAACATTGAAGGAAGAAAAGGTTTTTCACTTAAATTAGATACATAGTTGACCCATGGAAGTACTCTGACCCCTTCTAGTGCAAGTACATCATAAAGACCCTCTTTATGGGTTTCAAGTGTTGTGGAAGAACAAAGTTTATAGCAATACAGTAAGGGGCGAGCTTAGCACCAAAGGCGAGTCCATCCACCCCGAGCTCTAATTTTAGGGGTAAAGATGGATCGCTCCTTGGTAGAGCGAGGAGTTTTTCAACATAGCCATTTCCTTCGGTTCCATCTTTCCCAGATCGGAGTGGCCCCATATCTCTGCAGCATATAGAGCAGACGCATTAGCAGCGGGCCTCAAAACCTCCAGCGCTTCAGGGGCTGCATTCCTGCCATAATAATGGAGAAAACCTCGCACTGCCGCACCCTGCCTTGAATAATTAAGCAGAGATTTTTCAACATGTTTCCCCCAATGACCTCTTTCATCAGGACCAACCCCCAAATGATCATAAAATTCCACTCTCTCAAGGACACCGGCTCCTAAGTGAATTGGACGGAAGGACTTCCCACGCCACTTTGACCAGAGCATAACGCTGGTTTTAGATACATTAATTCCAAGGCCTGGCCTTTCCGATATTAGGTCAGTCTAGTTTAACACCTTCTGGATCCCCCCTCTAGTCTTGCTGATCAGAACTGTAGCATCAGAATACAGGAGAATTCCCATTGTCTTCCCTCCCAGCATTTGGGCATCCATTTCACACCTTTCAATCTCGCCAGCGATTTGGTTTATGTGCAAGCTGAAGCGCGTAGGGGCGATGACGCAGCTCTGCTTGACGCCCCTAGAGGCCGCGCAAGGTTTGGTCCGACCTTCACCTACCAGTGTACGCATGCACGCACGCATAGGTCTCTACATGAAAACTATTCTGTGGCCGCTAAAAGGTTGACAGGCGCCCCTAAATGAACAAATACGGCCATAGCCTTGTTCTGGGGATTGAATGAAAGGCTGCTCGCAAGTCGATGAATACTAGAAAAGCTTTTCATTTCTAAGTCTCACGTATTTATCACAGAGTAGCAATAGCCTAAAAACTTGACCTGCAGGACCTATGCCCGGTGTCAAGCCTGCCTGCAACTCAAAAAGTACATTATTTTGGGACATCGAGGTTTCTAACCTTTTTAATAGGACTTTCCCATAGATCTTAGACACTATGTCAAATGAGGATATTGTTAATAATTTTGGGGGTCACCTTTATCCCCTTTTTTAAAAACAGGCACTATGATTGCACCTTGCCAAGACTCGGGGACGATATAAGGACTTGTGATATTTAAAAACACTTGTTGTACAATAGTGCCCCAAATTCCCACTTCTGTACTAAACAGCTCCCAGGTATTGCGCCTGGACCTGGCACTTTTACCCCTCTTCTGCGAAATAATTGCTTCTTAAACCTCCTCTAAGAAGGTGTCCAACACACAATGTGTCAACAAACAGTACATAGTAAATATATAATTAAATAAATAGTAAAATAGTATAGAAAATCACAAAGAGCTGCATTCCATTATCCAATAATAATCAATAGATCACCAGATTTAAAAAACCTATCTCAGCTCCAGACAGCTATATCGGCTGAAGATCGAGTAAGAAATTGTGGCGACAGCTGTGATGCACCCTAATGTATTTTGTTATGGCCCTTTTTAGATATCCATATGGCCGCCCTTTGAGACCTTTTTGTGCTGGTTGTAAATACACATTAAAAGCATCTAAAGATGGCTTCTCTTCAAGCCACACTTCCTGAAAAAGGAGAACATCAAATTCCTAAAATGAACCCCTTAACTGCCAGGCTATTATGCAAGTCTATGCAAAAAGGACGAGCATACTCGTCCTTGGCACTTTTAAGGAGCCAGAATTATTCCCAAATAATCTGGATAAAGCTTTGGATTTACAAGATACTCATTTTATAGAGGGCGCACTAAAGACCTTGTTTCACATGTAATCCCTTAAACTGAACTTGTTGAAGAATCAAGGGTAACCGTGACCAGTCTACCTTTTGCGGCAGCAACAGGGATTCTTGCCCAGTAAAATGCCCAATTCTCTAATTCTCTCCACTTGCTCCCTGTTCTCACCATGGATATTTAATTGACGATCTTCCAGCAACAACCTTATTATATAACTTTTCATTCTACGTTGTTTTTCTCAGTCCTTCATTTGAAAGAAAGAGAACATACGTGTAGATAGGAAGATATGTGCTTCCTCCCTCTCCACACATGCACTCCTTGAAGTTACATGGATTAAAACCAGATCAGTTCCTGTGTCATCCACAAAACGAACTCAATCGATACCGCTTGAAGCAATAGTTCTCCGCCGAGGAATGGCATCGAGAGATCAGAGAATGTTCTTACGATTCAAGGCCACTGGCTCTAGTGAATTTAACATAAATTCCAACCCTAAACGACAAACATTCAGAGAAATGATCTGTTCTTACAATTCATTAGTTACAAGGTTAGGTTTAATAACCGATCCCAAGGGAAGTTGCAAGGCACTTCACACCCTCTATGGGGAAGACTGACTCTTTAACTGAGATATTGTCACTCAGGGTCGAGTTGTGAAGCTTGAGGCTTCCTTCATCGTGTGTCTGTTATGGCCATGTCCACCGCTTCGTTTATTTGCAATGGCTTTATATAAATATCGAAAGATGCCAACTTCAGAGGCAATGAAATTAAACATCTCGAGATCTACCTTTTTCACTTCACTTTAACCTTTTTGTGTTTTTTTCTTCTTCAGAACTGGAGATTCTGCTTTGGATGTCACCAGTAAAGGCTTTCATGACCCTGGAAACAGAGCGATATAAAAATATCCACAGAGCCTTTTCTCACGGACTTGCGTTTACTGGAGTCTCAGTGCTGGCAGTTTAAAACAACCACTGGAGGACGTCTTAAAGTGCAACACCAGCTTGCCTGGACCTGGGAAAACCAACAAAGATCTTTCCTGCACTTTGGCTCCACCTCCCAACAAGCACGTCTTGTTGTAAATCTTTAAGACCCCACGTCACGTTTGCTGTGCCGGTAGTCTGCGCTTTCATGACCCTGGAAACAGAGCGATATAAAAATATCCACGGAGCCTTTTCTCACGGACTTGCGTTTACTGGAGTCTCAGTGCTGGCAGTTTAAAACAACCACTGGAGGACGTCTTAAAGTGCAACACCAGCTTGCCTGGACCTGGGAAAACCAACAAAGGTGACTGCTTTTGTGCACGTTGTGTCCAGTGACTTACACGCACGTTGTGTCTAGCAGTGCTTAAATGCACGACAGTCCTTCCCTGTTACATTTCATTAATTATTATTTATTTCTTTTCTTTTCTTTTTTCTTTAATCAAGATCTTTCCTGCACTTTGGCTCCACCTCCCAACAAGCACGTCTTGTTGTAAATCTTTAAGACCCCACGTCACTGCGCACCCGCGCGCGCACCCGGCAAGTACTACAAGTACTGTTTGCTGTTCGCGGGTCGCCGGGTCGTCGTGGTCTTAGGTACTTATAAAAATTATTTATTTTATTTTATTTTTTCAAATTTATATTCTAGTTTTGAACCTAAATTGAAATCTTATTTATTATTTAAATTTAATTGTGAAACTTGACGTATTTTGCTGAATTCTAATGTCTGCATACACTCTAACTACTAACATGCCGCCCACCATAGCGATTAGAGAAAAACTGGGTGAATCAACTCGGGACGCTACCATGAGAAAAGCCTTGCATCAACCTCGACTTACGAGTCTGTTACCAAAAGTGGGGCGCATGACTACTCAGCGCTCACACTCAGTTTCAGCTAACGCTCGATTATGCCCGAGGGAAGTGATAACAAGCGAGGATGAGGCAAAAATTAATAATCCATTTACCACGGCCCAATCGGCTCCCACAGGCTCATGCACGGCAGCTCAGTCATCTGATCCCATAATCACGGATCTCATACACACGGTACCTATTGACATCTCATGTACGGCAGCTCAACCATCTGATCCCATAATCACTGCACCTATTGATATCTCATCTCGAGAAATCAGTCTGCACGGTGCCCCCACTGATAGCACTCTAATAGCGGCTTGTTCGGCCGGAGACCTACGATCTGTTGTAGCCCTCTTTCCTGGGGACACTGTACCACAACCTGTTTTAAGCTCCGTTCTGGCCCAACAAAATCTAAGACAAGCGTATATCCACCTGACCATGATTGGCGAAATAGAGGAAGATGATATTGAATTCATGAACCTTTCCAACCGTACTGATAAGTGCTCTGAAGAAGCCCTATACATTTGTTCAAATACTGGTGACCTAATTCAATTAGAACAAGATACTCATAGCCTTTCTAGTACAAATGATGAAATCTTGTCACCTGTTCCATCCCACAAGGACGCCCCGGCAATAGAACCAATGGTCTCCCCCATAATGGCATTGACTCCCTCACCCGAATCGGTCGAAGAAGTAGTCTCCTTTATAGCTCCCACTCCGAGACAGCCACGCTTTGAACAGGGGGCTCGTGTCTCCGACTTCTTCCTGAACCCTGCACACAGGGAGAGATATTCATTCCCGGAGGCCCCTGCTCTGAATAACACACTAACAGCCATGAACACTGCTTTATTGACCTTGGCAAAATTATATGAAGGGCTGGACTTTAAAATCTCTAATCAGACAGTCTGTTTAGAACATTTGTTGCGACTACATTCTAAACGCATCACTCAAAATAATACATCTTCTCAAACTCAGGACTCATGGATTTCTAAACAATCATATACAGTCCACACGCAAACGCGTGACAATGATCACTCTGTATCTGCCGGCATAGTGCAAAAACCGGCATCAGAAAAACCGGCATTAGAACAATCGGATATCTCAGAAGCTAAATCTATTCACATCGACGTTACCCCTAAGAACTCTGAGGTCCCAGTAACCGTCACCGTGCGAGACCCAGCCACTTTTATGGCTGCGTCTGTGCCGGCTGCTGTCTCCAACACAAAGGAAACACAGATCTATGACATTCCAGTTTCAAAAAATATGTTTGAGGTTTTCAGCACAACCTCTGTCAAAACCAGCAATTCACGACCAAACAAAAAGAGGAAAGTGCACTTAGCCAAAAACAAGCCATCGGTTCCAAAACCAATAGTGGGGAAAAAAAGGAAAAATTGTGTAGATCCATTACCGGATTCGGTGCTCATATCCACACCGGAATCTGATTCTCAGATGCTGGGAGCAGTTCCAACGACTGTAGCGACAGTGGCACACAAACCACTAGATGATTTAGTGCAAATGGTCGAATCCAGCAATGAACAGCGAGTTTCTCAGTTAAAAAGTCCAGAACCACCTTCCTCAACGTCCCCAATGGTCACAGTACCCGCCCTGGTGGAGTCATTGAATCAAACCTCCATTGTTCAAACTGCTCCCATTTTAGTAGCTATCCAAACACAGATACAGAAATCTATTGATTCATACATGAAATTATTACCAAATAATCTCTCACAGATAGGTAGACAGGCACAGCCGGAACCCTCACAAATAACGACAACAGCCAGTCAAGCCAAAATCCAAGATGTACAATCGGCTATTTCACAAGTACCACAATTACATGATCTCACCACACAGAACACAATGGTCACTGCTCCTCCCGTAAAAGATGATTGTTTGATAAAAAATCTACAGGGTGAAATTAAAGCTTCAGTTGAGGCCTATATGATGCGAAACTCCAATACTAATATACAGCTGAAGTGTGCGCATCCATCTCAAGTCCCTACCCCTACCCCTCCCTCCAATCAAGCCCTACTATCGCGACACGAGATACGAGAAGAGATTAAAGCATCTATTGAAGCCCTTATGTACCACCCAAAAGAACCTAACTCACACAAAGCATCGGATCAAGGGTTCCCCTTACCTATGCCCTCTATCACTCATCAAGATAGAAGGACACGATCTCCAGTAAGGTTGCCAATACAGGCAAAAGAAAGACCTGCACAGACCAAGACAAAACAAATTAGACTGCCCCATCGCTTCATAATCAAATGTCGCGAGGCTCCATATAAATCCTATGATTTAAATCGGTCCAGTATTTTGAACATATGTACAGAGATACCAGCTTTATCAGCTATTTCATCACTGGATATCGAGCAAATAGAATTTATAAACCATATGGATCTATCTATTGCACGCCTGTACATTCGATCATCATTAGTAGCTGAGACTTTGTGGCAAGCCAGAATGATGTTATTCGACTTGGGGTTTAATCTTACCCAAGAAGTAGCACATGGTTCGGCTACACCGCAGGGACATAGCTCACGCATCTTCACCTCAGCTTATAACATTACTTCTCATCAAAGCCCACCGGACCAGACAAAGTCCACATAACTAGGTGTAAGTGCCAAAGTCCTCAAGTTGATCTCCTGGAATACAAGAGGGCACAATCACCTCAACTTTACAACAGTGGGAGGTTTGATTGATATGGATGTAGTTGCCCTCCAGGAAACCTGGCTTATTCTACCACCGATTTGGGACTCACATAATATTCTGTTCACACCAGCCGAAAAAGGTGTCCTTGGCAGACCCAAAGGTTGACTTATCATAGCAGTTAAAAAAAGTTGTGGTCTGAAATCAATAATTCGGAAATCTCCTTCTTTATCATTTCAAGTGGCGATACTATCCAATTTCGGTAAAAAAATAGCCATTGTTAATATCTATTGGTGCAGTAATACTCTGAATGCAGATGATTTCTTTAAGCAATTTGTGGATATATTGGATGCTTTGGCCCTAGAGAGTGATCTATTGTGTATTTTGATATTGGGCGACCTCAACTTGCATCTCATCCCAGAAGGGAATATCGCCCCAACAAGAGATGAACTGCAATGGTCTTTGATTATGAGTGAGCGCAATTTTCAGATGTTAAATGGTAATGTGACAGGTGACTGTCCCGCACAGACCACCTGGCAAAGAGGAGATCAACATGCAATAATCGATTACATCTATATTAATGCAAAAGCCTTTAACTCTGTACAAAAATTGGAGGTTATTCACACAAGTGTAAGTGATCATCACAAATTAAAATTGTCACTGCAAATTGATTATATTCAACCGACACAATGGCGGAACTCAAATGTAACTGATGTAGTTGTAAATAATGGGCGAAATAGATTATCTTGGAATACAGAGAAGTTGAGAATATTAGATTCGAATCTAGAGACTATGTACCAGAGAGAGGATCTACTGGTTTGTGACTATACAAATGCCATGCAGATGTTCACTCGAGTAGTCACTGGTAGTGGGATAACTGAGCACCAGCATACCCATGCCTATGACTCAGAAATAGCCCATCGTAAATCTGAGCTAAGACAAGAAATTCGGCAACTGCGGAAATCAGAGAAAACTGATTTGGCCAAAGAAATAAGATCAGTCAAGCAAAACTATAAAAAATGGCTCAGATTAAGGAGAGCCAAGGTCTACGAATTAAATGGAAAAGCTATACTTAAACAACTTATCCTGAAATCTACAGCTGGCATATGGGCCCTTCTCAACAAAACATCTGAGACTCCCAAATTTACAGCCCAGGTAAACTCGATTTCTTCTGAAGTATGGCAGCTGTATTTTCACAAACTCTATCTATCACCCTTTCCTGACATATATTTAAATCTTCATGCGTTTACTGCCTCTGGAACATTTACATTTGACATTGACGACATAAAACTTTGCATCAAGAAACTGAGCTCATCCCGGGCAACAGGTCCAGATGGGTTGCACAATATGATGTTAAAAAGCCATGTAGATGAATGGGCGAAGATTCTCTATCGGATCTTTAATCAGGTGCTGAAGGGTGGCGTTATCCCTGAAACGTGGAGGAAATCCATTATTCTCCCGATATATAAAAAAGGCAATCGTGAGAACCCCAGATCCTACAGGCCTATAGCGCTCCTGGACTGTCCGGGTAAATTATTTGCCCGGCTGATCTTAAAACAATTTAACATCTGGTTACAAGATAATAACTTGAGAGATCCTTTCCAAACAGGCTTTTTACAAGGGGTAGGCACTGGCATAAATATTATTACCTTATCAAGCCTTATTCAGAAAGCATACCAACAAAAACAGCCCTTGTACCTTGCTTTTATTGATTTCCAAATGGCATTTGATGCCGTTCCAAGAGAACGGCTCTATAAGAAATTGGTTGATGCTAACTGTCCATGGCAAATTTTAAAATGGATAATTCAATTACATACTAATACCTCAATCCAGATTAGACTCACTAATGATGGTTTATTAACCCCCCCAATACCAACCGCCAGAGGTCTAAAACAAGGCTGTTTATTAGCTTCAGCCTTGTTCAATTTTTTTCTTTCTGATATCTATCGCAGCTTTACAACACTGATCTCCGACTCTCCGAGGATCATGGGTGTCCAGATACAATGGTTACTATATGCCGATGACATGGTACTATTATCACATACCCCAAAAGGGTTGCGACATCTCCTAGGTGCGCTGGACGAGTACACAAAAATAAATGGCATAACAATTAATGTTGAAAAGACAAAGGTCATTCAATTTGGCACCAAGAAACAAAGTAGTGCCCATTTATACTGGCCTCTCCAAAATTGTAAGATTACCAGCACCAATTTCTATGTGTATTTGGGTACAACTGTGTCCAACCTGTGTGCTGCTGATCACTATAATCAACAAGGACTTCTGAAACTACAAACGTGTATCTCACAAGCCCGGATCATCAAGGCAAGATATTGTAAATTTTCCTTACTTCCGATTATTACATATTTCAAATTGAAAGTGGTGCCGGTCATCCTCTATGGTGCAGAAACCCGGTTTATCATGTCATACTCCTACTGGGCCATGAGGGAAGGGCGGTTTTGGAGGCAAGTTTTGAACTTACCCACCTCACAACCACTACCAACATTGAGATATGAGCTGGGCCTAATTTCTCTATACGCAGCCTACAAATGGCGCCTGTGTGCCTTGTATCGCAAATGTCTCATGAACAAAGCTACAACAGGCATAATCAATACCATTTCCATATATTTATTGAACTCTATGGACGTTTTTCCAAAAACATGGCGCCAAAAAATTAACTTAATTTTAGCTAAAGCGCAGATTAATCCAACATTGCTCATGGAAAATCCAAACAAAGCCAGAACAAAAATCTGGGAAGGTGATTGGATCTATACACGCTCTGCATGTTCCAACTATAAACATTTTGAGGCTTCTCCATTTGAATTAAAGCGTTATAACACAGTGGCTGATTACATGGTGAGGTCCCCCAGCTCCAACCATAGAAATGGCTTTATGAGATTCAGACTAAATCTGTGGCTGACCAATGAAGTGATGAACAAACGGAATAATGCTGATATCCCTCAGCCCTGCCGGTTTTGTAAAAATCAACCAGAAACTCTCATGCACCTGTTTTCAGAATGTGAAAATTTAGCATCAGTAAGGAGTGTCCATTTTAAGCCTCTATTTAAGGATCAACTCATCCTGACTCCAAAAGAGCTTTGGGACTTAATTTTTCATACTAATAGAAAGGCTGTACGATATGCAGTTGTCAATTATTTGCAACAGTTGAAAATCTCAATGTATGCAGTACCAAGAAAATAATGACCTTGTTACATACGCATTAATCTGTGTTGTAAACCACTTTGTTTATTGTTCAATAACTCATACAATGTTTTATCTGATTTTAGGTAATTTGTAAATGTGATTTTATGTAATTGTTCTTTTCTTACAAGTTGAAAGGTTGTGAATTATGCTCACGACCAAAACAACTATATAAAAATAAGAAAAAAAAAAAAAAAAGTGCAAGGACCCAGTCTATCGGGGGACTTGCTCACAGTAAGTCCCCCGTAGAAATCGTTGTGAACCTCTTTTCTTTGTTGAGACTGTTTTAAATTGGTAGGCTTGTTTGCCAGGGGCTGCTTATGTACTTTTGTCTAATTTCAAGAGTCTGTCCCGTTTCCACCACTACCAGTTCTGTGTAATTTGAGACGGATTGCTTCATTGCATCTTGGGAGTCCCTGTGACACTCTACCTACCGCCTCTCAATTATCCATACCAACTATGGCAACAGGGCCTGGAATCCGCTTTCTTCCTTCTCAGAGTCCTTTGCCCCTTTTCTCAGACAACATGAGCGCTTCTAAAAAAACATTTTTCATGAATTCATTGAATACAAATTGATTTTTAATCTTTCAGATCCTCGTTAATATTATCATATAACCTTAATTCATGAATTTAAAACAAAATTCAGTGCAGAGCTCAAGCTGTGGAGTTTGAAGATATGAGAAGACAGAAGGTGAGAGGTCGGGTAACACAATAGTGAGGAAGGGGTTTCTCTTGTAGTGATTTAAAAAGTAAGGGTGTTCAGTCTTGCAGAGAACACACCTAGGGAAATTTAATGAGGGCCCAAATTAGAACCATTCAGATGTGATCCAGAGTTATTCCCCTAACACCCTCCTCTTCCACCAGGGTCCAAAGATTGATTTGCTTCAGGGGAGAAGCCTATTTCCAGAATCAAATGGAGTTTCGCGTTGGCCTTAAGGCCAGGATCACACAAGTGTCCTAGTTCCACATGTATTTACTCCATGGCTGGACCTGGAAAGTCAGGCATGTGCACTACGAGTGGTTTCTCCCCAGCAGGAGAACCAGTCAGGGTCCCAGTAGTAATGGTAGGTTGCGCTGAAACCTTGAGCAAGATCAGAGGCGTGACACGTTGATCAGTCTGACTGAGAAGAGTATGGGAAGCACACAGGAGGGACCAGATGGAATGGGTCCAAGTCAGCGGTGATGCCACACAAATGCTACGGCAACCAGATGATGCCAGTACCACCAGCTGCCAATTGTCCCCCACTGCCCACCAATCACATTTCTAGGGCTGGCAGTCGGGAGGGTTCAAAGCTGGGGGAGCTTAGGTCAAAGGAGAGGCAACGCTCTCATGCAGAACATAGACTCCCCACCACTGCAGGAACTGGCCATCACCTTGCTGGCAGGAGCAATCAAGGGGCGGTCCCCCAATCATGTGGCCTTCTAACAATACATATAGTTTCTATTTTTTTTTAACACAACCCGATGTGTAGCCTCTTTATTGCCCCCGCGTTTGTTATCTTGTGCCTCCATTCATGGACTGTGCATTTGTTAAGAGTAATTTCCTGAAAATGAGGGTGGTTGGCCCCCCTCCGCAATGGCAACATGACAGCAGCTTATTTGGAGCCCATCCTGGGGGGCGCGTGCCTGTGCAAGTCTCTCTACCTGGGGGGGCGTGGACTTGAGGCAGGCCGAGGTAGCTCGTTCAGCAGGTCACTGGAGGGGAGGGATTTCCATCCCGAGTCCCGCTGCTTCCAGGCTTCTCGGGAGACGTGAGCTGGAACGCCGGTGGAGGATGGTGGAGAAGGGGACACACAAGGGCAGCCATGCCCTGCTCAACCCGGGAGGAGAGAACGAGATGGTAAGTTGGCTCTCACCGGCTGGTGAAGGTGGGCAGAAAACTCACCGAGTTGCCCACTGAGGCTGCAGGCAGTGCCGAGGTTCTTTGCAGAAATAATGCAGTGATGTGCGCCAGTTTGAGGGGGTTCACCGTTCACATCGTATGTTGATTTTTTGTGAGAGGAAAATGCAGCTCCGCAGTTGAGAAGCTGTTGCTGAGATCCGTGTGTAGCCTGCACACGAGTGCGACTCCTTGTTAACTTTTGGGGCCGGTGCAGGTTTTTTTTTTCTGAAGAAGGGAATCATAGTTGGTTATCTAAACCTGTTTGTAGTCAGATTTCAAATATTTTGTCCGGTTGGTTTACCATGTGAGTTGGTGCCTTACAACTCGCAGGGAGTTACTAGTCTAGTCCTTAAAATACTGCCACACATGAAGCATCACGTGGTGCTTCTAAACCGGAAGATGTGCCCTGGACAAAAATGGTTTATCTCCATGCCTTATTTATTTAACTATTAAAGTTGGTGATTCCGGTCGGTGTGTGCTACAGCGAAAGGCTCACGAATGCACGTTTTAACAGTCTATAGCGCTTCAGTTATGGTATTAAGCATACATACAATGCACACTGTTCGTTGCGCACTCCTGGCAGCCTCACATAAAAGAGAAGTATATTTCAGTGGCCAATCAATAGCCTTTGCTCCTAAATGATGCATACCTTCATTCGTTTTCCACAAGCACTCCTGGTGTGGAGGGGGGAGGGGCGGCGAGGGAGGGGGGTTAGAGGGCTTCACTAGTAGCAGTTTGCGTGCTCTATACTCTGCTCGTATTACTTCAGTTATTCTCATGTGATAAACCCCCCCTCTCGCCCCCCCCCTCCCCAACCCAGTGAAGCACTCTGGAGAGGGGTCTGGCTCACAATGTCCCCCCTGCCACGTGCTCATATTATTCAGGAAGGTTCCCCTCCCCGCCCACCCCTGCGATGCCTCAGCTTTCCCTTCCGCTAACCCTGTCCACGGCACAGGCACAACAAAACCTACATTTAAGGGGTGGGGGCTCAGAATCTGGGAGGGGCAACCTAGGTGGAGGCTCCGTCCCCTCTGTTCTATCCCCAGGGATGCCCAATGGTACATTTTAAAGCGCAACTTGCCAGTGAGAATGACAACGTGCTTGGATTTAAAGATACCATACACACTTAGGGCCCGATTCTTGGAGTTTTTTGCACGGTTGAAAGTGACTTTGCACTGCTGCCACAAACCCTAATTCATGGAACTGTGCAAAGTGTATTTTTGCAGTGCAAAGTCCGTGCAAAGTCGTTGTACTGCGAAAATGACTATGCACTAACTTTGCACGGACTTTGCACTAAAAAATACACTTTGCACAGTTGCATAAAGCAGTGCAAAGTCACTTTGAACAGTGCAAAAAATTCCATGAATCAGGCCCTTAGTTGCTTTGATAATTTGTATATCTAAAGCCCAGGTATCTGATCAGGCCTCACCCTTTATGCAAAGGCGACCCCCAGGGGACCAGGCGGCAGTACAGTGTGCCACTGGTCCAACTTCCATAGGAGATACACACCGTACATTGCCGTTCAGTATACCATTATATCACAGTAGAAACATATTTTCACGCTGGCTGTGCCCAGGCATTTATGTTATCTGGCATCTATACAGCGCTTTATATATCATTGGTATGACCTCAAAGCGCTGGAAGGTTGAACGTCCTTGGGGACCGTAGTCCAGGTCAGTGAGAGAGTGGGGTGTTGTAAGGTGCTTGGGTGCACCGGTTATCTGTGCAGCTGGTGTAATTGCCTGCTGGTAGCTGCAGCCTAGCATTAGGTGTGGTGGTATTTTGCTATCGGTTGGATGTGTGCAGTCTGGCGGGTGGACACCAGGACTGGGTTCTGGCTGCGTTAGGCCCGTAGGACGCTTATGTGTGCAGCTGGGCTGATTTGTCATGGGATATAGCTGCGTTTTATTAGAGTTAGGAGGTGTTCATGAGGTAATGTTCGTATGTGAGCAGCTAGGCCGAATTGATTGAGGGGTATAGCTGCGCTCTAATTGTGTGGTGGTGTAGAGTAGAGGGCACGCATAGTGATATGGAGGAGAGTGTTTGCGTGGAGTTATGATCTAAGGCGATTGATATTCTGCATTTCAGGCATGTGGTTGTTTCTAAGTGAATTGATAAGCGTTTTCAGGATGACATTGTCCGGGATCTCATTGAGTATTAGTCATCGGGTTGCTAGGGTTCAATTGCTTTAGAAAGACGTGGTTGGGATCACGGAAAGAGCCACGTGTTTAGAGCTTTCTGCAATGTCATATAGTCTTGGATGTGTCGAATATGAGGGGGAAGCGAGTGCCACAGAGTTGGGGCCAAGGTTGAGAAGGTGGTTCCCCCTATTCGGACAGAGTTAGAGGTTGGAATCACTAGAAGGAGGGCAGTGCTTGGATGGGAGGTAGGGTTTCATCATTTCTTGTAGGTATATTGGGCCGGTCTTGTGCACTGCTCGGTGTGTGATGCATAGGGCCTTGAAGGTGGCCCTTCATCTGACTGGGAGCCAGTGGAGGGTTCGAAGAGCCAGTGGCGTCGCTAGGGGGAGGGCTGGGGGGGCCAGGCCCCCCCCATGAAACCCTCTGCCCCCCACCTAAGAAGAGCAGTGACCATGTTCTTCGCCTACTTTTGTCTGTGCCCCCCTACTTTTGTCTTTGGCCCCCTCTGTGCCCCTCCTAAATTTGATTCCTGGCGACACCACTGCGAAGAGCTGGTGAGATGTGGTCTCTTTGACCCAGGGCAAGGAGGAGTTTAGCAGCAGCGTTTTGTGCTCTTTGGAGTTTGCTCAGTTGGTCTGCCGGGGCACCTAGGTATAGGGAGTTGGCATAGTTCAGTCTCGACATCACAATAGACATAACAGCGGCAAGTCTGCTCGGGAAGGCGAGGTAGGGAAACAAGCATCTGGGAAGTTTGAGGTGGTAGTGACAGCATTTTGACATGTTGTTGATCTGACGGGAGGGGGTCAGGCCTGAGTCCATTGTGCAGCCTGTTTTTTTCACTGTATAAGAGGGGGGGAGGAGGGCCGATGGATGGGGATATGGTAGCGGATGAGGTAGAAGGGGAGTATAGCTGCACACCATGATTTCTGTTTTAGCAGGGTTCAAAAGGAGGTGGTTTATTGTCATCCATCTGTCAATATTGCGGAGACAAGCTCCAAGGTCGGGAAGGGGGTTGGTGACTGACTTGGGAATTCTTAGGATGATTTGGGTATCGTCAGTTTAGTTGTAAAAGGAGAGGATGCGCGCGCAGATGACTCCTGGTAGAGTGGTCATATAGAGGTTGAACAGGAGAGCAGACAGGCATGCGCCTTGGGGTACTCCAGTGTTCACCTAGTGAGCAGTTGAGACATAAGGGGAGAGGAGGGTTATTTGTTTCCTGTTGCTGAGGGAGGAGGCAATCCATTTGAGAGCAGTGCCACAGATTCCTAGGGAGTGAAGGCGGTCAAAGAGGATTGAGTGGTTAACCGTGTGAAAGGCTACAGAGAGATCGAGGATAATCAGTGCTGCGCAGCCTTCAGAGTCTGCAGTGAACTTGAGATCATCCCAGATCGAGATCAGAGTGGTTTCTGTTCCATGTTGTGGGCTGAAGCCTGATTGTAAGGGGTCGAGGAGGCAGTTGGATTCTACGAAGGAGTTGAGCTGTGAGTATGCTGTCTGGTAAAAGCTTTTCGTGAGAAATCTGGTGTTGGAGATCAGACTGTAATTCTTGAGGTCAAGCAGTTCAAGGGATTCCTTTTTTAGAAGTGGCTTGATATGGGCTATTTTGAAGGCTTCAGGGAAAATGCAAGAGGTGAGGGAGTCATTTAGTATGGGTCTTGCATGTTCTCTTGCGCAGGAAGACAGGAATATTCCTTTCAGGATAGAGGCGGGGCAGGGGTCGAGGGGCGACCCGGAGGGTTTGCTGGCTGATAATAGGTTAAGGAACTCCTCTCTGGAGATGGGTTTGAAGGAGTCGAAGGTAAGGAAATCGGGCATCAGGGCAATGGGATCCGGAGGGGTCAGCAATGGGAAGGAGGAGGGACAGTTTAGTGTTGAACTATGTCCTGTCGAGAGCAATGTTGCAGAAGTGTAGGGAGAGGGAGTCGCAGAGTGGTTGTGTGGGGCTGGGTTGGGTAGAGGAGCTAGTGGGTTTGACGAATTCTGATATGATCATGTGGAGTTCTTTGCTGCGGTTGCCACAGTTGAGAATTCGTTTATTGTAATAGGTGTTTTTGGCTTTTCGGTTTTCAGCATTGTAGTTGCAGTGCAGGGGGGTGGAGAAGCAGGGCTTCGGCTAGGACGGGAAGGGTCTTGACTTTGATCCAGCATTTGAGATGCCGGGAGGGTTGTCAGGGGAGCTGTTGGAGGAGGGGCAGGGGTGTGGATAGAGAAAGGGATGGCAAAGTGGTCGGTCCAGATGAGTGGTTTGGGAGGGGATAAGTAAACAAGGTCATGGGAGCTGAAAATTGCATCAAGGATGTGCCCCCCTGAGTGGGCTGGGCCAGTCATGTGATGGCAGAGGTTGAGTGCATCAAGACTGTCAACCAGCTGATGAGTCATGGGGTTAGTGGGGATTGTCTCGGGAGGATAGTACAGGGGCTTGGAAGTAAGACAACATGGAGCAACAGAGGTTCTATCCCCGAATCCGCACTTAGAAACCTCTGGGTATTGAGCACGTTATAAATAACATATCATATCATATCAAACCAGATATTAAAGTCTCCTAGGAGAGTAAGAAATGTCTTGGGAGGATAGCTCAGCGGCAATGTGCACGCCTTGGAAGCAAGACGACACAGAGCACCACAGGTTTGATCCCCGGGTCCACGCTTAGAAACCTCTGGGTATTAAGCGCATTATAAATAACCTATCATCATCATCATGGGTGGACTTGGCGCAGGAGGTGAGCTTGGGTGTGAAGCCCTTAGAGTTCATGGTTGAAAGCCAGGTCTGTATGTCTGGGTGTTCATTGTTGTTGGTGAGGGCTATGAATTCGGTCTTGGAGGGGTTGAGTTTCAAGTATGCACTGGACATCCAAGACTGGATAAGCGAGAGGCAGGGTTTGAGCCTGTGGATGTCCTTGATGGAGTCGATCTTGAGGTATAGCTGCGTGTCATCAGCGCATTGATGGATGTGGATGTTGTGTGTGGCGGGGAGGGCTCCCGGCAGCTCCATGTATAGATTCAAGATCACTGGGGAGAGGAGGGAACCCTGCGGGACTCCACAGGTGACGGGTAGCATTTGCGATCAAGAGGAGTCCATCTGAACAAACTGCTGGCGGGCGGCGAGGCAGGACATTAACCAGCGTATGTCAAGGTTACGGATCCTCATGCGCCAATTCAGGGTGTATGCAAGCGCCTGGTGGTCTAATGTGTCGAAAGTGGCTGATAGGTCAAGATGAACCAGGAAGCAGGGGTGGCCGTCTTCAAGGATGTTTAGGGTGTCATCGACCACCTGTATGGTTGCTGTCTCCATGCTGCAGCTGGGTCTGAACCAGGATTGGTAGGTTTGGAGGAGATTGTTGGTGTTGATGTGTGGCTCCAGTTGTGCGGATACCGCTTTCTCAATGATCTTATCTAGGAAGAGAAGATGGGTGATGGGGCGATAGTTACCTAGGTTCCAGAATGGGTTTCTTTAGTAGAGGGAGGATTTGTCATGTTTTTAGGATCGATGGCAAGGTGCCTTGAGTTACAGAGCTGTTCATGATTTCCACGTAGAGAAGGCAAGCTTCTGCTGGGAAGGTCTTGAGGATGGATGCTGAGAGGATGCTGTCTGCATATGATGTGGCTTTGAGGTCAGCTAGGGTTTCTACCAGGTGCTCTGTCAAGAGTGTCTTGAATGTTGTGGAGATTTCACGAGGAGAGACATGAGGTGGGTCTGTGGATGCAGAGCTGGTGTCTGTGTGTTGGTGAATCTTGCTGATTTTGTCGATGAAGGAAGTGTTGATGGCAGGAAGTGTTGATGGCAGTGGATTTTTCGATGGAGTGTGGTATGGCAGGGTTGGGATCAGGGTTCACGCAGGGCTTGACCGCTTTGATGAGGGCTCTTCTTTTGTTGTTGGCTTCTGCTATGGTATTCTGATAGTAGGGGGCCTTGGTTGTGTTGATTAGTTGCCAGTGGGTTGCTCAGAGTTCTTTGAGGAGTGTCAGGTCAGATGAGGTCCAGGAGAGGCACCAGGTTTTCTATTGTTTCCTAATGACTCTTTTGCTGAGGTTTAGTCTTTGTGTGTACCAGGGTTCTGACGGTTTTGCGTTGCAGGTGCGTTTTTTCAGAGTCGCAGTTCGGTTGGGGGTGTTCGGTCCATGTAAAGTGGAAGTTTTCCAAAGTCTTCCGTGAGGGCTTCCACCAGGAGATTCTTGAAGGACCTGAAGGTTTGTCCGATGGATTCCTGCTGGGAGTGCTTGACTGGGGTGGTGTGCAGGATGTTGAAAGGCACGGCTAAGCGGTCAGACCAGTAAAGCAGGAGAGGAGATCTGTAGTGGATGGAAGACAGTGCACTGACGATTAGGTTGAGGATGTTACCTTTCTTGTGCGCTGGGACTTTCATGTGCTGTGTGAAACTGAGGATGTCGAGAAGGCAGAGGAGAGCTTCGTCGGTTAGGTGGCCTAGTTGCCTGAGAGGTTGAAATCACATAGGAAGTTGTTGTTGGCATGCGTGAGGGACATGGTGGTGAAGAGGTCGGTGAAGTCTCCCATGAAGGCAGTGTTGGGTTTGAGTGGTCTGTAGATGAGATGGAAGGTGACTGTTTCCATCGGGGAGGGCAGGAAGTGGTAGGAGAGAACTTCGAAAGAGCCAATGTTGTCGACGCCAAGTCGAGCGCAGGGCTATGAGGACTTGTGGATGATTTAGAGGCCTCTGTCTGTCTTGTTTGGCCAGTCTCTGTGTTGCATGCCGTAGCCGCCGGGGACATGTACGTCTAGGATGTGAGTGGAATTGAGCGTCATCCACTAGTAAAAAAAAAGACGCACACACTTCCTGTTGTTGTGGGTATCAGAATAGCATTAAAGAGCGAGAGTAGTTTTGTTCAGAGAGAAGGAAGAGGAGAGGCATAAGAGTCAGAGCCGAAGTTGGTCAAGCAAAATAAGTAAATAGAAGGTTCCAGAGCAGGAGTTAGCTGAGGTAAGAGGCCCTCACTGTGGATGAGGGCAGGCTTCATGCCAAGGGTCGAGCATTGTGCTTGTTAAGGGCATGGGCCCAAAGGCTGGTAGGAGCCACGTATTAAAGATGAGCTTGGTGAATAGCTTTCGGGGAAATCTAGCCCATACACTGGTTGCAGCAGTAATGCCACCGGACCCACCTGAAGATGGTTAGGAAGAAAAACACTGCCCATAAGTAGCAAGGTTGTGGGGATTGCTACCCAAGATAATAGAGAAAATCCCATAATACAAGAGGGGAAGCTACTGGTCTTACCTGGTAGCAGTCCCAAGACCATCACATCACAGAAGGAATGCCAGGCTCTTTTGGCAAGGTTTCCTTGCGCACTTTAAGTGATCCCGAGTTTGTGAGTGATCTAAAGGTCACTGGGGCTCATAACAAGCTCGCCCCTATCCTGGCGGTCAATCCGCCCAGATACCGGCAAGCGGTAATAGCATTACCGGGCACCTGACCTGCCAGTATTACCGGCAGATAATTACAGGTGCTGGCGAGGGTATGGTATTCCACATGCCATGGATTCCGTAGGACTCCATGGGGGTAATGTCGGTATTACCGGCACCAGTAATAGTGGTGCCAGTAACACCGCTGCCTTTGCCAGTGGGTTGCCTGATTTACCTCCAGCTTGTATCTTGTCCATGCAATCAATGTTTATCCCCCTGACCATATGACTCCCTCCTCATTATATTGTGTTTCCAAATAAACCTGATTGTTACTTACTTTCCTTGGGTGCATGAAGTCTGTTCCCTGGGCCTCGTGGCAGAACATAACTACTAGGTTAAAATCTTTTAATGGAATTCGTCCTCATAGGATACATATGAAAAGCGGTAAAGACAGGCAGATCTAAATTGTCTGTCAGCATCTTGTGCCCCCCAGAGTGAATGATGGTCTAGGTGGTCAAGCCCTGTTCATCCATTTCATGCAATTGATGTTACCCTTGGTTTGCAGGAGCTGTTCGGATACAGGACCAGCCAATGGCTGAGGATCCTCTGCATCGCGGGGTACGCCCTCTCCCTGGGGCTCCTGCTGCTGCTCTTCTACTGGAAGCCAGAGTGGGGCGTCTGGGCAAACTGTGTGCCATGCCGCTTGCAAGACGCTGAGGTTATACTCCTCAGGACCACAGTAAGTTTATGTTGAGACCTTGTTGAGGAAAACCCATCTTTGGACTTTGAACTGCAGAAGTGAACTGTGAGCAATTGTGGTTGTTGGATTTGCTTCGCTTGTCAAGTTATGTTACACAATAAAGGAATATGAACCCGGTTATTCACTGCTCTGATGCCAGCAGCGCCTTCTTCAATCATTCTTTCCCTGATTCATAGCCAATCACACGAGACACGCCCCCCCTCCCCAAGTGTCTGCTGAGACCACCCTGGGAGCAGTGAAATTGCCCTGCAGACCAACTTCTGTGTTTTCTTTGCATAATTCGAGGCAGGTGGAAGCAGTTGAGGAGTTCGGGAAGGTCAGCAAAGACTGTGGGTAGATTCTGTATTTTTTTGGAGAGGGCGTGAACCCGGAGTAAAATGGGTGAGTGCACTCAGAGACCAGGTATATGCTTGTCCTTTTACTCATGCCTCTTCTCCTACGCTGCTTGGGAACACTACTCACAATTAAGAATACAAGTGTAAGTACAATTTCACCTTTGGTACAAGCCTGTACTACACAGTTATGTGGTAGCAGTGGCTGAGCAGCCAGACTTATCTCAAGAGGGATGTGAGCAGTACATTATGTTACACAAAGGACTTGCAATCGCAGTAGTTCAAACAAACACTATTTAAGGTTTCTTGGTAAAAGAATATACATTTATTTACACAGTCAGTTGGAAAACATTCCACTGAGCACCACACACCGTGGGTAATAATAAGCAGCGCTCAGATACGTGAGGGGTTTTAGCGCTATATAAATGCTAAATTATAATAATAATAATAATTATTATTATTATTATTATTATTATTAGTAAGAAGCAGATCAATATCACACTATAATACACTACAGTACACAACCAAAAAGTTTCTGAACAAGTTAGGCTCCCATGAAGTGGGAGCAAAATGGCACTTCACTAACTTTCAAAAGGGGTACAAAGACAAAGGCTAAAAATAATTAAAGCACAATTACTTTCATAGGCAGGGCAAATAGTTTCAGTTCACTACAACAGGCAATTCAATTCAATAGGCCTGGGCCAATGTCAATGGTTCAGTGTCTTGGATAGGATAGCACAGTTCTGGTAGTAAACGGTTAAGTCTTTGCCAATGTTCGAAGAAGTAGTTTGCCAGAAAAAGCTGTATATGTCGGATTAGGAGCGAACAAGACTGCAAAGTTGGGAAAGTTTCACAAACTGTCACAGCGGCAGAAAAGATTTCCATACCGCGTTTGCACAGTACCTTAGGTATGAAGAAAAGCTGTAGCTGAGGCAGTTGTTCCTGGCAATTCCTGTAGATCTCGCTGTTCCTGAGATTCAGTCATGGGGACAAGAAGGAGGACGTCGGGAGGTTTGTGCACTGCCCAGGGAAGAGGCCACAAGCTTGGCTTAGCATCGGTTTTAAGGTGTGAGTGCCTTGAAGTCCACAAACTGGTATCCTTCTCACTGGCTATCGGGGTTTCAACAGCACTCTGATGAAAATTCGACCAGTATGGAGACGGTGTCCAGGTGGCTTACAAGTTGGTTATGATATGATATGATCGTTTATTTATATGGCGCCTATACACAATGTGTTTCACAGCGCTGCAAGGCAAGGAAGGGAACAAGGGAAAATACAACAACATTCTTACAGGCCATGAACAGTAAGGATGTGAAATTAACTATCGTACTCGGCCTGACGACATTTCAGATAGTGCAAGGGCTAAGACATAGATAATGAAGGGAGGGGGGAGTGGGAAGGAAATGGAAACAGACAGGCGACTACCGTACTAGGCCTGACGACATTTCTGGTAGAGCCGGAGGAAAACAAAAGGTGAGGGAGAGGGGTGCAGAAAGGGAGGGGAGGAACAAAACAAGTGACCATCGTACTAGGCCTGACAACGTTTCAGATAGTGCTGGAGGGAGGGGGGGAACATTAAGGGGATAGCGGAACGACAGACGAGGTTGCTATCATAGTAGGTCCAGGGACAATTCTGATAGAATAAGTGCATAGAAGAAAGTAAGGGGAGGAGGGGAGGAGATAGGAAAAGGGAGAGGGGTGGGGAGGAGAGAACAGAGAGTAAGCAGTCAAAAAGAGTGGAGAAGCAAGAGAGGAGAGTGAATACAATTGCAGAAGTCATTAGTAGCACATAATGTTGCAAGCCAGGATACAAGATGAAGATGGGAACAGCATGATTCAGGGCCACCATGAGTACAAGATGCAAAGGAAGTCCAGCATGAGAGTTGAGAAAGAGTGACGCACCGTGAATGAATGAAGTCCATAAAAGTAAAATCTAGCATTGGCCACAAGACAGTGATGGTGAAACCAGAAAGTATCAGGACAGACTCCTGTGTGCAGGAAGGGGGGGGCACAAGGGAACAACACAGGAGGACCACCAGAGAGGGTGGGGGTGGCCTGAGGGGACATAGGGTGTAAACACATGTTGGTTCATGCTTACCTGCTGTTTTAGCAGGGGGTCGGACCCTGGATCCTCCTGGTCCAAACAGGTCCAAACAGCAATAGCCCTTTTCTTTTACTGCCCTTCACTTCGGACGCCCAGGCGCGAGACGCCCTTCATCTAAGCGTTAAGAGCAGGAAGGAAGAGGCAGGGCTAAGAACGTGGGTGGTGCTTAGGCTAGGTGACCTAGATCCACTTACACCTGCTCCCCAGCTGCAAAGGAAAAGAGGCTGGAGGGCTCCTTAAGTAGGGAAAAGAGCGGCAAGCAGGAAGGCACCAGGTGGGCGGGGCTTGCTAAGTGGTGAAAAGGAGCAGCAAGCAGGAAGGCACCAGGTGGGTGGGGCTTAGGCCAGGTGACCTAGATCCACTTACACCTGCTCCCCAGCTGCAAAGGAAAAGAGGCTGGAGGGCTCCTTAAGTAGGGAAAAGAGTGGCAAGCAGGAAGGCACCAGGTGGGCGGGGCTTGCTAAGTGGTGAAAAGGAGCGGCAAGCAGGAAGGCACCAGATGGGTGGGGCTTGCTAAGTGGTAAAAAGGAGAGGCAACCAGGAAGGCACCAGGTGGGCCGGGCTTAGGCCAGGTGACACAGATCCACTTACACCTGCTCCCCAGCTGCAAAGGAAAAGAGGCTGGAGGGCTCCTTAAGAGGGAAAAGAGCGGAAAGCAGGAAGGCACCAGGTGGGCGGGGCTTCCTAAGTGGTGAAAAGGAGCGGCAAGCAGGAAGTGCACCAGGTGGGCGGGGCTTGCTAAGTGGTGAAAAGGAGCGGCAAGCAGGAAGTGCACCAGGTGGGCGGGGCTTGCTAAGTGGTGAAAAGGAGAGGCAACTAGGAAGGCATCAGGTGGGTGGGGCTTAGGCCAGGTGACCTAGATCCACTTACACCTGCTCCCCAGCTGCCAAGGGAAGAAGTCGTCCTTGAAGGGCTTCTCTGTCGATGGAGTTTCAGGCAATTTGGACATGCAGCAGGGCTTCACCGGGCAAACCAACGGTCCAGGAGTTGCAGCAGTCGTCTTCCTTCAGCTCGTCTTCGGTTCTTTTGTTCCAGTGGTCGACTCTGCCTTCCAAGTCCCAGAGACCTGCTTTTAAACAGTTTTCTCCCATTCATTCCAGCCTAGCTGCCACTCACCCAGCAGGGTGGCTGTCCTTGCCGGACAGTCAGCCGGCCAATCACACCAGAGTGCATTCAGGTCTCCTAGGAGACTAAGCACAGGGAGTTTCGGGCACCTTACTCACATCCTGTCCACCCCAGACACTCAGGCGCCAGAGGAGGGTTTCAGCACTGAAGCCCGCCAAAGGGCATCGAACAAAGGGACCAAACCTGGTTTGGCGCGCAGAGTTAAACACAAGAAGGACCTTTCCTAAAAGAAATGGCGAAAAAAGATGACCGGAGTCTGTTTTTACAGAGGGGTCATGGGCGCCATATTGAAAAACATGGCTGTCCGGATTTTTAGCTACCGGTGTTCGCGGTTGGGAAAAAACCATGGTAGTTTGTTCTAAAACCACTGCCACCAGCCATTTCAAGAGAAAAGGGAAACATTTGACTGTTACATGAGTGTTTAGACACAGGGGATGCTAGGCAACCCCTGCAGCACTCCATAGGAAGATAGGGTGTGCTGGGTCTATGAATTTAAAAAGACTAGCAAAGTCAATTTAACTTTGCATGCTCTGGGAGACAGTAGTCAGTCTCAGAGAAGGTATTTAAACCTTGGAGAGTCTGAAAGACACCCCTGTGCCACTGCACTGAAGATTCTGTGTGACACACAAGAAAAAGATGATGCCTATGGAGTTATTTAAAAACTCCATATCCAAAGAACACAAAAGTAAAATACATGAAAGAGTGGGAAAAAAGGCTCACACTCTTTCCAGGTAAAAAGTTTAAATCCTAGAAATCCAGCAAAGTTGCTGGGAGTCTCAAAAGGTAAGGGAAATTAGCACATTCTTGAGAATTCTCCCTAACACCCCCCATGCGCACCAGAAGCTGTGGCCCCCCATGTGCCTGCAACCTTTGGCTCTCCAGATATTTTGGACTACAACTCCCAGTTTTAACTTTATATGTGATGATTCGATGTGATTTTAACCTATTGCTTTTTGTTTGAAAAGTGATTCTTTTTATTGTTATTGAAGTTTTGTACTTTGATGGATATTACCTATCGAAATAAAATATTTTTAAATGACTGACTACAACTCCCAGCATGCCTACACATCAGAGCTAATGGTAAGGAATCGTGGGAATTGTAGTCCAAAACATTTGGAGAGCCACATGTTGTAGACTCTTGTTCTGGGCCATTATAGATTAAAACAGTTAACATTACAAAATGAAAGGAGAGCCCTGGGAGAGAGGTTTCAACCCAATTCCAAAGTCCCTCTCCATGCCTCTGCACTGCACTGCTGTGGTTATAACGCTTGCACACTACACATTAGGCTACCACACTGCTACCACACTGCGGCCACAGTCATATGCTTGATTCCATTGATGGCAAGCACTTCATGGGGTCCTCTCTAAATCCAAACCTTAATGACACTCTGCATTCACAAGGGGCTGCCCCTTTCCCTAAAATTAAGACACACAAAAGCATATTGGTTTCTCTAGGGTTTGACTGCAATTGTGCTAAGGTGTAAAATGGTATTGTGTACAACTCAGACAATGAAGACTTCCCATTTATTCATTTCTTTCTTTGTTACCATATTTTATTGACAATTTTATAATAAAGTGAAGAGTTTCAAAAAGATACAAGTTACCCACAAATGTACAATCCAAAGCAAACTCAATGACTAGCAGTAAGAAAGCTTGTAGAGGACTAATGCAATGCAGGGTGAGTGGCAACAGCACATGCAGCACAGCTGACAGGGAAGATGGGAGGAGAGGAAGTGGGCCAGAATACAGCTGAGTGCACACAACTCCAAATAAACCACTATAGGTCCAGGATGCCAGACGCTCAACAGCAGATCCTGGGAAGCAGTCCCACGAGGGACCCAGAGCACCAATGGGAGCAGCCTGGAGAGATATCTGACACCTCCCCCCAGTCCTCCTGATCATCCAACCTGGCAAATATGCTCCTCGCATACCTGACCAGCAGGGTCATACATGACATACAATGTTACATGTTTGGCATAACGACTGAATTCCAGAGTTTTAAAACCATCTTCTTGGCACATGTTAAAGCGTTATACACACACCGCCATCTGGGCAAAAGCAGCTGAAAGGAATGGGGCAGGAAGTGGGAAGCTACTGCTGCTGTACGAGGAGGGACATTCATCTTACAAGTGCAGTCCAATCAAAATATGCCTCTGGAGCATCCTGGCCCTCCAGCAGGAGCGACCCAATGCCCCCCGTCACCACCCCTCAGTAAGCAAGGCCGGCATGCACCACACTCAATAAGCGAGAACGTGCATATCCTCTGTAGAGACACATGATCCAGCAAAGCCCTCTCTGCATTTCATACCACAGAATCAAATCACGTTTCTATCCTTCAGTGTCCCCCACACACCTTTCTCTCTGCACCCCAAGCGCTAATCTGTTTACTAGACTGACTGCTCTATTGCAGTGAGTGCCAAAGTTAGCCCCCCCCACCCCCTCCCAGATAACTGATGAGCTTTCACTTTTTCTTGCTTTCTTCTTTTCCTTTTCTTGGTTGCAATTGTTGTGGGGAAGGGGTAGAACTGCAGGGTGTAGAATAAAGAATGTAGAAGTAGCGAGGCCGCGGGCCGTTGCCACAGCAACACATTGGTGCATGAGTGTTGCACAATGGCCTTGCATAATCTCAGCCACTTGATAGATGGTCACGTTAAATTCAAGAAACTAAAAAGAGACTATAAAGAAGAGCACTGGTTCAGAGGTTCGAATCCTGCTCCCAAGGGAGCGCTCTTGTAGTACTTTCTTGCAATGCACCACTTGTTTTAAATGTGTTTCTTTGTTTTGTATAAAGCCAACTGTTTTATAAACCAACAGAGCCCATTTAATTCAGATCATGGGTTTTAAACGTATGCCGTTTGAGGTGGTGGAGTGGGTGGGGGGGCTGGTGCCCTGTAGAACTCAGAGGGAACCAGGTAGCCAGTCACTGCGGCCCACAGGGGTGTTAGCAGGGGAGGGAGTGAGGGAAGGAAGAGGAGAAAAGGAGGGTTTGAGAAGCTTCCGGAACTTAAGGAGAGGGCCAGGGAGACCGTTCCAGAGGGATGATCCTGCGGAAGAGAGCGATCTACCCCCCACTCTCTGTTTAGAGAAGCGTCAGATCTGCAGAGAGTTGGAGCTAGAGGAGCCAGGGGCTCTAGCCGGGAAGTATTTAGGGAGAGAGAGTTGGATGCAGCGTGTCCCAAGCCCCAGAAAGCCTTGTGGATGATGCAGAGGGTCTTGAACTTGATCCTACTAACAACCGGGAGCCAGTGGAGAGATTTAAGGGCTGGAGAGATCTGGTCCCTGGGCTTGAGGCCAAGGATAAGTCTTGCAGTCCTATTCTGGATGAGCTAAAGGGGGTGAAGGGAAGATAAAGGAAGATTCAGGAAGAGGCTGTTAGAGTGGTCCACCCTAGAGAGGACCAGAGCACTGGAGACATTCTGTTTCTGGGGGAAGGTGAGGAAATTGAGAATGCCTCTGAGGAGGTGCAGCTGATAGTGGGCCTTCTTGGCAAGGTCTGCAATGTGAGGAGAGATGGAGAGAGAAAAGCCAAAGATGACACCAAGGTTTTATTGCTTCACAACAGGGTGAGGGGAGGGGACCAATACAGGGCAGCCAGAGGGTAGAAAGGAAGGAGGGAGCTGGGGTCCCAAGGAGAAGGATCCCAGTCTTACTGGCATTAAGGCACAGATCATTGGCAGCACACCATACCTGAATTGCTGTCAGTCAGGGATGAGAGAAGAGGAAGAGGAGGCAGTAGAGGAAGCTTGAAGAAGAGCTGTGTGTTGTCTGCATAACACTGTAAGACAGGAGAGAAGGAGGAGATCAGTTGGGCCAGAGGGGCGAGGTAGATGTTGAAGAGCCACAGTGAGAGGATAGAGCCTTGAATGACACCACAGGTGGAGAGTGTGATAGGGGAGAGAAAAGAGCCCCGCAGGACCTGGGAAGGTCGGTCAGAGAGGAATGAGGTCAATCTTTCCAGTGCCAGGCCCGTGATGCCAATGGTGTCACTGAGCCAATTTGTCATTGTGGCATGATTCACTGTGTCAAAGACAGAGGAAAGATCCAGAAGGATAAAAACGGATGGAGTGTTGGAATCTAGATTTGAGAACAAGTAATCACAGGTGTTTAGTAGAGCGGTTTCCATGCCTCTGGCTGCTCTGAAGCCAGACTGGTGGTCGTGGAGACAACCATCAGATTCAGTGTGGTGGATAAGCTGGGAGATGGCCAGCTTCTCCAAGAGTTTGCCCAGAAATGGGGCAATGGTGATAGGGTGGTGCTTATCCGGGCAGGAGGGGTCGGCAGAGGGATTTTGTCCTTTCGTCACTCCTGCACACATATGGTTAATCTACTATCTGTTGGGTGCAGCCAATCCTCTTGTCTTTTCTTATTGTTTTAGTCTCCCCAATCCTACTGTCCATGACTTCATTTGTTGGTGCTTAATATGTCATGACATGTTGCGCCACCATGCATGCGGCACTAGTGCAGAAGCCTTACTTTGTGCTGGGTCAGGTCCATTATCTTGTGCATTTCGCACAATATTTATCGACTTTCAATTAACAATGCTTTAATTGACTGCTGTCATACAAACAAAGTTCTTAAAGCAAGATACAGTAGTCGCATATACTTTCATATATCAAAACACTAAAATAAATAAGTATAACATTTATTGCAGCTTAAAATCCCACTGACAAAGTAAAAACGTATAAATATACATTAAATTACAAAAGCCTCGAGAAATGGGCAAAAAAGAGGAAATGATTTCAGATGTTCAGGCCGGTTTTAAAAGAGGGTGTGCACTGTACCCCAGGCTTTCTGCCTATACGTGATACAAACTAAATATGCGACTCTACAGAAGAATCGCTTTTTATGGTGTTTGTAGATTTTGAATCTGCGTTTGACTCTGGCGAGCGAGGTATTGCTTTGGAATGTTTTCACCGATCTTAAGATCCGTCCAGAATGCCTCTGACCTATTAAAAGGCTTCCTGATGATAATACATCTTGTGGCGGGTGGGGGGTGGGGGTGGGGGGTGGAGAAAGAGCAACCCCATTCCATGGTGCTCTTGCTGTGCCCAAGGGTTGTGCCTTGGCCCCTGTACTTTTCCTAATTTATATACATGGCTTGGTTTTAAGAAATTTCTAGTTAGATGCTGATGCTCCTTGTATTGCGAATGGAACGTTGGGATTCTTATGTATGCCAATGACGCAATGTTAATGTCTAAGACTAAAATGGGAATGCAAAGGCAGCAGTTTTAACAGAATGTCATAAAGAGAGAAGACTCTCTATGCATCACTCCAACCCGATGGTAATGGCTTGTAATCCTGCACGCAATGTAAAGTGTCAACATTGACTAAATGCAAGGGGACTTGCTGCAACAGGTGAGCTTGTATATTACCTGGGGGATAGGGTTCTGCATCATGCAAGTTGGTCCCTATAACTGGCTGAAGGTGAACTTATGCTGAAAAGACACTCTGGCGCAATAGGCTCGCTCAACTTGAGTGGTCATCATTAACCACGCGGCTCAATACCAGTCGGACGCATTGCATGGCAGTGAACTATGGGGGCATGAAGACACCACTTTACTGACCATAGTAGAAAAAACATGCATCAAATAGAAATCTTAGTCTTCAAGACTTACTGAGACCGGGGTCAGAGCGCTAAAATGTGTGGACACCACCTGAAAACCTCTTCTCTTTTGGTTAAGCTTAAAGGAATAGTGCGCTCAAAAATATTATTGTCCCGAGAGTTCGGGCATGTGTTTTTAAGCATATGTTGATTGATCGTACAAACATTTCCTATGCACCTTAACGTCGTTTTCCCCATTTTTACACATGCGAAATCAGGCAGCTGGGCGCGGCCATCTTGTGCTAATCTTATCCGTTGCTTCATTGCCCTAAGGTGAACTGCCCTGGCGGCACTAAATCGTATCCCCCGCCCCTGAGGCTGAGATCACTAGACGCGTACTGCCCATTTCACAACGACAATGCACGTCTCGTGTCAACATTCTCTGCGCTTCTGCTAATGAAGTGTCTCCATGGAAATGGCAGGACGCCTCTTTCCTCAATAATTATAAATAGACCGCTTCTCAACAGACAACATCAGATTTGCTTTTCCAATCGTTTCTGGGCCTCATTACGACCCAGGTGGCCTCGTAATGAACGTTGCCGGTAAGGGACCGGCACCGTTCATTACGGGCCACCCTATTACGAGGACTGCTGTGGGTCCAGCTAAGGAATGCCTGGTCAGACCAGGCGTCCTTAGCGGGACCCGCTAGCGGTCCAGGATGCTAACAACGGACCCGTCATTAATGGGCCCGTTGTTAGCATCCTCCCCATTCCCATTGCGCCCTATGGGGGCTTAAATGGGAATGGGGAGGCACTGGGTCTGGGTCCCGCGAAAGGGATTTACCGGGCCCTCCAAGGTCGGAATGGCCCGTTAAGTCCCCTTTCGCGGGACCCGGACCTGGAACCCGGTATGGAGGTAGCCATGCTGCTTTTAGCGGCATGGCTACCTCTATACTCGTAATGAGGCCCACTGTCTTTTTTTGTGTATCCTGTGCCTCGTATCTGTGCTCTGGTCAGCTACCTTCGTTGCTTGTATTCCATGCGAACAGATACTAGTACTATCATTACTATCTATTTTTATTTTGTCACATAATGGCAACAATACAGTCCTACCAGAACGAGCCAGAGTATTCCAAGGCGGAATTACTCGAAAGAGAAAGATGCGGAAACTATGGGGCTTCAGATGACAGTTGGGAGGACGAATCAACAGATCAAGAGCCTGAGCCTAGTCGCATGGATGGCGTTTCCACCTGCTGTACCTGCAATTGGTGCACGCTAATGCCAACGGAGGAGGAGAACTGCTGCTGCTGAGAAAACTCTGGATGCTTGTCCTACATATCGGAAGACGAGACACGGCCGCAATCCGTTAGCGAGCTGCCAGACTTCGGGGCAGCCTGCCTCACACGGTCCGTGTTGAGGATTATGATGGTGCTTATGCACGAACTTGTAGCAATAGTTCGCCCTCGCAATCCAAGTAACGAGTAAGTGTACTCTAGATGTGATGTCACTTAGGCCACTACCATTTCATCGTTGTCTCCTATATTGTCGTAACTTTGATCTGTCACTGTCAAATGAATTTAGTCTTGCAATTCTAAACATCAATCACGATTTGGGGATATCATAGTGGTCTTCTTATATTTATTTCATGTACAACCATAAAGCAATATTTCTCTGTGTCCCAAATGTAGTGGCATGCATAGTCGTTCAATATTGTAATGTATCTACACTTTAAAGCCCAAGTGGATTGATCCGTGAAGTAACAATTGTACCGGCAACAATGCCATTGGATACAAGATTGCATTTTCAACTAAGGTTTGATACACTTATCTTGTTCATTTAAAAACAGTTTGATTCTTTCTCTTCCACAGGTGTTACAGGCTGGTGGCCTATCATTCGTTCACATGGTGGCTTCATGGGAGGCTTGGACACTGCTTTCGACGAGTAATACCCGCCTATGTCGTTGGTGCCATTAGAGACACATTCCCCAGTGACAGCGGTCAGTACAGGGGATTTTCCCATACTGTGCTGCAACCCGAAGTTTAGAATGTGTAGTACATTTGTGCCATCAAAATCAGCAACAAAATAAAATACAACTGAAATTGTATGAATGGTTGTTTCAATTTTTCAGTGAATCAAGTGTGTCTCCACTCAGCAGTGTTCTGACCCTTTCCTGCATGCCTCTTGGCCGTCCGGCCCCCCCCCCCACCCTATCAATGACATGTTAGCACCTATGGCTGTGCCCTTCCAAGGTGGCTGGCAGGCTGGGAACGGCCAAGGTGCCACACACCATGTACACTTCAAAGGTATCTTACGTGCAGGGTCCATTGTTCACATGGCCTCGCCAGACCCAGTGTCTCCAGGCAGGCTCCCCTGAAGCAGGCCGTGCCCCTGCAATCCACATAAGTGTGTCCCTCCTTTCAGCGGTGTTGCAGGCCTTGTCTGCACGCCTCATGCCCATCCATCCCCCCACCAGAATCAATGGCAGTTCACCCCAGTGGATATGCTCTGCCAAAGGGGGCTGGCAGGGGTGGGAACGGCCAAGGTGCCACACACCATGTACACTTCAAAGGTATCTTACGTGCAGGGTCCATTGTTCACATGGCCTCCCCAGACCCAGTGTCTCCAGGCATGCTCCCCTGAAGCAGGCCGCGCCCCTGCAGTCCACATAAGTGTGTCTCCATTCAGCAGTGTTCCCATTCAGCAGTGTTCTGGCCCTTGTCTGCACGTCTCATGCCCCTCCATCCACCCACCAGAGTCAACAGCAGTTCGATACCTCCATCACATAGGAGGTTGCATATTTCGGTGGCATGTTTGGACATTGACCTTGCGTTGATTAAATTGCAGTGGATCTTTTTGGTGTGATTTTGTTTATTAGTTGCTCCTGGTTTTGGTTTGTAGTTGAAGAGAAGAGTGTGGAGGAGAGAAGAGGCAACGAGGGGAATGGAAAGGGTGACATAGTAGAAGAATTGAAAACGAGAACTTCTGTTTTAGAGGCAGTGGATGTGCGCTGCCAAAGGGGGCTGGCAGGGTGGGAACGGCCAAGGTGCCAAACACCATGTATACTTCAAAGGTATCCTACGCGCAGGGGCCATTGTTCACATGTCCTCCCCAGACCCAGTGTCTCCAGGCAGGCGCCCCTGAAGCAGGCCGCGCCCCTGCTATCCACATAAAACCACGCCATATACACGTCACTCATTCACATACACACACACTTTTCTAATTCTTTATAAACCCCTTGATATGTATCATGAGAACATCTGTGAGCAATGCAAGTCAACTCGTGAACGTGCTACCTGAGAACATCTGTGACTACTGAAAGTCAGCTTGTCATCGTGCTACCTGTGAACCTCTCCCTATTCTCCTGCTACTAACTACCCTGCTTGTTGAATCTAACTGTTTGTTGGTCAAGATAAGTGCAGGTCACTTAATCATATCTTCTTGATCTCTAAATTTCTATCTATTTCAAACAAATGTACCCAGTAGTGTAATGTTCATTCATCTCATTGCCGTTACCATTGACTTGAGTTTAATTTGTTCCGTAACATGTTACAATTTGCGTCACATCAATCAATTGTGTATGAAAGTTATCCTAGAATACAGTCGGCTACACTACACAGGTTTTGCTTCAGTGACCAAAACATAGATTGCATAGAAAAATGTATGATATAATTTCATCTTTCTCACGCTTTTATGCAAAATAATTATTTTACGATGTGGACCTTTCTTTTTACAGAATTCCCAACAATGTCTGCATGTATGGTTTACGGTTGCCATTCTAAGACCCATAACAAACCTAAAGGCACAATAATGCATATATTCCAGTGGAATTTAGATTTAATAAGAGAATGGGTCAGATATTGCGAATTTGCGCTGGAAGAGCTTGAAAGTAGAGCTCTGGATGTCTTGGGGGACTTGAGGGGTGATCGATTCCGCATCTGCAGCCTGGCCTTTACCACAAATATGTACGACCAATTGCAGTACACAAAGAAGCATCGACTCAGAACGTCTCGTAAATTGCTTCCAAATGCGATTCCAACTCTATTCATGCACACGCTGCCTCAGGTGAGTCAGGGTTCATGATTTAGCTGTAGGCCTTGGGGTAGTGAACAGGTAACTACATGGACGGATTGGTGTTTTAGGTGTAAAGGTGTAAATGTCCCTTATAATACTTTTCATATTTACAACATTGCATTGCTTTATAACTAAACCCCATTTTGCCATACATCTGTCCTTGGTTTTAGGAGCATCATAGAAAACTATTTATGGGCACAGAAAACTATTCTATAATGCCCTTAGAAATAAATATAATCTTTTCGTAATCAGTTGCTTTACATGTCATATTTTTTTAGGTTAGCATTTCTAATTCAAATCTAATTTTCCCTTTACAACTCCATGACAATGCACTGAATATGAAGGAGCAAGATTCTGCATCCATGTCTTTCCCGGAGTCAACAACAACTTTGAGTGCGTATCAGGTAGTTTTATTTCGCTATTCAGTCCCGGAAATGTATTATGCATGGAATTAGAGAAAATATGATAAAGTTTACGTATCCTGTCATTTGATTACATAATGTTTAATTCATGGGTTTTTATTGATATGTACCATTGTCTGCATCCCATTGTGTGTGTTCAATTTCACTTTTTTCATTCATACTAAAACAAGTACTGTGTTACACGGTGATGCTGGTACTTCGACTACAATTACATCATCCTTTGAAGCTAATACAGAGCCTGAGGTATGCGTACTGACAGTTCCCTTGAATGAAAATGATACTACATTATTATAAACGAGCATCTTTTCCAAAACGCTTGAGTGCAACATTAAAATCTGTGGGTTTCGCACAGTGATCTCTGATCGAGTACACTAGAATTTCGAAATGTATATTTTGACTTAATGATGTACACAGTGTACAATGGTATCTATTTATTTATATGTAAGCCATGTGGGCGAGGAAATAATTTGATTTCAAATACGATTGACTTTTTAAAAATCAATATTCTATTATAGGGATGTATACAAGATTGGGAAATAGAAGAGGAGGCACATGGATCCGAGGTGGCGGACCGATTTGCTGGTGCAGTCGTTACAGTGAACAACACCGTTTTACAGAAAATCAAGAAAGCAAGGGTAACTAACAAACAGTTGCGAATATAAAAAGTGTTTTGGGCTGGTGTCTTCATAACATGTTTTTAAAAAAATCTAAAGTGCTATATAATGTTTGTTGGTTTTACATTGAACATGTTTTTACAACCCATTTCCTAGAGGCCCAGAAGTAAACGAACTGTGATGACACAGACAGCTACTGAAACGAGAGATGCTGCTTGCCAAACTGATTTCACCATGGAGCAACTATTATTTGAGGCGCAGCATGTTCAAATCAATAAGCAGACTCGAGATGCTTATGCCCAATGGCCAGAAAATAAATTGAATGTGACCGGCGAAGCCAGCAAAGTATTGTTGGACCATTGCTACAATGCAAGAACTCCACAAGATGAAGATGAAACTGAATATAATGATGATGCTTTTGAATTACTCGCAGACCACTTGACACAATCGACACCAGCAAAAAAAGGGCCACCCAACAAACAGTCAACATTGATGTTTTCGCTGATTCTTGTTCAAATAACAGAAGCTGAAATAACAGAGACTGAAGCCTCAACAAAATTGACCGAGGAACTTGCCAAAGATCTCGACTACAGTGCGTCCTGTTCAGCCGATATGTCCACCACAGCTTAGTCACAAACCACATTCATGCAGGACAATAGTCTAATACAGGAGCCCAAATACATTGTATTCAACAGCTGCCTGGTGGAGATTATACTGATGCTGAAATGTGTCCATCCAGCGAGGGGGGAAGTATGCGGGAAGCCATTGTTGAATGTGACTCATGTATCACAAGGCACTTACTTGAAAATGCAAGCCACCTGTGATCTGCTCCATGCAACATTTTCATGGTCCAAACAACCAATGCTGGGGAAAGTGGCAGCTTGAAATGTACTGTGTGCAGCAGCTTTCCTTTTCATTGGCTCTACTTTCAATAAGTTGTCAATTTTCTTTCAATTTGTGGGACTCCAGTTCCTTTCTACAATGCAGTACTACAAATATCAATGTGAATATTTATACCCAGCTATTAGTGAAGCTGGGAAAATTGAACAAATGTCAATTGAAAGGACATTCTCCGACAAACGGTTCAGGCTAGCTGGCGATGGACAGTGTGACAGCCCTGGATTTTCAGCAAAGTACTGCACATACCACTTTCAGGACATGGAAACTAAATACATTGTGAGTTTGGTGGTCGTGCAGGTGTCTGAATGTAATTCCGCAGTGGCCATGGAGAAACATGGTTTCATCAAATCCCTGAAGATCTCAAATCGAGCAGAATGCAAATAGACATGTTTTAATTGCCAAGACCATGAGAGAACAGTTTCCCAATATTCGCCATCAATTTGATGTATGGCACGTTGCCAAATCAATCAATAAACAAATCTCAGCTGTTGGAAAAAAAAAAGGTTCTGAAAACATTTTACAGTGGTCCCAGTCTTTCAGCAACCATCTTTAGTGGAGCTCCAAAACTTGTGGTGGGTCTGTGGAAATACTACTAGAAAAATGGCGGTCACTAATGCACCACTGTTCAACGTTCACTCTTGGAGAGAAAACCAACATTTCCACCAATGTGCACATGGACTTTTGTCGGAGGAGCAGGAACACAAGCAGAAGTGGTTGATTCATCTTCACCTCCACACAAAGCTCTTGAGAAGATCGTGTTTGATAAAACTCTATCAAGAGATCTGAAGGGACTCACAGAATTCTGTCACACAGGAGATTTGGAGGTGTTCCACAATATGTGCCTAAAGTACAGGCCCAAGAGATTGCATTTCGGCATAGACGGGATGCAATATAGGACATTACTAGCGGTCTTAGTGCATAACAAGAATGTTGGAGACAACAATTGAGGACTGTGGGAAACTTTGGGATGCTTCGTTACACAATGGCCTTTATGAAAAGAAGCAGAAAATGGGTGGTCAAGCCAATATACCAGGAAATGGAATTCGATTTTGTGAAAGATCTTATTTTGACCGTCTTGGACATACATACTCATGGAATCGCGCATGATTTTGTTCTGAGGACAGATACATTGCCACAAAACATTGCAAATGCGCCCTGTCCACCGAAAGCAGAGCTCGTGGAACAGTTCACTTCCCGGTTCAAATCATTAGCAGCTATTTATTTGTTCAACAATGTTTATATAAAGTGTCCAAATAAAGCGTCCAACTTGTCTTTTGAAATCCATCCTCTTTGTCAATTCTTTTTTGCAAGAAGTGCGTTCACTGATCATGGGAGGGTCAGATGGATAACAGCATGAAAGCAACTTTGGGGTTCTGCAGTTGCCTTACCAAACACTTGTCCAAATAGCTGAATAACTACGCGTCCCACAAAAGGAATAAGATCTAGGCTAGATAGGTGTCATGATTCCTGCCCCTCATGACCCCAGCCCTCCAGGATGTCAGGCTGGAGCCAGGCCACAATCACCTACATGGCCCTCAAGGGCCTTTCCATCCCTCCGAAGACCCACTTGGAGTCAGACTTGGCGCTTGTGGCACCAGACTCACTCACTCCCATACGATAACATTGGGGATTGGACTTGTAGTGCATTGATGGGGACAAGATGGATGTCCCCATATATTTCGGTTCGCAGAACTGCATATGCAGTCTAGTCTTTTGGGTGTGGTTCAGCCCAGAGACACCTGGGATACCCAGAGACTATTTAAGCCATGCCCAGGCTGAGAAACATGCTTTGTGTTTTCTGCACCAGCAGCATGACACTCACCGTGTTTGGATCGGTCTCCAGTAGGCCTGCATCTTTCTTCTGCGCTCGGCTCCTGCAAGAACAAGAACACCGTTAGGAACAGCCTTACCTTGCGGCGCTTCTGCCCATCATTCATCGCTCCTTCTGTTCTACGGGCATCTTCGGCGGTGTCATTCCCATCCCGGCACGCCGCTTCCTAAGGAAAAGGGAAAAGAACAGAAAAAAGGCATTAGTAAGCCTTCAGCAAATCTTCGCTTATTTTTAAAGACTGTACGAGCTTCAAACGCTTACCTGAATCCCAGCCGCTCTCGGGGAACTCTGTCTCCAGAACTTCTCATCCATCTGCAAGAGGGAAAATACACTCCAGGTTAGCGTGGAAACATCTAAAGGCGCTGCATACCCTGCTTACTCACCGCATTTCTTCTTCATTACCGGCATCCACGCTGAAAACGTTGCGGCACCTAAAAGACACAGAAAAAGAACTCAGTTCAATACAAATACGAAAGTGTCGCATCGCGCATCACGCTCTCACTCACCTTCAGCGCTACTCATCTCAGCAGCACGACGCCATCCCCGGACGCCGGCTATCATCTAAGGAAGGAAAGGAACGAAGTTAGAGAACTGTTCAAAAGACTCATTATACTTACCGGTCGGACTCTTGCCAGTGAACAGTGAAGTAACTAGGAGGCAATGAGCCTGCATCAATCAACGTGCCCCTGCGCTGAAAGGAGGACGGAGAGCACACTTTCTAAATATCCCCAAATACAAACTCACTACCATCAGAGGTAATGGCTTCACCGTTAAGGCAGCCAAAAGCTGGAATTCACTGCCCCAGGAATTGAGAGTTGACCAATCATATCTACTCTTCAGGAAAAACTTAATAAAACACATCACTGCCACTAATCCTTAGCTTCCCACCACCCTCTCCCTGAGGACACTATCATGTAATTAAGAAACAGTATATCCTGCTATAATCTTTCTGTATGTAAATACTGCAGCCTATGTATATGTAACAACACAAGCTCTACATCCTCAGTGCATGTACCTTTACCTCAGTCCTATTGTTCATATTGTATATATCCTGTAATCTTGCAAAAATTGTTCATCTTGCTATATGTAAATTCTGTAACCTGTGTATACGTAACCATGTAAGCCTTGCAGTTCCTTGTCGTTGCGCCCTTTTACTTACGAGTCTGGTGCGCTTAACAAATGAATAAACAAACAAACAAACAAACAAACAAACTTTCCAAGAAAACAAGGTGAGCTGTGGATCAAAGGGAAGGGTTGGACCCAGGGAAGAAGGGGTTCAAGCACACAGAGACAATAGGGAGTTAAACTCTACCAATGGTGTGTTTCAGGCCCAGTCTCCAGTCGAGTAGACTCCAGGGAAGGGTTCGAGCTCATAAGAGGTCAGAACAGGCTGAGTGACATCCCCGTGGATACCAGGTGAGCGTTACAATAAGATACTTGGCACGCAAGAACTACTGACTGTAAGCAAAACAGCGCATCAAAGGGGGTTGTTGGTGAGAAATAGGTGCATTCTGACCCATATTTTCATGGGGGCATGTGTTAGGGGTCATTGCTAATGTAAGGAAGGAGTGGGGCGGATGAGCCCCCCCATACATTCTACGCAAAAGGGACCACTTGCTCCTGCACTCTTGGGGGATGCCTCCTTGGACCTTCTGCAGCCATGGGAATAAGGCCCTGACATAAGCAGAGGTGGGGCTATTGCTAGACACACTTGGACTCCATTATGTGTACCCTTTACTCCATCTTTGGACTAGGGCGCATTCTGGCATTGCAAAGTCTCCCCTCCCCTCAGCAGCGCTGTGCACAGCGAGCACTGACAGCCCCACCTTTTTCCTCCTGCGCCTGTGCCTCCCAAGTCCCTTTCTCACAGATGCGCTGAGACAAGGTGTTGCGAGCAAAGATGGTATTAATTACATTCTTCCTCTGAGATCACTGTCCTGTGTGTGACCGGGCCGAACCATGACTTGTAGTTTATCCATCTCAACAAATCTGCCCCTCCACCTCACATCCCCGCTGTTGGAAAATTACTGCTTGTTCAACCTTGTGCCCCTCCAAAGCTATCCTTTTGATGTACCAGAAGTGTGACCCTCCTTGCTTACCACCCCAGAGTGCCTCCTAATAAAACAAGATCCCAGTCACAATATATTCCGTCCTAACCTAACATGTGTCACTCCACCCCCTTCTCACTCTGATGTGCCAGACCTGACAGCTATCAATCCCGACCCCCCACAGATTACTTCAGGGGCAAGACCCCCACACCCTTCACCTCACTAGTGACCCAAAGTGGTATAGTCCAAACACACGTGTGCAATTTATAGGCCTCTAATATATACTTAAAAGGTATAGTGATGATCATTATTTAATGCATGTCTAGGATAAGTGTGTAGATCAGTGTGGGGAGTGAGCGCCTTCACTATTGGATGTCTTATCACAGGGGCCGATCTTTGATTTTCAGCCCTCTGAGTCTCATGATTTCAAACGCAGTGGGGGTAGGTGTCAGCGTTACCAGAATATATGACCAATCCAGAATAGGTATATGGGAGGTGAGGTTGAGGTGGTGCAGGGTTAGTTTCTGGAAACCAGATGCATTCAAAGGGAACTGGGGTCATGAGTTCAGAGGACCGTGGCCTGTCAGGAGGGGGTTGCAGCAGGGCTTGCTCTGACATTCTCGTATAAGCACATTTTGTCAGGGCTCGAGACTCGCTCCTTGCGTAAAATGGTTACGTGATTTGCCGTGTGAACAGGAGACGAGCTGAGCTGACAGGTGGTGAGGGCTGGCTGTAGGAGTCTCTGGGAGAGTGCGAAGTTCTCCAGAGGAACATTATAAATAAGGCATTTGGAATTAAACTAACTGTAACTGTTTTCATTAAAAAAAATCACTAGAAAATGTGCGCGGCATTGGTGGATGGCATCAAACAATGCATTTGTTTTTCTAAAATATTTCTAATGCCACTATGGTCTGAAGGGCAATCGCTCCCATTCGGAGTGAAGATCAGCGCCTTTGAAATTTGCTTGTGGGCTGAGCAAACCCACGCATCGTACACAGTATAAGGTTCAATTGTTTTTCGACCTTGGAAGAAAGGGAGGATTCCTAAAGGAATGAATGAAGGGAGGGGTGTTATACCGTCAAATATGATAAGGTTCACCATTCCAAAATTGGTCAAAAGGAACATGTAATTTAATTTTATGAACATTCTTTGATCTGAACGGAGTTTCTGCATTACGCCGAGAGAATGGAAATGCCAAATATTAAGTACGATTTTATAGACGAACGAGTCAAGGTTTCATTAGCCGACCGTTATTGCTGGCTTACATTGTAATGGGTTGTTCTTTGTGGCATATTGCAACGACACGCAAAAACAACCTGTGTGTGTACTTGTCTTTGTCCCGGGCACATGGGCAGTACAGCATCGAAATGCATGTAGTCCACATCTTGGTTCCCCCAGCTTATGCATCCCATTTAGAGCTGAACATACTCCATAGCACTTACCTCTCAAACAAATTGTAGACTACTTTCCACAATGTTTTCTCTGTGTTACCATTGTTTCAAGTTTGTGTTCATCATTAGTTTTCACACTTCACACGGTGCAGAATTAATGGGTAAAATGATAAATTATAATAAAGAACGGCTACTGAGACACATTTCTGTTATGTTTTCCAAACAGCTACATCCTGCATTTCTGCGATTATCATCGATTCTAGATAACAATTGATGGCTTCTTTAACAGGGAGCTGTTAAATGGCTGGATCACCATGACGCTGTTTTGGGACGATCACCACGGGCCAATATGCCCTTACGCGGTACCAGCGCTAAGGAGCAACCTGACATCGTTATGGTGGCCTAGCGCCAAGTTGTTGCCGAAGCCTTGCGATTCACGGTGCGTCCAATGCGCTTCTTATACCCAAAAGAAACACCGTGTGACTCATGATAAACATTTGTGGGTCGAGAACAAAGAAAAAAATTATGCATTTGCTTGAATATGCCAATCGCCGGATGTTCTTGGAGCGTTTATTGTGAAATAAAAGTACATTACAAATTGTAGAGTTTTGATATTTCCTTTAAAAGTATAGTTTTATATTCAAAATTGGGACGCTCTGTGTTGTGAGATGATGGGTGTTGATATTGCGGGTTCTGCGTCAACGTACGTTAACATGTAGGTGATGACTGGGTGCGTTTAGCTACGCTGACCAGTAACGTCATGGAGATAGGTGGGGAATATCACTAGGTTTGGTGATGTCAGCCTCAGGGGCTGGGGATATGATTTAGTGCCACCAGTGCAGTTCACCTTAGGGCGATGCAGCAATGGATAAGATTAACACAAGATGGCCGCGCCCAACTGCCTGATTTCACATGTATAAAAATTAGGAAAACTATGGTAAGGTGCATAGGAAATGTTTGTACGATCGATCAACGTATGCTTAAAAACACATGCCCAAACCCTAGGGACAATAATATTTTTGAGCGCACTACTCCTTTAAACCAATCAAAGGACTTGGGTCATTATAATGAGATGTTTGGGGACTTCATCAAGTTCACTAAAGGCAAAGAAGGGAAGCGGTATGCAATCTTAGACACTCTATTGCAAGATATGGGATGTGACATTTACTAAGTGAAGGGATTGTAGGTGTAGAGGAGTTCATTTCCGGGTTGTTTATCAATTAAAACTGACTTGGTTCCTGAATAAATCTCACTGAAGTGTTCGCTGGCTACCATCAGGCACTTTCTGTCCTGGTCCAGTGATTTCACTCAATTCTGACAATTCTGTCCTTTATGTACAACAGAGAGGGTTACGCCTGATCATTTTTAAATATCATACAGCTCAACTATGAAAAAACGACATACGTTAAGGTCGTAGTGTTGGCAGCTTTTAGCTTTTTATATAGAGCTTGAAATTCTCAGAACTGATCCAATTACAGATAAATAGCCTGTTTTAGATAAAATATGATGTCTAAGGATATTTTGTATGATACAATAGAGTGGATGTGACTGTATTAATACTGTGATGCTATGTTGTGTACACTTTTATAGGTTCTGACTAAAATAACGTGATTTGATGATGATGATGTTAACTTTCCATTAAAAAACAAAGAAATTCAGTGGGGAAAAAAATAAACGGCACAATGGCAGAGTTGGCTCCAGGCGGGGAGGCGATGCTGTTGAGTCACAGGGACCAGGGACCATGACAAAAACATGAATGCCTGACCAACAGGCAAAGACCTTGCAAGCTCCTTCATGTCTCATGGTTTAAGTTGGGAGTCCTTCTCTGTATTGGGGTCAGGAGATTCAGACAGCTTTGTTCTGATGGAGGATTTGGCCATGTATAACATCTTTACTAATAGTATTACATGTAATAACTTCCCATTATTCATAGTTAGAGGTTTTCAAAATGTCAAAACCTGCCTGAGTATGTGGGTGTTGTGTTGGCCATTGGGTAAGACTTGGCCACTGGAGAGTCTCTGGGCAATCACTGACTCTTGCCTTTAATCCCCCTATAGGATGAGTTAAAAAAATATTCTCGGAAGAAGGTGAGGTGGATGAACCTGTCTGCGATGCTGGGCTCATCGACTGGCCGACAAGGTTATAGAATCACATCTGATGAGCAGTCCATTATCAACCAGGCCATCATGAAGCCGGAATGCAAAGTAACCGCTTTTACATGTTCACTATGGTCACCGCAGTCTTATGTGGATTCTCTTCTGTTTCAGTTCCTTGTCCTAGTAGATTTCCAGCTAAGAATTATCGACATAATAATGCTGGTCTAAACTATCTTCTATTCTTGTCCTCGTTAATCTGTCTACTTCCTTTGACACTGTCGCCGACTCTATCCTTCCTCATGCACTCTCTTTTCTGAATTTCTCTGGCTCAATCCTGCAATGGTTTAGGTCCTACCTGTCTAATTGTTACTGTTCTCCTGTGCCTGTAACCACTCTCTCTCACTTTCTACCCTTTACGTTTCAGTCCTCAGAACTCTCTCGCCCTATACTTCCCTCCTCTCATTCTGCTCAGCTCCATAAATTCCAATCCTGGGCGCATTCGTGCTTTCTAATTGCCTCTAAAACAGAAGTTCTCGTTTTCAATTCTTCTACTATGTCACCCTTTCCATTCCCCTCGTTTGCCTCTTCTCTCCTCCACACTCTTCTCTTCAACTACAAACCAAAACCAGGAGCAACTAATAAACAAAACCACACCAAAACGATCCACTGCAATTTAATCAACGCAAGGTCAATGTCCAAACATGCCACCGAAATATGCAACCTCCTATGTGACGGAGGTATCGACATCCTATTTGTAACTGAAACATGGCTAGACGACAATTACAAGATCACCCTCAACAACTGCCTGCCTGAAAACTTCAAATGCGTCCAAGCAAACAGAAAAACCAAAGGAGGTGGGGGACTGGCAATCATCCACAAGGAACGCCTGGCTATCAAATTGGAAGACCCATTAAACATCGATAAATGCCAATCCCTAATCCTACGCCTATCAGTAAACCCTAAAACAAACCTGAAATTCATACTGATATACAGACCGCCAACCTACGATGAAACCTTCGTAGACGCCTTCACGGAAGCAATCTGAGATTTCAATATCTGGTTCGATGAAGAAACCTCAACCACACAAATATATTAAACCGCCCAACTAGGAGCAATGAATCTACAACAACTAGTCAAAAGGAGCAACACACTCGACAGGGCATTCACTTGACACAATCTTCGCCAATACTCATTACCACAGCACCCCCAATTCAAATACTCTGTAGCGACCACCTCATCATTCCCTTCACACTGACCACACAAATAAATAAGCAACAAGACAAACCACTAATCACCATAAAAAGAAATTGGAGAACCATCAAAAACTACAATCTATCTGAACTCCTGGAACTCAGCAAACCACAAGCAACAATTATGGAAGAAGCTGACCTAGACAAAAAAGTAGCTCTACTCCACTACTGGATCGTAACAACGATTGACGATATCACCAAAGAAAAAGCGTTCACTCCTTCACGTAAAAGAGCAACGGCAAAATGTTTGACCCCACTACTTAGCACCATGAAAAGAAAAACAAAAACTAGAATGGAGGACCAAAAAATGACACTGGAAATAAAGTGAAATTTCAACAACATATCCGCTCATACAAAAGGGAAATACAAAATGCAAAAAGGAAATACTATGACAACCGAATCTTCAAAGCAACAAATACCCAAAAAGAACTCTTCAAAATCATAAATGAAGTAAAACATCCACTTGGCTGCAACAACATGAGAATACCGTTGATGAAACTATGCAATGACCTAGCAGACCACTTCAAAAACAAAATCATTACCATCCAACAAACCATACAAAACCGACCATGCGATCAGACTAGGGAACCCACGTACCCTTACTAGGAACACCCAAACAAACTATGAAGCTTCTCCGAAATATTAGTGTAGACTTTCGTCAAACTGGTAAATCAAAGCAACAAAACAGGTTCTTCTGAGGATCCCTGGCCCCGGACATATACAAATCAATCCTCAAACAAGGAACTCCCATGGAATATCACAGGAATGTCCTCAACCTTTCAATCGCAATAGGGAAAGTGCCACAATACATTAAATCAGCGTTCATCAGGCTGCTACTCAAAGATACAGAAGGAAACGTAGAGGACTTCTCCAACTACAGACCCATCTCCAACATACCATGTACAGCTAAGCTGCTCGAAACGTACATATACAAAACAACCCAAGAATTCATAGAAGAGCACTGCCTACTAGACGAGGCACAAGTTGGCTTCAGACCAATGAGAGGAACAGAATCGGCTCTGCTCTATATATGGGATGATTGAAAAAGCAAACGCAGACTCAGACAGCAGTACTGCCTTGATACTTCTAGGCCTCTCTGCGGCATTAGACACAGTTAACCACGACATCCTCATCACCAGATTAAAAGGATTGGGAATAACAGACGCCGCCCTACTGTGGACCAAATCCTTCCTAACAAACAGAACAGAAACCATATGGATGAAACCTTTCAAATCCAACCCAAGAAAATCCACATGCGGCGTACCACAGGGATCATCCTTCTCCCTGTTATTATTCAACATCTACCTATGTCAACTAATCAAAATCATCAAACGACACAGCCTCACTTGCTACAACTACGCCGACGATACACAAATAGTCTTCAAAATACAAGACACTAAAGAAGAAAACACAGCACTAGAGAACTGCCTTTGTGATGTATTCAACTGGATGAACTCGAACTACCTCAAAATCAACCCAGGCAAAAAATAAATAGTGATCATCACAAAAAAAGGAGCAGACCACTACTACATCCCTTGGCCAAGGGAACCTGGTACAACCCGAGCCCCATCGTCGACTGTAAAAAACCTGGGGGTCCTGATGGACAACAAAGTTACTCTGGAGCCACAAGTAAACGTTCTACTCAAGAAATGCTTCTTTCGCCTGTGAGCGACAAAGAGGATCCTACCGTTCCTGTCATTTGCCAACAAAACACTTACCATCATCGCTCTCGTCATGTCCAGAGTAGATCACACCAATAGCCTATACCTGGGTATGCCTGAACGACTTCTAAAAAAACTACACGCATACAAAATGCGGCGGCCAACTTACTCCTCAAACTACCCCGAAGAGAACACATCACACCAGCGCTGAAAACACTACATTGGCTACCAATAAAACAATGAATCAAATTCAAATTCAAATCAATGTGCATCATGCACAAAGCAATCCACAGCCAAGGCGCAAAGTTCCTGAGAGACAAATTATGCCTACATCAACCAACAAGAATGCTCAGATCAAGCAATGACATCTGCCCTGCATAACTAGAACGCCCACAGGGGCGCACACATAGCTGAAACAATAAGGAGTGAAGATACCAATCGCGGATCCCACCAAGCAATCAACTACAAACAGAATCTAAGGAAGACATTCTACGACATACCAACTACAAACTGAGAGATAGCTATGATACGATGACACTATAGACTGAATACATAGTCAGATGAAGACGGGAGGACAAGCATAATTCATCAATAGCACCCTGGCCCCTGAATAACACCCTAGCTCCAACAGACCACTGTCAAAATAGATAGCGAGGGAATAGGGGGCAGCCAATCCACAGCACCAACACGAAAGGGGGGGTAGACATACCCAATCTCATTATACTAAGTTCAAACACAATACAGCCGGGCACGCGCCGCGCCATCTCCCACAACAGTTAGATGGTCAAGAAAGGAAAGTAGCAACTAAGCCTATTGATAGGAATGCTAGTTAAATAGAACAAGATCTGCTAGAACCAGGACATACAACTCAATAACCCAATCTCAATCTCTGCATACCTAATTCACCCGAAATCCACACAACCACTTCTCGCCCAGCAAACCACACACACTTCACCACAGCGCAACAACAACAAACAAACAACACATGAACTGCCCCAACAGCACACAAGGTCTCGCTCCGGTCCGCAACTCACACCAAAGTTCAGCGCACGGTGGAAACCGAACTGAAACAGCACACCACTTCTCTCACTCTTCTACTCCCTCTTCACCTGACTAACGCTACCCGCCCGCCTTCTTGTTTACAGATTCGCCAGTGCGCCTGGGGACCAACTCTGTTGGTGACGGTGCACGATATCAATACCTTTAACACTTCACATTTAACATTTTCTGCTTCCGCACATCGTGAATGTTTCTCTGTCAGGCCGTTTTCACTTAATCAATATCTGTTAAATCTGCCACCAAATTACTTATCTCTGCTTTTATCATTTCTAAGCATGGACAATTGTTCTGCCTTAGAAATTGCTTTCCCCACTTACCAGCTTCCCCAGAGCCACTCTGTCTTCAACTTTGAAATCCCAACACTCTTCTGACTTCCTCCTGTTAATCCTCCTCTTCTTCAGTCCAGTCTCTATCCTGGCTCTCCTTCGAGTCTCGTCTTCTTCTTCATTTGCTTTCTATCGTCTTTGCATTAATGCTTGCACCCTCCCAATCTCTCTTCTCTAGTCGCCCTATCCTCCCATCCCAACCTCTTAGGCTCTCAAAGCCAGTTTCTACCATTGTGGCTGGAACTGCTTCCGCTCCTTCTCCCTCCCAGCTCCCGAACTCTCTCCCTTTCTCTGGCCACTCCTCCCCACCTCTTATGCTTCCGCTCCTTATCCTTCCCAGCTGCCACACGCTGGAACCCTCTCCCTTTCTCTAGCCACTCCTCCCCACCTCTTATGCTTCCGCTCCATCTCCCTCCCAGCTCCCACACGCTGGAACTCTCTTCTTTTCTCTGGCAACTCCTCCCCACCTCTTATGCTTCCGCTCCTTCTCCCTCCGAGCTCCCAAATGCTGGAACTCTCTCCCTTTCTCTGGCCACTCCTGCCCACCTCTTATGCTTCCGCTCCTTCTCCCTCCCAGCCGCAAATGCTGGAACTCTCTCCCTTTCTCTGGCCACTCCTCCCCACCTCTTATGCTTCTGCTCCTTCTCCCTCCCAGCTCCCACACGCTGGAACTCTCTCCCTTTCTCTGGCCACTCCTCCCCACCTCTTATGCTTTTGCTCCTTCTCCCTCCCAGCTCCCACACGCTGGAACCCTCTCCCTTTCTCTGGCTACTCCTCCACACCTCTTATACTTCCGCTCCTTCTCCCTCCCAGGTCCCAAACGCTGGAACTCTCTCCCTTTTTCTGGCCACTCCTCCCCACCTCTTATGCTTCTGCTCCTTCTCCCTCGCAGCTCCCAAACGCTGGAACTCTCTCCCTTTCTCTGGCCACTCCTCCCCACCTCTTATGCTTCTGCTCCTTCTCCCTCCCAGCTCCCAAATGCTGGAACTCGCTCCCTTTCTCTGGCCACTCCTCCCCACCTCTTATGCTTCTGCTCCTCCCACCCAGTTGCTAATGCGGGAACTCTCTCCCTTTCTCTGGCCACTCCTCCCCACCTCTTATGCTTCCGCTGCTTCTCCCTCCCAGCTACCACATGCTGGAACTCTCTCCCTTTCTCTAGCCACTCCTCCCCACCTCTTATGCTTCTGCTCTTTCTCCCTCCCAGCTCCCACACGCTGTAACTCTCTCCTTTTCTCTAGCCACTCCTCCCCACCTCTTATGCTTCCGCTCCTTCTTCCTCCCAGCTCCCACATGCTGGAACTCGTCACCTTTCTCTGGCCACAACTCCCCACCTCTTATGCTTCTGCTCCTTCTCCTTCCCAGCTCCCACACGCTTGAACACTCCACCTTTATCTGGCCACTCCTCCCCACCTCTTATGCTTCCGCTCCTTCTCCCTCCCAGCTCCCAAACGCTGGAACCCTCTCCCTTTCTCTGGCCACTCCTCCCCACCTCTTATGATTCTGCTCCTTCGCCCTCCCAGCCACAAACGCTGGAACTCTCTCCCTTTCTCTGGCCACTCCTCCCCACCTCTTATGCTTCCGCTCCTTCGCCCTCCCTGCCCCCAACGCTGGAACTCTCTCCCTTTATCTGGCCACTCCTCCCCAACTCTTATTCTTCCGCTCCTTCTCCCTCCCAGCCGCAAATGCTGGAACTCTCTCCCTTTCTCTGGCCACTCCTCCCCACCTCTTAAGCTTTTGCTCCTTCTCCCTCCCAGCTCCCACACGCTGGAACCCTCTCCCTTTCTCTGGCTACTCCTCCACACCTCTTATACTTCCGCTCCTTCTCCCTCCCAGTTCCCAAACGCTGGAACTCTCTCCCTTTCTCTGGCCACTCCTCCCCACCTCTTATGCTTCTGCTCCTTCTCTCTCGCAGCTCCCAAACGCTGGAACTCTCTCCCTTTCTCTGGCCACTCCTCCCCACCTCTTATGCTTCCGCTCCTTCTCCCTCCCAGTTCCCAAACGCTGGAACTCTCTCCCTTTCTCTGGCCACTCCTCCCCACCTCTTATGCTTCTGCTCCTTCTCCCTCCCAGCTACCACACGCTGGAACTCTCTCCCTTTCTCTAGCCACTCCTCCCCACCTCTTAAGCTACTGCTCCTTCTCCCTCCCAGCTCCCAAAAGCTAGAACTCTCTCCTTTTCTCTAGCCACTCTTCCCCACCTCTTATGCTTCCGCTCCTTCTCCCTCCCAGTTCCCAAACGCTGGAACTCTCTCCCTTTTTCTGGCCACTCCTCCCCACCTCTTATGCTTCTGCTCCTTCTCCCTCCCAGCTACCACACGCTGGAACTCTCTCCCTTTCTCTAGCCACTCCTCCCCACCTCTTAAGCTACTGCTCCTTCTCCCTCCCAGCTCCCAAACGCTGGAACTCTCTCCTTTTCTCTAGCCACTCTTCCCCACCTCTTATGCTTCTGCTCCTTCTCCCTCCCAGCTCCCACATCCTGGAACTCTTTCCCTTTCTCTAGCCACTCCACCCCACCTCTTAAGCTTCTGCTCCTTCTCCCTCCCAGCTCCCACACACTGGAACTCTCTCCCTTTCTCTGGCCACTCCTCCCAACCTCTTATGCTTCCGCTCCTTCTCCCTCCCAGCTCCCACACGCTGGAACTCTCTCCCTTTCTCTAGCCACTCCTCCCCATCTCTTATGCTTCCACTCCTTCTCCCTCCCAGATCCCACACACTGGAACTCTCACCCTTTCTCTGGCCACTCCTCCCCACCTTTTGTGCTTCCGCTCCTTCTCCCTCCCAGCTCGCGAACGCTGGAACTCTCTCCCTTTCTCTGGCCACTCCTCCCCACCTTTTGTGCTTCCGCTCCTTCTCCCTCCCAGCTCCCGAACGCTGGAACTCTCTCCCTTTCTCTGGCCACTCCTCCCCACCTCTTGTGCTTCCGCTCCTTCGCCCTCCCAGCCTCAAACGCTGGAACTCTCTCCCTTTCTCTGGCCACACCTCCCCACCTCTTATGCTTCCGCTCCTTCGCCCTTCCAGCTCCCAACGCTGGAACTCTCTCCCTTTATCTGGCCACTCCTCCCCACCTCTTATGCTTCCGCTCCTTCTCCCTTCCAGCTCCCAAACGCTGGAACTCTCTCCCTTTATCTGGCCACTCCTCCCCACCTCTTATGCTTCCACTCCTTCTCCTTTCCAGCTCCCACATGCTGGAACTCTCTCCCTTTCTCTGGCCACTCCTCCCCACCTCTTATGCTTCCGCTCCTTATCCTTCCCAGCTCCCACACGCTGGAACCCTCTCCCTTTCTCTAGCCACTCCTCCCCACCTCGTATGCTTCCGCTCCATCTCCCCCCCAGCTCCCACACGCTGGAACTCTCTTCTTTTCTCTGGCAACTCCTCCCCACCTCTTATGCTTCCGCTCCTTCTCCTTTCCAGCTCCCACATGCTGGAACTCTCTCCCTTTCTCTGGCCACTCCTCCCCACATCTTATGCTTCCGCTCCTTCTCCCTCCCAGCACCCAAATGCTGGAACTCTCTCCCTTTCTCTGGTCACTCCTCCCCACCTCTTATGCTTCCGCTCCTTCTCCCTTCCAGCTCCCACATGCTGGAACTCTCTTTTTTTTTCTGGCCACTCCTCCCCACATCTTATGCTTCTGCTCCTTCTCCCTCCCAGCTCCCACACGCTGGAACTCTCTCCCTTTCTCTGGCCACTCCTCCCCTCCTATTATGCTTCCGTTCCTTCTCCCTCCCAGCTCCCACATGCTGGAACTCTCTCCCTTTCTCTGGCCACTCCCCCCACTTCTTATGCTTCTGCTCCTTCTCCCTCCCAGCTCCCACACGCTGGAACTCTCTCCTTTTCTCTAGCCACTCCTCCCCACCTCTTATGATTCCGCTCCTTCTCCCTCCCAGTTCCCAAACGCTGGAACTCTCTCCCTTTTTCTGGCCACTCCTCCCCACCTCTTATGCTTCTGCTCCTTCTCCCTCGCAGCTCCCAAACGCTGGAACTCTCTCCCTTTCTCTGGCCACTCCTCCCCACCGCTTATGCTTCCGCTCCTTCTCCCTCCCAGCTCCCACATGCTGTAACTCTCTCCTTTTCTCTAGCCACTCCTCCCCACGTCTTATGCTTCCGCTCCTTCTCCCTCCCAGCTACCACACACTGGAACTCTCTCACTTTCTCTAGCCACTCCTCCCCACCTCTTAAGCTACTGCTCCTTCTCCCTCCCAGCTCCCACACGCTGGCACTCTCTCCTTTTCTCTAGCCACTCTTCCCAACCTCTTATGCTTCTGCTCCTTCTCCCTCCCAGCTCCCACATGCTGGAACTCTCTCCCTTTCTCTAGCCACTCCACCCCACCTCTTATGCTTCTGCTCCTTATCCCTCCCAGCTCCCACACACTGGAACTCTCTCCCTTTCTCTGGCCACTCCTCCCAAGCTCTTATGCTTCCGCTCCTTCTCCCTCCCAGCTCGTAGGTGCTGGAACTCTCTCCCTTTCTCTAGCCACTCCTCCCATTCTCTTATGCTTCCACTCCTTGTCCCTCCCAGATCCCACACACTGGAACTCTCACCCTTTCTCTGGCCACTCCTCCCCACCTTTTGTGCTTCCGCTCCTTCTCCCTCCCAGCTCCCGAACGCTGGAACCCTCTCCCTTTCTCTTGCCACTCCTCCCCACCTTTTGTGCTTCCGCTCCTTCTCCCTCCCAGCTCCCGAACGCTGGAACTCTCTCCCTTTCTCTGGCCGCTCCTCCCCACCTCTTGTGCTTCCGCTCCTTCGCCCTCCCAGCCTCAAACGCTGGAACTCTCTCCCTTTCTCTGGCCACTCCTCCCCACCTCTTATGCTTCCGCTCCTTCGCCCTTCCAGCTCCCAACGCTGGAACTCTCTCCCTTTTTCTGGCCACTCCTCCCCACCTCTTATGCTTCCGCTCCTTCTCCCTTCCAGCTCCCAAAAGCTGGAACTCTCTCCCTTTCTCTGGCCACTCCTCCCCACCTCTTATGCTTCCGCTCCTTCTCCTTTCCAGCTCCCACATGCTGGAACTCTCTCCCTTTCTCTGGCCACTCCTCCCCACCTCTTATGCTTCCGCTCCTTATCCTTCCCAGCTCCCACACGCTGGAACCCTCTCCCTTTCTCTAGCCACTCCTCCCCACCTCGTATGCTTCCGCTCCATCTCCCTCCCAGCTCCCACACGCTGGAACTCTCTTCTTTTCTCTGGCAACTCCTCCCATTCTCTTATGCTTCCACTCCTTGTCCCTCCCAGATCCCACACACTGGAACTCTCACCCTTTCTCTGGCCACTCCTCCCCACCTTTTGTGCTTCCGCTCCTTCTCCCTCCCAGCTCCCGAACGCTGGAACCCTCTCCCTTTCTCTTGCCACTCCTCCCCACCTTTTGTGCTTCCGCTCCTTCTCCCTCCCAGCTCCCGAACGCTGGAACTCTCTCCCTTTCTCTGGCAGCTCCTCCCCACCTCTTGTGCTTCCGCTCCTTCGCCCTCCCAGCCTCAAACGCTGGAACTCTCTCCCTTTCTCTGGCCACTCCTCCCCACCTCTTATGCTTCCGCTCCTTCGCCCTTCCAGCTCCCAACGCTGGAACTCTCTCCCTTTTTCTGGCCACTCCTCCCCACCTCTTATGCTTCCGCTCCTTCTCCCTTCCAGCTCCCAAAAGCTGGAACTCTCTCCCTTTCTCTGGCCACTCCTCCCCACCTCTTATGCTTCCGCTCCTTCTCCTTTCCAGCTCCCACATGCTGGAACTCTCTCCCTTTCTCTGGCCACTCCTCCCCACCTCTTATGCTTCCGCTCCTTATCCTTCCCAGCTCCCACACGCTGGAACCCTCTCCCTTTCTCTAGCCACTCCTCCCCACCAAGTATGCTTCCGCTCCATCTCCCTCCCAGCTCCCACACGCTGGAACTCTCTTCTTTTCTCTGGCAACTCCTCCCCACCTCTTATGCTTCTGCTCCTTCTCCTTTCCAGCTCCCACATGCTGGAACTCTCTCCCTTTCTCTGGCCACTCCTCCCCACATCTTCTTCTTCCGCTCCTTCTCCCTCCCAGCTCCCAAATGCTGGACCTCTCTCCCTGTCTCTGGTCACTCCTCCCCACCTCTTATGCTTCCGCTCCTTCTCCCTCCCAGCTCCCACATGCTGGAACTCTCTTCTTTTTTCTGGCCACTCCTACCCACATCTTATGCTTCTGCTCCTTCTCCCTCCCAGCTCCCACACGCTGGAACTCTCTCCCTTTCTCTGGCCACTCCTCCCCTCCTATTATGCTTCCGTTCCTTCTCCCTCCCAGCTCCCACAAGCTGGAACTCTCTCCCTTTCTCTGGCCACTCCCCCCACTTCTTATGCTTCTGCTCCTTCTCCCTCCCAGCTCCCACACGCTGGAACTCTCTCCTTTTCTCTGGCCACTCCTCCCCACATCTTATGCTTCCGCTCCTTCTCCCTCCCAGCTACCACACGCTGGAACTCTCTCCCTTTCTCTAGCCACTCCTCCCGACCTCTTATGCTTCTGCTCCTTCTCCCTCCCAGCTCCCACACGCTGGAACACTCCACCTTTCTCTGGACACTCCTCCCCACCTCTTATGCTTCCGCTCCTTCTCCCTCCCAGCTCCCAAACGCTGGAACTCTCTCCCTTTCTCTGGCCACTCCTCCCCACCTCTTATGATTCCGCTCCTTCGCCCTCCCAGCCGCAAATGCTGGAACTCTCTCCCTTTCTCTGGCCACTCCTCCCCACCTCTTATGCTTCCGCTCCTTCGCCCTCCCAGCTCCCAACGCTGGAACTCTCTCCCTTTATCTGGCCACTCCTCCCCAACTCTTATGCTTCCGCTCCTTCTCCCTCCCAGCCGCAAATGCTGGAACTTTCTCCCTTTCTCTGGCCACTCCTCCCCACCTCTTATGCTTCTGCTCCTTCTCCCTCCCACCTCCCACACGCTGGAACTCTCTCCCTTTCTCTGGTGACTCCTCCCCACCTCTTATGCTTTTGCTCCTTCTCCCTCCCAGCTCCCACACGCTGGAACCCTCTCCCTTTCTCTGGCTACTCCTCCACACCTCTTATACTTCCGCTCCTTCTCCCTCCCAGTTCCCAAACGCTGGAACTCTCTCCCTTTTTCTGGCCACTCCTCCCCACCTCTTATGCTTCTGCTCCTTCTCCCTCGCAGCTCCCAAACGCTGGAACTCTCTCCCTTTCTCTGGCCACTCCTCCCCACCTCTTATGCTTCCGCTCCTTCTCCCTCCCAGCTCCCACATGCTGGAACTCTCTCCCTTTCTCTGGCCACTCCTCCCCACCTCTTATGCTTCTGTACCTTCTCCCTCCCAGCTCCCAAATGCTGGAACTCTCTCCCTTTCTCTGGCCACTCCTCCCCACCTCTTATGCTTCTGCTCCTCCCTCCCAGCTCCTAATGCGGGAACTCTCTCCCTTTCTCTGGCCACTCCTCCCCACCTCTTATGCTTCTGCTCCTTCTCCCTCCCAGCTACCACATGCTGGAACTCTCTCCCTTTCTCTAGCCACTCCTCCCCACCTCTTATGCTTCTGCTCCTTCTCCCTCCCAGCTCCCACATGCTGTAACTCTCTCCTTTTCTCTAGCCACTCCTCCCCACCTCTTATGCTTCCGCTCCTTCTTCCTCCCAGCTCCCACATGCTGGAACTCGTCACCTTTCTCTGGCCACTCCTCCCCACCTCTTATGCTTCCGCTCCTTCTCCCTCTCAGCTACCACACGCGGGAACTCTCTCCCTTTCTCTAGCCACTCCTCCCCACCTCTTAAGCGACTGCTCCTTCTCCCTCCCAGCTCCCACACGCTGGAACTCTCTCCTTTTCTCTAGCCCCTCTTCCCCACCTCTTATGCTTCTGCTCCTTCTCCCTCCCAGCTCCCACATGCTGGAACTCTCTCCCTTTCTCTAGCCACTCCACCCCACCTCTTATGCTTCTGCTCCTTCTCCCGTCCAGCTCCCACACACTGGAACTCTCTCCCTTTCTCTGGCCACGCCTCCCATCCTCTTATGCTTCCGCTCCTTCTCCCTCCCAGCTCCCACACGCTGGAACTCTCTCGCTTTCTCTAGCCACTCCTCCCCATCTCTTATGCTTCCACTCCTTCTCCCTCCCAGATGCCACACACTGGAACTCTCACCCTTTCTCTGGCCACTCCTCCCCACCTTTTGTGCTTCCGCTCCTTCTCCCTCCCAGCTCACGAACGCTGGAACTCTCTCCTTTTCACTGGCCACTCCTCCCCACCTTTTGTGCTTCTGCTCATTCTCCCTCGCAGCTCCCGAACGCTGGAACTCTCTCCCTTTCTCTGGCCATTCCTCCCCACCTCTTGCGCTTCTGCTCCTTCGCCCTCACAGCCGCAAACGCTGGAACTCTCTCCCTTTCTCTGGCCACTCCTCCCCACCTCTTATGCTTCCGCTCCTTCGCCCTCCCAGCTCCCAACGCTGGAACTCTCTCCCTTTATCTGGCCACTCCTCCCCACCTCTTATGCTTGCGCTCCTTCTCCCTCCCAGCTCCCACACGCTGGAACCCTCTCCCTTTCTCTGGCTACTCCTCCACATCTCTTATACTTCCGCTCCTTCTCCCTCCCAGCTCCCACACACTGGAACTCTCTCCCTTTCTCTGGCCACTCCTCCCAACCTCTTATGCTTCCGCTCCTTCTCCCTCCCAGCTCCCACACGCTGGAACTCTCTCCCTTTCTCTAGCCACTCCTCCCCATCTCTTATGCTTCCACTCCTTCTCCCTCCCAGATCCCACACACTGGAACTCTCACCCTTTCTCTGGCCACTCCTCCCCACCTTTTGTGCTTCTGCTCCTTCTCCCTCCCAGCTCCCGAACGCTGGAACTCTCTCCCTTTCTCTGGCCACTCCTCCCCACCTCTTGTGCTTCCGCTTCTTCGCCCTCCCAGCCGCAAACGCTGGAACTCTCTCCCTTTCTCTGGCCACTCCTCCCCACCTCTTATGCTTCAGCTCCTTCGCCCTTCCAGCTCCCAACGCTGGAACTCTCTCCCTTTATCTGGCCACTCCTCCCCACCTCTTATGCTTCCGCTCCTTCTCCCTTCCAGCTCCCAAACGCTGGAACTCTCTCCCTTTCTCTGGCCACTCCTCCCCACCTCTTATGCTTCCGCTCCTTCTCCCTACCAGCTCCCAAACGCTGGAACTCTCTCTCTTTCTCTGGCCACTCCTCCCCACCTCTTATGCTTCCGCTCCTTCTCCCTCCGAGCTCCCAAATGCTAGAACTCTCTCCCTTTCTCTGGCCACTCCTCCCCACCTCTTATGCTTATGCTCCTTCTCCCTCCCAGCCGCAAATGCTGGAACTCTCTCCCTTTCTCTGGCCACTCCTCCCCACCTCTTATGCTTCTGCTCCTTCTCCCTCCCAGCTCCCACACACTGGAACTCTCTCCCTTTCTCTGGCCACTCCTCCCCACCTCTTATGCTTCCGCTCCTTTGCCCTCCCAGCTCCCAATGCTGGAACTCTCTCCCTTTATCTGGCCACTCCTCCCCACCTCTTATGCTTCTGCTCCTTCTCCCTTCCAGCTCCCAAATGCTGGAACTCTCTCCCTTTCTCTGGCCACTCCTCCCCACCTCTTATGCTTCCGCTCCTTCTCCCTACCACCTCCCAAACACTGGAACTCTCTCTCTTTCTCTGGCCACTCCTCCCCACCTCTTATGCTTCCGCTCCTTCTCCCTCCGAGCTCCCAAATGCTGGAACTCTCTCCCTTTCTCTGGCCACTCCTGCCCACCTCTTATGCTTCCGCTCCTTCTCCCTCCCAGCCGCAAATGCTGGAACTCTCTCCCTTTCTCTGGCCACTCCTCCCCACCTCTTATGCTTCTGCTCCTTCTCCCTCCCAGCTCCCACACGCTGGAACTCTCTCCCTTTCTCTGGCCACTCCTCCCCACCTCTTATGCTTTTGCTCCTTCTCCCTCCCAGCTCCCACACGCTGGAACCCTCTCCCTTTCTCTGGCTACTCCTCCACACCTCTTATACTTCCGCTCCTTCTCCCTCCCAGGTCCCAAACGCTGGAACTCTCTCCCTTTTTCTGGCCACTCCTCCCCACCTCTTATGCTTCTGCTCCTTCTCCCTCGCAGCTCCCAAACGCTGGAACTCTCTCCCTTTCTCTGGCCACTCCTCCCCACCTCTTATGCTTCTGCTCCTTCTCCCTCCCAGCTCCCAAATGCTGGAACTCGCTCCCTTTCTCTGGCCACTCCTCCCCACCTCTTATGCTTCTGCTCCTCCCACCCAGTTGCTAATGCGGGAACTCTCTCCCTTTCTCTGGCCACTCCTCCCCACCTCTTATGCTTCAGCTGCTTCTCCCTTCCAGCTACCACATGCTGGAACTCTCTCCCTTTCTCTAGCCACTCCTCCCCACCTCTTATGCTTCTGCTCTTTCTCCCTCCCAGCTCCCACACGCTGTAACTCTCTCCTTTTCTCTAGCCACTCCTCCCCACCTCTTATGCTTCCGCTCCTTCTTCCTCCCAGCTCCCACATGCTGGAACTCGTCACCTTTCTCTGGCCACACCTCCCCACCTCTTATGCTTCTGCTCCTTCTCCTTCCCAGCTCCCACACGCTTGAACACTCCACCTTTATCTGGCCACTCCTCCCCACCTCTTATGCTTCCGCTCCTTCGCCCTCCCAGCCACAAACGCTGGAACTCTCTCCCTTTCTCTGGCCACTCCTCCCCACCTCTTATGCTTCCGCTCCTTCGCCCTCCCTGCCCCCAACGCTGGAACTCTCTCCCTTTATCTGGCCACTCCTCCCCAACTCTTATTCTTCCGCTCCTTCTCCCTCCCAGCCGCAAATGCTGGAACTCTCTCCCTTTCTCTGGCCACTCCTCCCCACCTCTTATGCTTCTGCACCTTCTCCCTCCCAACTCCCACACGCTGGAACTCTCTCCCTTTCTCTGGCGACTCCTCCCCACCTCTTAAGCTTTTGCTCCTTCTCCCTCCCAGCTCCCACACGCTGGAACCCTCTCCCTTTCTCTGGCTACTCCTCCACACCTCTTATACTTCCGCTCCTTCTCCCTCCCAGTTCCCAAACGCTGGAACTCTCTCCCTTTCTCTGGCCACTCCTCCCCACCTCTTATGCTTCTGCTCCTTCTCCCTCGCAGCTCCCAAACGCTGGAACTCTCTCCCTTTCTCTGGCCACTCCTCCCCACCTCTTATGCTTCCGCTCCTTCTCCCTCCCAGTTCCCAAACGCTGGAACTCTCTCCCTTTCTCTGGCCACTCCTCCCCACCTCTTATGCTTCTGCTCCTTCTCCCTCCCAGCTACCACACGCTGGAACTCTCTCCCTTTCTCTAGCCACTCCTCCTCACCTCTTAAGCTACTGCTCCTTCTCCCTCCCAGCTCCCAAAAGCTGGAACTCTCTCCTTTTCTCTAGCCACTCTTCCCCACCTCTTATGCTTCCGCTCCTTCTCCCTCCCAGTTCCCAAACGCTGGAACTCTCTCCCTTTTTCTGGCCACTCCTCCCCACCTCTTATGCTTCTGCTCCTTCTCCCTCCCAGCTACCACACGCTGGAACTCTCTCCCTTTCTCTAGCCACTCCTCCCCACCTCTTAAGCTACTGCTCCTTCTCCCTCCCAGCTCCCAAACGCTGGAACTCTCTCCTTTTCTCTAGCCACTCTTCCCCACCTCTTATGCTTCTGCTCCTTCTCCCTCCCAGCTCCCACATCCTGGAACTCTCTCCCTTTCTCTAGCCACTCCACCCCACCTCTTAAGCTTCTGCTCCTTCTCCCTCCCAGCTCCCACACACTGGAACTCTCTCCCTTTCTCTGGCCACTCCTCCCAACCTCTTATGCTTCCGCTCCTTCTCCCTCCCAGCTCCCACACGCTGGAACTCTCTCCCTTTCTCTAGCCACTCCTCCCCATCTCTTATGCTTCCACTCCTTCTCCCTCCCAGATCCCACACACTGGAACTCTCACCCTTTCTCTGGCCACTCCTCCCCACCTCTTGTGCTTCCGCTCCTTCGCCCTCCCAGCCTCAAACGCTGGAACTCTCTCCCTTTCTCTGGCCACTCCTCCCCACCTCTTATGCTTCCGCTCCTTCGCCCTTCCAGCTCCCAACGCTGGAACTCTCTCCCTTTTTCTGGCCACTCCTCCCCACCTCTTATGCTTCCGCTCCTTCTCCCTTCCAGCTCCCAAAAGCTGGAACTCTCTCCCTTTCTCTGGCCACTCCTCCCCACCTCTTATGCTTCCGCTCCTTCTCCTTTCCAGCTCCCACATGCTGGAACTCTCTCCCTTTCTCTGGCCACTCCTCCCCACCTCTTATGCTTCCGCTCCTTATCCTTCCCAGCTCCCACACGCTGGAACCCTCTCCCTTTCTCTAGCCACTCCTCCCCACCAAGTATGCTTCCGCTCCATCTCCCTCCCAGCTCCCACACGCTGGAACTCTCTTCTTTTCTCTGGCAACTCCTCCCCACCTCTTATGCTTCTGCTCCTTCTCCTTTCCAGCTCCCACATGCTGGAACTCTCTCCCTTTCTCTGGCCACTCCTCCCCACATCTTCTTCTTCCGCTCCTTCTCCCTCCCAGCTCCCAAATGCTGGACCTCTCTCCCTGTCTCTGGTCACTCCTCCCCACCTCTTATGCTTCCGCTCCTTCTCCCTCCCAGCTCCCACATGCTGGAACTCTCTTCTTTTTTCTGGCCACTCCTACCCACATCTTATGCTTCTGCTCCTTCTCCCTCCCAGCTCCCACACGCTGGAACTCTCTCCCTTTCTCTGGCCACTCCTCCCCTCCTATTATGCTTCCGTTCCTTCTCCCTCCCAGCTCCCACAAGCTGGAACTCTCTCCCTTTCTCTGGCCACTCCCCCCACCTCTTATGCTTCCGCTCCTTCTCCCTCCCAGCTACCACACGCTGGAACTCTCTCCCTTTCTCTAGCCACTCCTCCCGACCTCTTATGCTTCTGCTCCTTCTCCCTCCCAGCTCCCACACGCTGGAACACTCCACCTTTCTCTGGACACTCCTCCCCACCTCTTATGCTTCCGCTCCTTCTCCCTCCCAGCTCCCAAACGCTGGAACTCTCTCCCTTTCTCTGGCCACTCCTCCCCACCTCTTATGATTCCGCTCCTTCGCCCTCCCAGCCGCAAACGCTGGAACTCTCTCCCTTTCTCTGGCCACTCCTCCCCACCTCTTATGCTTCCGCTCCTTCGCCTTCCCAGCTCCCAACGCTGGAACTCTCTCCCTTTATCTGGCCACTCCTCCCCAACTCTTATGCTTCCGCTCCTTCTCCCTCCCAGCCGCAAATGCTGGAACTCTCTCCCTTTCTCTGGCCACTCCTCCCCACCTCTTATGCTTCTGCTCCTTCTCCCTCCCACCTCCCACACGCTGGAACTCTCTCCCTTTCTCTGGTGACTCCTCCCCACCTCTTATGCTTTTGCTCCTTCTCCCTCCCAGCTCCCACACGCTGGAACCCTCTCCCTTTCTCTGGCTACTCCTCCACACCTCTTATACTTCCGCTCCTTCTCCCTCCCAGTTCCCAAACGCTGGAACTCTCTCCCTTTTTCTGGCCACTCCTCCCCACCTCTTATGCTTCTGCTCCTTCTCCCTCGCAGCTCCCAAACGCTGGAACTCTCTCCCTTTCTCTGGCCACTCCTCCCCACCTCTTATGCTTCCGCTCCTTCTCCCTCCCAGCTCCCACATGCTGGAACTCTCTCCCTTTCTCTGGCCACTCCTCCCCACCTCTTATGCTTCTGCTCCTTCTCCCTCCCAGCTACCACATGCTGGAACTCTCTCCCTTTCTCTAGCCACTCCTCCCCACCTCTTATGCTTCTGCTCCTTCTCCCTCCCAGCTCCCACATGCTGTAACTCTCTCCTTTTCTCTAGCCACTCCTCCCCACCTCTTATGCTTCCGCTCCTTCTTCCTCCCAGCTCCCACATGCTGGAACTCGTCACCTTTCTCTGGCCACTCCTCCCCACCTCTTATGCTTCCGCTCCTTCTCCCTCTCAGCTACCACACGCGGGAACTCTCTCCCTTTCTCTAGCCACTCCTCCCCACCTCTTAAGCGACTGCTCCTTCTCCCTCCCAGCTCCCACACGCTGGAACTCTCTCCTTTTCTCTAGCCCCTCTTCCCCACCTCTTATGCTTCTGCTCCTTCTCCCTCCCAGCTCCCACATGCTGGAACTCTCTCCCTTTCTCTAGCCACTCCACCCCACCTCTTATGCTTCTGCTCCTTCTCCCGTCCAGCTCCCACACACTGGAACTCTCTCCCTTTCTCTGGCCACGCCTCCCATCCTCTTATGCTTCCGCTCCTTCTCCCTCCCAGCTCCCACACGCTGGAACTCTCTCGCTTTCTCTAGCCACTCCTCCCCATCTCTTATGCTTCCACTCCTTCTCCCTCCCAGATGCCACACACTGGAACTCTCACCCTTTCTCTGGCCACTCCTCCCCACCTTTTGTGCTTCCGCTCCTTCTCCCTCCCAGCTCACGAACGCTGGAACTCTCTCCTTTTCACTGGCCACTCCTCCCCACCTTTTGTGCTTCTGCTCATTCTCCCTCGCAGCTCCCGAACGCTGGAACTCTCTCCCTTTCTCTGGCCATTCCTCCCCACCTCTTGCGCTTCCGCTCCTTCGCCCTCACAGCCGCAAACGCTGGAACTCTCTCCCTTTCTCTGGCCACTCCTCCCCACCTCTTATGCTTCCGCTCCTTCGCCCTCCCAGCTCCCAACGCTGGAACTCTCTCCCTTTATCTGGCCACTCCTCCCCACCTCTTATGCTTCCGCTCCTTCTCCCTCCCAGCTCCCACATGCTGGAACCCTCTCCCTTTCTCTGGCTACTCCTCCACATCTCTTATACTTCCGCTCCTTTTCCCTCCCAGCTCCCAAACGCTGGAACTCTCTCCCTTTTTCTGGCCACTCCTCCCCACCTCTTATGCTTCTGCTCCTTCTCCCTCGCAGCTCCCAAACGCTGGAACTCTCTCCCTTTCTCAGGCCACTCCTCCCCACCTCTTATGCTTCCGCTCCTTCTCCATCCCAGCTCCCACATGCTGGAACTCTCTCCCTTTCTCTGGCCACTCCTCCCCACCTCTTGTGCTTACGCTCCTTCGCCCTCAGAGCCGCAAACGCTGGAACTCTCTCCCTTTCTCTGGCCACTCCTTCCCACCTCTTATGCTTCCGCTCCTTCGCCCTTCCAGCTCCCAACGCTGGAACTCTCTCTCTTTCTCTGGCCACTCCTCCCCACCTCTTATGCTTCCGCTCCTTCTCCCTCCGAGCTCCCAAATGCTGGAACTCTCTCCCTTTCTCTGGCCACTCCTCCCCACCTCTTATGCTTCCGCTCCTTCTCCCTCCGAGCTCCCAAATGCTGGAACTCTCTCCCTTTCTCTGGCCACTCCTCCCCACCTCTTATGCTTCTGCTCGTTCTCCCTCCCAGCCGCAAATGCTGGAACTCTCTCCCTTTCTCTGGCCACTCCTCCCCACCTCTTATGCTTCTGCTCCTTCTCCCTCCCAGCTCCCACACGCTGGAACTCTCTCCCTTTCTCTGGCCACTCCTCCCCACCTCTTATGCTTCCGCTCCTTCGCCCTCCCAGCCGCAAACGCTGGAACTCTCTCCCTTTCTCCGGCCACTCCTCCCCACCTCTTATGCTTCCGCTCCTTCTCCCTTCCAGCTCCCAAATGCTGGAACTCTCTCCCTTTCTCTGGCCACTCCTCCCCACCTCTTATGCTTCCGCTCCTTCTCCCTACCACCTCCCAAACACTGGAACTCTCTCTCTTTCTCTGGCCACTCCTCCCCACCTCTTATGCTTCTGCTCCTTCTCCCTCCGAGCTCCCAAATGCTGGAACTCTCTCCCTTTCTCTGGCCACTCCTGCCCACTTCTTATGCTTCCGCTCCATCTCCCTCCCAGCCGCAAATGCTGGAACTCTCTCCCTTTCTCTGGCCACTTCTCCCCACCTCTTATGCTTCTGCTCCTTCTCCCTCCCAGCTCCCACACGCTGGAACTCTCTCCCTTTCTCTGGCCACTCCTCCCCACCTCTTATGCTTTTGCTCCTTCTCCCTCCCAGCTCCCACACGCTGGAACCCTATCCCTTTCTCTGGCTACTCCTCCACACCTCTTATACTTCCGCTCCTTCTCCCTCCCAGGTCCAAAACGCTGGAACTCTCTCCCTTTTTCTGGCCACTCCTCCCCACCTCTTATGCTTCTGCTCCTTCTCCCTCGCAGCTCCCAAACGCTGGAACTCTCTCCCTTTCTCTGGCCACTCCTCCCCACCTCTCATGCTTCCGCTCCTTCTCCCTCCCAGCTCCCACATGCTGTAACTCTTTCCTTTTCTCTAGCCACTCCTCCCCACCTCTTATGCTTCCGCTCCTTCTTCCTCCCAGCTCCCACATGCTGGAACTCATCACCTTTCTCTGGCCACTCCTCCCCACCTCTTATGCTTCTGCTCCTTTTCCCTCCAGCTACCACACGCTGGAACTCTCTCCCTTTCTCTAGCCACTCCTCCCCACCTCTTAAGCTACTGCTCCTTCTCCCTCCCAGCTACCACACGCTGGAACTCTCTCCCTTTCTCTAGCCACTCCTCCCCACCTCTTATGCTTCTGCTCCTTCTCTCTCTCAGCTCCCACACGCTGTAACTCTCTCCTTTTCTCTAGCCACTCCTCCCCACCTCTTATGCTTCCGCTCCTTCTTCCTCCCAGCTCCCACATGCTGGAACTTGTCACCTTTCTCTGGCCACACCTCCCCACCTCTTATGCTTCTGCTCCTTCTCCCTCCCAGCTCCCACACGCTGGAACACTCCACCTTTCGCTGGCCACTCCTCCCCACATCTTATGCTTCCGCTCCTTCTCCCTCCCAGCGCCCAAACCCTGGAACTCTCTCCCCATCTCTGGCCACTCCTCCCCACCTCTTATGATTCAGCTCCTTCGCCCTCCCAGCCGCAAACGCTGGAACTCTCTCCCTTTCTCTGGCCACTCCTCCCCACCTCTTATGCTTTTGCTCCTTCTCCCTCCCAGCTCCCACACGCTGGAACCCTCTCCCTTTCTCTGGCTACTCCTCCACACCTCTTATACTTCCGCTCCTTCTCCCTCCCAGGTCCCAAACGCTGGAACTCTCTCCCTTTTTCTGGCCACTCCTCCCCACCTCTTATGCTTCTGCTCCTTCTCCCTCGCAGCTCCCAAACGCTGGAACTCTCTCCCTTTCTCTGGCTACTCCTCCACACCTCTTATACTTCCGCTCCTTCTCCCTCCCAGGTCCCAAACGCTGGAACTCTCTCCCTTTTTCTGGCCACTCCTCCCCACCTCTTATGCTTCTGCTCCTTCTCCCTCGCAGCTCCCAAACGCTGGAACTCTCTCCCTTTCTCTGGCCACTCCTCCCCACCTCTCATGCTTCCGCTCCTTCTCCCTCCCAGCTCCCACATGCTGTAACTCTCTCCTTTTCTCTAGCCACTCCTCCCCACCTCTTATGCTTCCGCTCCTTCTTCCTCCCAACTCCCACATGCTGGAACTCATCACCTTTCTCTGGCCACTCCTCCCCACCTCTTATGCTTCCGCTCCTTTTCCCTCCCAGCTACCACACGCTGGAACTCTCTCCCTTTCTCTAGCCACTCCTCCCCACCTCTTAAGCTACTGCTCCTTCTCCCTCCCAGCTACCACACGCTGGAACTCTCTCCCTTTCTCTAGCCACTCCTCCCCACCTCTTATGCTTCTGCTCCTTCTCTCTCTCAGCTCCCACACGCTGTAACTCTCTCCTTTTCTCTAGTCACTCCTCCCCACCTCTTATGCTTCCGCTCCTTCTTCCTCCCAGCTCCCACATGCTGGAACTTGTCACCTTTCTCTGGCCACACCTCCCCACCTCTTATGCTTCTGCTCCTTTTCCCTCCCAGCTCCCACACGCTGGAACACTCCACCTTTCGCTGGCCACTCCTCCCCACATCTTATGCTTCCACTCCTTCTCCCTCCCAGCGCCCAAACGCTGGAACTCTCTCCCTTTCTCTGGCCACTCCTCCCCACCTCTTATGCTTTTGCTCCTTCTCCCTCCCAGCTCCCACACGCTGGAACCCTCTCCCTTTCTCTGGCTACTCCTCCACACCTCTTATACTTCCGCTCCTTCTCCCTCCCAGGTCCCAAACGCTGGAACTCTCTCCCTTTTTCTGGCCACTCCTCCCCACCTCTTATGCTTCTTCTCCTTCTCCCTCGTAGCTCCCAAACGCTGGAACTCTCTCCCTTTCTCTGGCTACTCCTCCACACCTCTTATACTTCCGCTCCTTCTCCCTCCCAGGTCCCAAACGCTGGAACTCTCTCCCTTTTTCTGGCCACTCCTCCCCACCTCTTATGCTTCTGCTCCTTCTCCCTCGCAGCTCCCAAACGCTGGAACTCTCTCCCTTTCTCTGGCCACTCCTCCCCACCTCTTATGCTTCCGCTCCTTCTCCCTCCCAGCTCCCACATGCTGTAACTCTCTCCTTTTCTCTAGCCACTCCTCCCCACCTCTTATGCTTCCGCTCCTTCTTCCTCCCAGCTCCCACATGCTGGAACTCGTCACCTTTCTCTGGCCACTCCTCCCCACCTCTTATGCTTCCGCTCCTTTTCCCTCCCAGCTACCACACGCTGGAACTCTGTCCCTTTCTCTAGCCACTCCTCCCCACCTCTTAAGCTACTGCTCCTTCTCCCTCCCAGCTACCACACGCTGGAACTCTCTCCCTTTCTCTAGCCACTCCTCCCCACCTCTTATGCTTCTGCTCCTTCTCTCTCTCAGCTCCCACACGCTGGAACACTCCACCTTTCGCTGGCCACTCCTCCCCACATCTTATGCTTCCGCTCCTTCTCCCTCCCAGCTCCCAAACGCTGGAACTCTCTCCCCATCTCTGGCCACTCCTCCCCACCTCTTATGATTCAGCTCCTTCGCCCTCCCAGCTGCAAACGCTGGAACTCTCTCCCTTTCTCTGGCCACTCCTCCCCACCTCTTATGCTTTTGCTCCTTCTCCCTCCCAGCTCCCACACGCTGGAACCCTCTCCCTTTCTCTGGCTACTCCTCCACACCTCTTATACTTCCGCTCCTTCTCCCTCCCAGGTCCCAAACGCTGGAACTCTCTCCCTTTTTCTGGCCACTCCTCCCCACCTCTTATGCTTCTGCTCCTTCTCCCTCGCAGCTCCCAAACGCTGGAACTCTCTCCCTTTCTCTGGCCACTCCTCCCCACCTCTTATTCTTCCGCTCCTTCTCCCTCCCAGCTCCCACATGCTGTAACTCTCTCCTTTTCTCTAGCCACTCCTCCCCACCTCTTATGCTTCCGCTCCTTCTTCCTCCCAGCTCCCACATGCTGGAACTCGTCACCTTTCTCTGGCCACTCCTCCCCACCTCTTATGCTTCCGCTCCTTTTCCCTCCCAGCTACCACACGCTGGAACTCTCTCCCTTTCTCTAGCCACTCCTCCCCACCTCTTAAGCTACTGCTCCTTCTCACTCCCAGCTACCACACGCTGGAACTCTCTCCCTTTCTCTAGCCACTCCTCCCCACCTCTTATGCTTCTGCTCCTTCTCTCTCTCAGCTCCCACACGCTGTAACTCTCTCCTTTTCTCTAGCCACTCCTCCCCACCTCTGATGCTTCCGCTCCTTCTTCCTCCCAGCTCCCACATGCTGGAACTTGTCACCTTTCTCTGGCCACACCTCCCCACCTCTTATGCGTCTGCTCCTTCTCCCTCCCAGCTCCCACACGCTGGAACACTCCACCTTTCGCTGGCCACTCCTTCCCACATCTTATGCTTCCGCTCCTTCTCCCTCCCAGCTCCCAAACGCTGGAACTCTCTCCCCATCTCTGGCCACTCCTCCCCACCTCTTATGATTCAGCTCCTTCGCCCTCCCAGCCGCAAACGCTGGAACTCTCTCCCTTTCTCTGGCCACTCCTCCCCACCTCTTATGCTTCCGCTCCTTCGCCCTCCCAGCTCCCAACGCTGGAACTCTCTCCCTTTATCTTGCCACTCCTCCCCAACTCTATGCTTCCGCTCCTTCTCCCTCCCAGCCGCAAATGCTGGAACTCTCTCCCTTTCTCTGGCCACTCCTCCCCACCTCTTATGCATCTGCACCTTCTCCCTCCCAACTCCCACACGCTGGAACTCTCTCCCTTTCTCTGGCGACTCCTCCCCACCTCTTAAGCTTTTGCTCCTTCTCCCTCCCAGCTCCCACACGCTGGAACCCTCTCCCTTTCTCTGGCTACTCCTCCACACCTCTTATACTTCCGCTCCTTCTCCCTCCCAGTTCCCAAACGCTGGAACTCTCTCCCTTTCTCTGGCCACTCCTCCCCACCTCTTCTGCTTCTGCTCCTTCTCCCTCCCAGCTCCCACACGCTGGAACTCTCTCCCTTTCTCTGGCACTCCTCCCCACCTCTTATGCTTCCGCTCCTTCGCCCTCCCAGCCGCAAACGCTGGAACTCTCTCCCTTTCTCCGGCCACTCCTCCCCACCTCTTATGCTTCCGCTCCTTCGCCCTCCCAGCTCCCAACGCTGGAACTCTCTCCCTTTATCTGGCCACTCCTCCCCACCTCTTATGCTTCTGCTCCTTCTCCCTTCCAGCTCCCAAATGCTGGAACTCTCTCCCTTTCTCTGGCCACTCCTCCCCACCTCTTATGCTTCCGCTCCTTTTCCCTACCACCTCCCAAACACTGGAACTCTCTCTCTTTCTCTGGCCACTCCTCCCCACCTCTTATGCTTCCGCTCCTTCTCCCTCCGAGCTCCCAAATGCTGGAACTCTCTCCCTTTCTCTGGCCACTCCTGCCCACCTCTTATGCTTCCGCTCCTTCTCCCTCCCAGCCGCAAATGCTGGAACTCTCTCCCTTTCTCTGGCCACTCCTGCCCACCTCTTATGCTTCCGCTCCTTCTCCCTCCCAGCTCCCACACGCTGGAACTCTCTCCCTTTCTCTGGCTACTCCTCCACACCTCTTATACTTCCGCTCCTTCTCCCTCCCAGGTCCCAAACGCTGGAACTCACTCCCTTTTTCTGGCCACTCCTCCCCACCTCTTATGCTTCTGCTCCTTCTCCCTCGCAGCTCCCAAACGCTGGAACTCTCTCCCTTTCTCTGGCCACTCCTCCCCACCTCTTATGCTTCCGCTCCTTCTCCCTCCCAGCTCCCACATACTGGAACTCTCTCCCTTTCTCTGGCCACTCCTCCCCACCTCTTATGCTTCTGTTCCTTCTCCCTCCCAGCTCCCAAATGCTGGAACTCTCTCCCTTTCTCTGGCCACTCCTCCCCACCTCTTATGCTTCCGTTCCTTCTCCCTCCCAGCTACCACACGCTGGAACTCTCTCCCTTTCTCTAGCCACTCCTCCCCACCTCTTATGCTTCTGCTCCTTCGACCTCCCACACGCTGTAACTCTCCCCTTTTCTCTAGCCACTCCTCCCCACCTCTTATGCTTCCGCTCCTTCTTCCTCCCAGCTCCCACATGCTGGAACTTGTCACCTTTCTCTGGCCACACTTCCCCACCTCTTATGCTTCTGCTCCTTTTCCCTCCCAGCTCCCACACGCTGGAACACTCCACCTTTCTCTGGCCACTCCTCCCCACCTCTTATGCTTCCGCTCCTTCTCCCTCCCAGCTCCGAAACGCTGGAACTCTCTCCCCATCTCTGGCCACTCCTCCCCACCTCTTATGATTCCGCTCCTTCGCCCTCCCAGCCGCAAACGCTGGAACTCTCTCCCTTTCTCTGTCCACTCCTCCCCACCTCTTATGCTTCCGCTCCTTCGCCCTCCCAGCTCCCAACGCTGGAACTCTCTCCCTTTATCTGGCCACTCCTCCCCAACTCTATGCTTCCGCTCCTTCTCCCTCCCAGCCGCAAATGCTGGAACTCTTTCCCTTTCTCTGGCCACTCCTCCCCACCTCTTTTGCATCTGCACCTTCTCCCTCCCAACTCCCACACGCTGGAACTCTCTCCCTTTCTCTGGCGACTCCTCCCCACCTCTTAACCTTTTGCTCCTTCTCCCTCCCAGCTCCCACACGCTGGAACCCTCTCCCTTTCTCTGGCTACTCCTCCACACCTCTTATACTTCCGCTCCTTCTCCCTCCCAGTTCCCAAATGCTGGAACTCTCTCCCTTTTTCTGGCCACTCCTCCCCACCTCTTATGCTTCTGCTCCTTCTCCCTCGCAGCTCCCAAACGCTGGAACTCTCTCCCTTTCTCTGGCCACTCCTCCCCACCTCTTATGCTTCCGCTCCTTCTCCCTCCCAGCTCCCACATGCTGTAACTCTCTCCTTTTCTCTAGCCACTCCTCCCCACCTCTTATGCTTCCGCTCCTTCTTCCTCCCAGCTCCCACATGCTGGAACTCGTCAGCTTTCTCTGGCCACTCCTCCCCACCTCTTATGCTTCCGCTCCTTTTCCCTCCCAGCTACCACACGCTGGAACTCTCTCCTTTTCTATAGCCACTCTTCCCCACCTCTTATGCTTCTGCTCCTTCTCCCTCCCAGCTCCCACATGCTGGAACTCTCTCCCTTTCTCTAGCCACTCCTCCCCTCCTATTATACTTCCGTTCCTTCTCCCTCCCAGCTCCCACATGCTGGAACTCTCTCCCTTTCTCTGGCCACTCCCCCCACTTCTTATGCTTCTGCTCCTTCTCCCTCCCAGCTCCCACACGCTGGAACTCTCTCCTTTTCTCTGGCCACTCCTCCCGCCATCTTATGCTTCTGCTCCTTCTCCCTCCCAGCTACCACACGCTGGAACTCTCTCCTTTTCTCTAGCCACTCCTCCCCACCTCTTATGATTCCGCTCCTTCTCCCTCCCAGTTCCCAAACGCTGGAACTCTCTCCCTTTTTCTGGCCACTCCTCCCCACCTCTTATGCTTCTGCTCCTTCTCCCTCGCAGCTCCCAAACGCTGGAACTCTCTCCCTTTCTCTGGCCACTCCTCCCCACCGCTTATGCTTCCGCTCCTTCTCCCTCCCAGCTCCCACATGCTGTAACTCTCTCCTTTTCTCTAGCCACTCCTCCCCACCTCTTATGCTTCCGCTCCTTCTTCCTCCTAGCTCCCACATGCTGGAACTCGTTACCTTTCTCTGGCCACTCCTCCCCACCTCTTATGCTTCCGCTCCTTCTCCCTCCCAGCTACCACACGCTGGAACTCTCTCACTTTCTCTAGCCACTCCTCCCCACCTCTTAAGCTACTGCTCCTTCTCCCTCCCAGCTCCCACACGCTGGAACTCTCTCCTTTTCTCTAGCCACTCTTCCCAACCTCTTCTGCTTCTGCTCCTTCTCCCTCCCAGCTCCCACATGCTGGAACTCTCTCCCTTTCTCTAGCCACTCCACCCCACCTCTTATGCTTCTGCTCCTTCTCCCTCCCAGCTCCCACACACTGGAACTCTCTCCCTTTCTCTGGCCACTCCTCCCAACCTCTTATGCTTCCGCTCCTTCTCCCTCTCAGCTCCCACACGCTGGAACTCTCTCCCTTTCTCTAGCCACTCCTCCCCATCTCTTATGCTTCCACTCCTTGTCCCTCCCAGATCCCACACACTAGAACTCTCACCCTTTCTCTGGCCACTCCTCCCCACCTTTTGTGCTTCCGCTCCTTCTCCCTCCCAGCTCCCGAACGCTGGAACTCTCTCCCTTTCTCTGGCCACTCCTCCCCGCCTCTTATGCTTCCGCTCCTTCGCCCTTCCAGCTCCCAATGCTGGAACTCTCTCCCTTTTTCTGGCCACTCCTCCCCACCTCTTATGCTTCCGCTCCTTCTCCCTTCCAGCTCCCAAAAGCTGGAACTCTCTCCCTTTCTCTGGCCACTCCTCCCCACCTCTTATGCTTCCGCTCCTTCTCCTTTCCAGCTCCCACATGCTGGAACTCTCTCCCTTTCTCTGGCCACTCCTCCCCACCTCTTATGCTTCCGCTCCTTATCCTTCCCAGCTCCCACACGCTGGAACCCTTTCCCTAGCCACTCCTCCCCACCTCGTATGCTTCCGCTCCATCTCCCTCCCAGCTCCCACACGCTGGAACTCTCTCCCTTTCTCCGGCACTCCTCCCCACCTCTTATGCTTCCGCTCCTTCGCCCTCCCAGCCGCAAACGCTGGAACTCTCTCCCTTTCTCCGGCCACTCCTCCCCACCTCTTATGCTTCCGCTCCTTCGCCCTCCCAGCTCCCAACGCTGGAACTCTCTCCCTTTATCTGGCCACTCCTCCCCACCTCTTATGCTTCTGCTCCTTCTCCCTTCCAGCTCCCAAATGCTGGAACTCTCTCCCTTTCTCTGGCCACTCCTCCCCACCTCTTATGCTTCCGCTCCTTTTCCCTACCACCTCCCAAACACTGGAACTCTCTCTCTTTCTCTGGCCACTCCTCCCCACCTCTTATGCTTCCGCTCCTTCTCCCTCCGAGCTCCCAAATGCTGGAACTCTCTCCCTTTCTCTGGCCACTCCTGCCCACCTCTTATGCTTCCGCTCCTTCTCCCTCCCAGCCGCAAATGCTGGAACTCTCTCCCTTTCTCTGGCCACTCCTGCCCACCTCTTATGCTTCCGCTCCTTCTCCCTCCCAGCTCCCACACGCTGGAACTCTCTCCCTTTCTCTGGCTACTCCTCCACACCTCTTATACTTCCGCTCCTTCTCCCTCCCAGGTCCCAAACGCTGGAACTCACTCCCTTTTTCTGGCCACTCCTCCCCACCTCTTATGCTTCTGCTCCTTCTCTCTCGCAGCTCCCAAACGGTGGAACTCTCTCCATTTCTCTGGCCACTCCTCCCCACCTCTTATGCTTCCGCTCCTTCTCCCTCCCAGCTCCCACATACTGGAACTCTCTCCCTTTCTCTGGCCACTCCTCCCCACCTCTTATGCTTCTGTTCCTTCTCCCTCCCAGCTCCCAAATGCTGGAACTCTCTCCCTTTCTCTGGCCACTCCTCCCCACCTCTTATGCTTCCGTTCCTTCTCCCTCCCAGCTACCACACGCTGGAACTCTCTCCCTTTCTCTAGCCACTCCTCCCCACCTCTTATGCTTCTGCTCCTTCGACCTCCCAGCTCCCACACGCTGTAACTCTCCCCTTTTCTCTAGCCACTCCTCCCCACCTCTTATGCTTCCGCTCCTTCTTCCTCCCAGCTCCCACATGCTGGAACTTGTCACCTTTCTCTGGCCACACTTCCCCACCTCTTATGCTTCTGCTCCTTTTCCCTCCCAGCTCCCACACGCTGGAACACTCCACCTTTCTCTGGCCACTCCTCCCCACCTTTTGTGCTTCCGCTCCTTCTCCCTCCCAGCTCCCGAACGCTGGAACTCTCTCCCTTTCTCTGGCCACTCCTCCCCGCCTCTTATGCTTCCGCTCCTTCGCCCTTCCAGCTCCCAATGCTGGAACTCTCTCCCTTTTTCTGGCCACTCCTCCCCACCTCTTATGCTTCCGCTCCTTCTCCCTTCCAGCTCCCAAAAGCTGGAACTCTCTCCCTTTCTCTGGCCACTCCTCCCCACCTCTTATGCTTCCGCTCCTTCTCCTTTCCAGCTCCCACATGCTGGAACTCTCTCCCTTTCTCTGGCCACTCCTCCCCACCTCTTATGCTTCCGCTCCTTATCCTTCCCAGCTCCCACACGCTGGAACCCTTTCCCTAGCCACTCCTCCCCACCTCGTATGCTTCCGCTCCATCTCCCTCCCAGCTCCCACACGCTGGAACTCTCTCCCTTTCTCCGGCACTCCTCCCCACCTCTTATGCTTCCGCTCCTTCGCCCTCCCAGCCGCAAACGCTGGAACTCTCTCCCTTTCTCCGGCCACTCCTCCCCACCTCTTATGCTTCCGCTCCTTCGCCCTCCCAGCTCCCAACGCTGGAACTCTCTCCCTTTATCTGGCCACTCCTCCCCACCTCTTATGCTTCTGCTCCTTCTCCCTTCCAGCTCCCAAATGCTGGAACTCTCTCCCTTTCTCTGGCCACTCCTCCCCACCTCTTATGCTTCCGCTCCTTTTCCCTACCACCTCCCAAACACTGGAACTCTCTCTCTTTCTCTGGCCACTCCTCCCCACCTCTTATGCTTCCGCTCCTTCTCCCTCCGAGCTCCCAAATGCTGGAACTCTCTCCCTTTCTCTGGCCACTCCTGCCCACCTCTTATGCTTCCGCTCCTTCTCCCTCCCAGCCGCAAATGCTGGAACTCTCTCCCTTTCTCTGGCCACTCCTGCCCACCTCTTATGCTTCCGCTCCTTCTCCCTCCCAGCTCCCACACGCTGGAACTCTCTCCCTTTCTCTGGCTACTCCTCCACACCTCTTATACTTCCGCTCCTTCTCCCTCCCAGGTCCCAAACGCTGGAACTCACTCCCTTTTTCTGGCCACTCCTCCCCACCTCTTATGCTTCTGCTCCTTCTCTCTCGCAGCTCCCAAACGCTGGAACTCTCTCCATTTCTCTGGCCACTCCTCCCCACCTCTTATGCTTCCGCTCCTTCTCCCTCCCAGCTCCCACATACTGGAACTCTCTCCCTTTCTCTGGCCACTCCTCCCCACCTCTTATGCTTCTGTTCCTTCTCCCTCCCAGCTCCCAAATGCTGGAACTCTCTCCCTTTCTCTGGCCACTCCTCCCCACCTCTTATGCTTCCGTTCCTTCTCCCTCCCAGCTACCACACGCTGGAACTCTCTCCCTTTCTCTAGCCACTCCTCCCCACCTCTTATGCTTCTGCTCCTTCGACCTCCCAGCTCCCACACGCTGTAACTCTCCCCTTTTCTCTAGCCACTCCTCCCCACCTCTTATGCTTCCGCTCCTTCTTCCTCCCAGCTCCCACATGCTGGAACTTGTCACCTTTCTCTGGCCACACTTCCCCACCTCTTATGCTTCTGCTCCTTTTCCCTCCCAGCTCCCACACGCTGGAACACTCCACCTTTCTCTGGCCACTCCTCCCCACCTCTTATGCTTCCGCTCCTTCCCCCTCCCAGCTCCGAAACGCTGGAACTCTCTCCCCATCTCTGGCCACTCCTCCCCACCTCTTATGATTCCGCTCCTTCGCCCTCCCAGCCGCAAACGCTGGAACTCTCTCCCTTTCTCTGTCCACTCCTCCCCACCTCTTATGCTTCCGCTCCTTCGCCCTCCCAGCTCCCAACGCTGGAAGTCTCTCCCTTTATCTGGCCACTCCTCCCCAACTCTATGCTTCCGCTCCTTCTCCCTCCCAGCCGCAAATGCTGGAACTCTTTCCCTTTCTCAGGCCACTCCTCCCCACCTCTTTTGCATCTGCACCTTCTCCCTCCCAACTCCCACACGCTGGAACTCTCTCCCTTTCTCTGGCGACTCCTCCCCACCTCTTAACCTTTTGCTCCTTCTCCCTCCCAGCTCCCACACGCTGGAACCCTCTCCCTTTCTCTGGCTACTCCTCCACACCTCTTATACTTCCGCTCCTTCTCGCTCCCAGTTCCCAAATGCTGGAACTCTCTCCCTTTTTCTGGCCGCTCCTCCCCACCTCTTATGCTTCTGCTCCTTCTCCCTCGCAGCTCCCAAACGCTGGAACTCTCTCCCTTTCTCTGGCCACTCCTCCCCACCTCTTATGCTTCCGCTCCTTCTCCCTCCCAGCTCCCACATGCTGTAACTCTCTCCTTTTCTCTAGCCACTCCTCCCCACCTCTTATGCTTCCGCTCCTTCTTCCTCCCAGCTCCCACATGCTGGAACTCGTCAGCTTTCTCTGGCCACTCCTCCCCACCTCTTATGCTTCCGCTCCTTTTCCCTCCCAGCTACCACACGCTGGAACTCTCTCCTTTTCTATAGCCACTCTTCCCCACCTCTTATGCTTCTGCTCCTTCTCCCTCCCAGCTCCCACATGCTGGAACTCTCTCCCTTTCTCTAGCCACTCCTCCCCTCCTATTATACTTCCGTTCCTTCTCCCTCCCAGCTCCCACATGCTGGAACTCTCTCCCTTTCTCTGGCCACTCCCCCCACTTCTTATGCTTCTGCTCCTTCTCCCTCCCAGCTCCCACACGCTGGAACTCTCTCCTTTTCTCTGGCCACTCCTCCCGCCATCTTATGCTTCCGCTCCTTCTCCCTCCCAGCTACCACACGCTGGAACTCTCTCCTTTTCTCTAGCCACTCCTCCCCACCTCTTATGATTCCGCTCCTTCTCCCTTCCAGCTCCCAAAAGCTGGAACTCTCTCCCTTTCTCTGGCCACTCCTCCCCACCTCTTATGCTTCCGCTCCTTCTCCTTTCCAGCTCCCACATGCTGGAACTCTCTCCCTTTCTCTGGCCACTCCTCCCCACCTCTTATGCTTCCGCTCCTTATCCTTCCCAGCTCCCACACGCTGGAACCCTTTCCCTTTCTCTAGCCACTCCTCCCCACCTCGTATGCTTCCGCTCCATCTCCCTCCCAGCTCCCACACGCTGGAACTCTCTTCTTTTCTCTGGCAACTCCTCCCCACCTCTTATGCTTCCGCTCCTTCTCCTTTCCAGCTCCCACATGCTGGAACTCTCTCCCTTTCTCTGGCCACTCATCCCCACATCTTATGCTTCCGCTCCTTCTCCCTCCCAGCTCCCAAATGCTGGACCTCTCTCCCTTTCTCTGGTCACTCCTCCCCACCTCTTATGCTTCCGCTCCTTCTCCCTCCCAGCTCCCACATGCTGGAACTCTCTTCTTTTTTCTGGCCACTCCTACCCACATTTTATGCTTCTGCTCCTTCTCCCTCCCAGCTCCCACACGCTGGAACTCTCTCCCTTTCTCTGGCCACTCCTCCCCTCCTATTATGCTTCCGTTCCTTCTCCCTCCCAGCTCCCACACACTGGAACTCTCTCCCTTTCTCTGGCCACTCCCCCCACTTCTTATGCTTCTGCTCCTTCTCCCTCCCAGCTCCCACAAGCTGGAACTCTCTCCTTTTCTCTGGCCACTCCTCCCCACATCTTATGCTTCCGCTCCTTCTCCCTCCCAGCTACCACACGCTGGAACTCTCTCCCTTTCTCTAGCCACTCTTCCCGACCTCTTATGCTTCTGCTCCTTCTCCCTCCCAGCTCCCACACGCTGGAACACTCCACCTTTCTCTGGCCACTCCTCCCCACCTCTTATGCTTCCGCTCCTTCTCCCTCCCAGCTCCCAAACGCTGGAACTCTCTCCCTTTCTCTGGCCACTCCTCCCCACCTCTTATGATTCCGCTCCTTCGCCCTCCCAGCCGCAAACGCTGGAACTCTCTCCCTTTCTCTGGCCACTCCTCCCCACCTCTTATGCTTCCGCTCCTTCGCCCTCCCAGCTCCCAACGCTGGAACTCTCCCTTTATCTGGCCACTCCTCCCCAACTCTTATGCTTCCGCTCCTTCTCCCTCCCAGCCGCAAATGCTGGAACTCTCTCCCTTTCTCTGGCCACTCCTCCCCACCTCTTATGCTTCTGCTCCTTCTCCCTCCCACCTCCCACACGCTGGAACTCTCTCCCTTTCTCTGGTGACTCCTCCCCACCTCTTATGCTTTTGCTCCTTCTCCCTCCCAGCTCCCACACGCTGGAACCATCTCCCTTTCTCTGGCTACTCCTCCACACCTCTTATACTTCCGCTCCTTCTCCCTCCCAGTTCCCAAACGCTGGAACTCTCTCCCTTTTTCTGGCCACTCCTCCCCACCTCTTATGCTTCTGCTCCTTCTCCCTCGCAGCTCCCAAACGCTGGAACTCTCTCCCTTTCTCTGGCCACTCCTCCCCACCTCTTATGCTTCCGCTCCTTTCCCTCCCAGCTCCCACATGCTGGAACTCTCTCCCTTTCTCTGGCCACTCCTCCCCACCTCTTATGCTTCTGTTCCTTCTCCCTCCCAGCTCCCAAATGCTGGAACTCTCTCCCTTTCTCTGGCCACTCCTCCCCACCTCTTATGCTTCTGCTCCTCCCTCCCAGCTCCTAATGCGGGAACTCTCTCCCTTTCTCTGGCCACTCCTCCCCACCTCTTATGCTTCTGCTCCTTCTCCCTCCCAGCTACCACACGCTGGAACTCTCTCCCTTTCTCTAGCCACTCCTCCCCACCTCTTATGCTTCTGCTCCTTCTCCCTCCCAGCTCCCACATGCTGTAACTCTCTCCTTTTCTCTAGCCACTCCTCCCCACCTCTTATGCTTCCGCTCCTTCTTCCTTCCAGCTCCCACATGCTGGAACTCGTCACCTTTCTCTGGCCACTCCTCCCCACCTCTTATGCTTCCGCTCCTTCTCCCTCTCAGCTACCACACGCGGGAACTCTCTCCCTTTCTCTAGCCACTCCTCCCCACCTCTTAAGCTACTGCTCCTTCTCCCTCCCAGCTCCCACACGCTGGAACTCTCTCCTTTTCTCTAGCCACTCTTCCCCACCTCTTATGCTTCTGCTCCTTCTCCCTCCCAGCTCCCACATGCTGGAACTCTCTCCCTTTCTCTAGCCACTCCACCCCACCTCTTATGCTTCTGCTCCTTCTCCCGTCCAGCTCCCACACACTGGAACTCTCTCCCTTTCTCTGGCCACACCTCCCATCCTCTTATGCTTCCGCTCCTTCTCCCTCCCAGCTCCCACACGCTGGAACTCTCTCGCTTTCTCTAGCCACTCCTCCCCATCTCTTATGCTTCCACTCCTTCTCCCTCCCAGATGCCACACACTGGAACTCTCACCCTTTCTCTGGCCACTCCTCCCCACCTTTTGTGCTTCCGCTCCTTCTCCCTCCCAGCTCACGAACGCTGGAACTCTCTCCTTTTCTCTGGCCACTCCTCCCCACCTTTTGTGCTTCTGCTCATTCTCCCTCACAGCTCCCGAACGCTGGAACTCTCTCCCTTTCTCTGGCCATTCCTCCCCACCTCTTGCGCTTCCGCTCCTTCGCCCTCACAGCCGCAAACGCTGGAACTCTCTCCCTTTCTCTGGCCACTCCTCCCCACCTCTTATGCTTCCGCTCCTTCGCCCTCCCAGCTCCCAACGCTGGAACTCTCTCCCTTTATCTGGCCACTGCTCCCCACCTCTTATGCTTCCGCTCCTTCTCCCTTCCAGCTCCCAAACGCTGGAACTCTCTCCCTTTCTCTGGCCACTCCTCCCCACCTCTTATGCTTCCGCTCCTTCTCCCTCCCAGCTCCCACACGCTGGAACCCTCTCCCTTTCTCTGGCTACTCCTCCACATCTCTTATACTTCCGCTCCTTCTCCCCCCCAGCTCCCAAACGCTGGAACTCTCTCCCTTTTTCTGGCCACTCCTCCCCACCTCTTATGCTTCTGCTCCTTCTCCCTCGCAGCTCCCAAACGCTGGAACTCTCTCCCTTTCTCAGGCCACTCCTCCCCACCTCTTATGCTTCCGCTCCTTCTCCATCCCAGATCCCACATGCTGGAACTCTCTCCCTTTCTCTGGCCACTCCTTCCCACCTCTTGTGCTTCCGCTCCTTCGCCCTCGGAGCCGCAAACGCTGGAACTCTCTCCCTTTCTCTGGCCACTCCTCCCCACCTCTTATGCTTCCGCTCCTTCGCCCTTCCAGCTCCCAACGCTGGAACTCTCTCTCTTTCTCTGGCCACTCCTCCCCACCTCTTATGCTTCCGCTCCTTCTCCCTCCGAGCTCCCAAATGCTGGAACTCTCTCCCTTTCTCTGGCCACTCCTCCCCACCTCTTATGCTTCTGCTCCTTCTCCCTCCCAGCCGCAAATGCTGGAACTCTCTCCCTTTCTCTGGCCACTCCTCCCCACCTCTTATGCTTCTGCTCCTTCTCCCTCCCAGCTCCCACACGCTGGAACTCTCTCCCTTTCTCTGGCCACTCCTCCCCACCTCTTATGCTTCCGCTCCTTCGCCCTCCCAGCCGCAAACGCTGGAACTCTCTCCCTTTCTCCGGCCACTCCTCCCCACCTCTTATGCTTCCGCTCCTTCTCCCTCCCAGCTCCCAAATGCTGGAACTCTCTCCCTTTCTCTGGCCACTCCTCCCCACCTCTTATGCTTCCGCTCCTTCTCCCTACCACCTCCTAAACACTGGAAATCTCTCTCTTTCTCTGGCCACTCCTCCCCACCTCTTATGCTTCTGCTCCTTCTCCCTCCGAGCTCCCAAATGCTGGAACTCTCTCCCTTTCTCTGGCCACTCCTGCCCACCTCTTATGCTTCCGCTCCTTCTCCCTCCCAGCCTCAAATGCTGGAACTCTCTCCCTTTCTCTGGCCACTTCTCCCCACCTCTTATGCTTCTGCTCCTTCTCCCTCCCAGCTCCCACACGCTGGAACTCTCTCCCTTTCTCTGGCCACTCCTCCCCACCTCTTATGCTTTTGCTACTTCTCCCTCCCAGCTCCCACACGCTGGAACCCTCTCCCTTTCTCTGGCTACTCCTCCACACCTCTTATACTTCCGCTCCTTCTCCCTCCCAGGTCCCAAACGCTGGAACTCTCTCCCTTTTTCTGGCCACTCATCCCCACCTCTTATGCTTCTGCTCCTTCTCCCTCGCAGCTCCCAAATGCTGGAACTCTCTCCCTTTCTCTGGCCACTCCTCCCCACCTCTTATGCTTCCGCTCCTTCTCCCTCCCAGCTCCCACATGCTGTAACTCTCTCCTTTTCTCTAGCCACTCCTCCCCACCTCTTATGCTTCTGCTCCTTCTTCCTCCCAGCTCCCACATGCTGGAACTCGTCACCTTTCTCTGGCCACTCCTCCCCACCTCTTATGCTTCCGCTCCTTTTCCCTCCCAGCTACCACACGCTGGAACTCTCTCCCTTTCTCTAGCCACTCCTCCCCACCTCTTAAGCTACTGCTCCTTCTCCCTCCCAGCTACCACACGCTGGAACTCTCTCCCTTTCTCTAGCCACTCCTCCCCACCTCTTATGCTTCTGCTCCTTCTCTCTCTCAGCTCCCACACGCTGTAACTCTCTCCTTTTCTCTAGCCACTCCTCCCCACCTCTTATGCTTCCGCTCCTTCTTCCTCCCAGCTCCCACATGCTGGAACTTGTCACCTTTCTCTGGCCACACCTCCCCACCTCTTATGCTTCTGCTCCTTCTCCCTCCCAGCTCCCACACGCTGGAACACTCCACCTTTCGCTGGCCACTCCTCCCCACATCTTATGCTTCCGCTCCTTCTCCCTCCCAGGTCCCAAACGCTGGAACTCTCCCCCCATCTCTGGCCACTCCTCCCCACCTCTTATGATTCAGCTCCTTCGCCCTCCCAGCCGCAAACGCTGGAACTCTCTCCCTTTCTCTGGCCACTCCTCCCCACCTCTTATGCTTCCGCTCCTTCGCCCTCCCAGCTCCCAACGCTGGAACTCTCTCCCTTTATCTTGCCACTCCTCCCCAACTCTATGCTTCCGCTCCTTCTCCCTCCCAGCCGCAAATGCTGGAACTCTCTCCCTTTCTCTGGCCACTCCTCCCCACCTCTTATGCATCTGCACCTTCTCCCTCCCAACTCCCACACGCTGGAACTCTCTCCCTTTCTCTGGCGACTCCTCCCCACCTCTTAAGCTTTTGCTCCTTCTCCCTCCCAGCTCCCACACGCTGGAACCCTCTCCCTTTCTCTGGTTACTCCTCCACACCTCTTATACTATCGCTCCTTCTCCCTCCCAGTTCCCAAACGCTGGAACTCTCTCCCTTTCTCTGGCCACTCCTCCCCATCTCTTCTGCTTCTGCTCCTTCTCCCTTCCAGCTCCCACACGCTGGAACTCTCTCCCTTTCTCTGGCACTCTTCCCCACCTCTTATGCTTCCGCTCCTTCGCCCTCCCAGCCGCAAACGCTGGAACTCTCTCCCTTTCTCCGGCCACTCCTCCCCACCTCTTATGCTTCCGCTCCTTCGCCCTCCCAGCTCCCAACGCTGGAACTCTCTCCCTTTATCTGGCCACTCCTCCCCACCTCTTATGCTTCTGCTCCTTCTCCCTTCCAGCTCCCAAATGCTGGAACTCTCTCCCTTTCTCTGGCCACTCCTCCCCACCTCTTATGCTTCTGCTCCTTCTCCCTACCACCTCCCAAACACTGGAACTCTCTCTCTTTCTCTGGCCACTCCTCCCCACCTCTTATGCTTCCGCTCCTTCTCCCTCCGAGCTCCCAAATGCTGGAACTCTCTCCCTTTCTCTGGCCACTCCTGCCCACCTCTTATGCTTCCGCTCCTTCTCCCTCCCAGCCGCAAATGCTGGAACTCTCTCCCTTTCTCTGGCCACTCCTGCCCACCTCTTATGCTTCCGCTCCTTCTCCCTCCCAGCTCCCACACGCTGGAACTCTCTCCCTTTCTCTGGCTACTCCTCCACACCTCTTATACTTCCGCTCCTTCTCCTTTCCAGCTCCCACATGCTGGAACTCTCTCCCTTTCTCTGGCCACTCCTCCCCACATCTTATGCTTCCGCTCCTTCTCCCTCCCAGCTCCCAAATGCTGGACCTCTCTCCCTTTCTCTGGTCACTCCTCCCCACCTCTTATGCTTCCGCTCCTTCTCCCTCCCAGCTCCCACATGCTGGAACTCTCTTCTTTTTTCTGGCCACTCCTACCCACATTTTATGCTTCTGCTCCTTCTCCCTCCCAGCTCCCACACGCTGGAACTCTCTCCCTTTCTCTGGCCACTCCTCCCCTCCTATTATGCTTCCGTTCCTGCTCCCTCCCAGCTCCCACACACTGGAACTCTCTCCCTTTCTCTGGCCACTCCCCCCACATTTTATGCTTCTGCTCCTTCTCCCTCCCAGCTCCCACACGCTGGAACTCTCTCCCTTTCTCTGGCCACTCCTCCCCTCCTATTATGCTTCCGTTCCTGCTCCCTCCCAGCTCCCACACACTGGAACTCTCTCCCTTTCTCTGGCCACTCCCCCCACTTCTTATGCTTCTGCTCCTTCTCCCTCCCAGCTCCCACACGCTGGAACTCTCTCCTTTTCTCTGGCCACTCCTCCCCACATCTTATGCTTCCGCTCCTTCTCCCTCCCAGCTACCACACGCTGGAACTCTCTCCCTTTCTCTAGCCACTCTTCCCGACCTCTTATGCTTCTGCTCCTTCTCCCTCCCAGCTCCCACACGCTGGAACACTCCACCTTTCTCTGGCCACTCCTCCCCACCTCTTATGCTTCCGCTCCTTCTCCCTCCCAGCTCCCAAACGCTGGAACTCTCTCCCTTTCTCTGGCCACTCCTCCCCACCTCTTATGATTCCGCTCCTTCGCCCTCCCAGCCGCAAACGCTGGAACTCTCTCCCTTTCTCTGGCCACTCCTCCCCACCTCTTATGCTTCCGCTCCTTCGCCCTCCCAGCTCCCAACGCTGGAACTCTCCCTTTATCTGGCCACTCCTCCCCAACTCTTATGCTTCCGCTCCTTCTCCCTCCCAGCCGCAAATGCTGGAACTCTCTCCCTTTCTCTGGCCACTCCTCCCCACCTCTTATGCTTCTGCTCCTTCTCCCTCCCACCTCCCACACGCTGGAACTCTCTCCCTTTCTCTGGTGACTCCTCCCCACCTCTTATGCTTTTGCTCCTTCTCCCTCCCAGCTCCCACACGCTGGAACCCTCTCCCTTTCTCTGGCTACTCCTCCACACCTCTTATACTTCCGCTCCTTCTCCCTCCCAGTTCCCAAACGCTGGAACTCTCTCCCTTTTTCTGGCCACTCCTCCCCACCTCTTATGCTTCTGCTCCTTCTCCCTCGCAGCTCCCAAACGCTGGAACTCTCTCCCTTTCTCTGGCCACTCCTCCCCACCTCTTATGCTTCCGCTCCTTTCCCTCCCAGCTCCCACATGCTGGAACTCTCTCCCTTTCTCTGGCCACTCCTCCCCACCTCTTATGCTTCTGTTCCTTCTCCCTCCCAGCTCCCAAATGCTGGAACTCTCTCCCTTTCTCTGGCCACTCCTCCCCACCTCTTATGCTTCTGCTCCTCCCTCCCAGCTCCTAATGCGGGAACTCTCTCCCTTTCTCTGGCCACTCCTCCCCACCTCTTATGCTTCTGCTCCTTCTCCCTCCCAGCTACCACACGCTGGAACTCTCTCCCTTTCTCTAGCCACTCCTCCCCACCTCTTATGCTTCTGCTCCTTCTCCCTCCCAGCTCCCACATGCTGTAACTCTCTCCTTTTCTCTAGCCACTCCTCCCCACCTCTTATGCTTCCGCTCCTTCTTCCTTCCAGCTCCCACATGCTGGAACTCGTCACCTTTCTCTGGCCACTCCTCCCCACCTCTTATGCTTCCGCTCCTTCTCCGTCTCAGCTACCACACGCGGGAACTCTCTCCCTTTCTCTAGCCACTCCTCCCCACCTCTTAAGCTACTGCTCCTTCTCCCTCCCAGCTCCCACACGCTGGAACTCTCTCCTTTTCTCTAGCCACTCTTCCCCACCTCTTATGCTTCTGCTCCTTCTCCCTCCCAGCTCCCACATGCTGGAACTCTCTCCCTTTCTCTAGCCACTCCACCCCACCTCTTATGCTTCTGCTCCTTCTCCCGTCCAGCTCCCACAAACTGGAACTCTCTCCCTTTCTCTGGCCACGCCTCCCATCCTCTTATGCTTCCGCTCCTTCTCCCTCCCAGCTCCCACACGCTGGAACTCTCTCGCTTTCTCTAGCCACTCCTCCCCATCTCTTATGCTTCCACTCCTTCTCCCTCCCAGATGCCACACACTGGAACTCTCACCCTTTCTCTGGCCACTCCTCCCCACCTTTTGTGCTTCCGCTCCTTCTCCCTCCCAGCTCACGAACGCTGGAACTCTCTCCTTTTCTCTGGCCACTCCTCCCCACCTTTTGTGCTTCTGCTCATTCTCCCTCACAGCTCCCGAACGCTGGAACTCTCTCCCTTTCTCTGGCCATTCCTCCCCACCTCTTGCGCTTCCGCTCCTTCGCCCTCACAGCCGCAAACGCTGGAACTCTCTCCCTTTCTCTGGCCACTCCTCCCCACCTCTTATGCTTCCGCTCCTTCTCCCTCCCAGCTCCCACATGCTGGAACTCTCTTCTTTTTTCTGGCCACTCCTACCCACATTTTATGCTTCTGCTCCTTCTCCCTCCCAGCTCCCACACGCTGGAACTCTCTCCCTTTCTCTGGCCACTCCTCCCCTCCTATTATGCTTCCGTTCCTTCTCCCTCCCAGCTCCCACACACTGGAACTCTCTCCCTTTCTCTGGCCACTCCCCCCACTTCTTATGCTTCTGCTCCTTCTCCCTACCAGCTCCCACACGCTGGAACTCTCTCCTTTTCTCTGGCCACTCCTCCCCACATCTTATGCTTCCGCTCCTTCTCCCTCCCAGCTACCACACGCTAGAACTCTCTCCCTTTCTCTAGCCACTCTTCCCGACCTCTTATGCTTCTGCTCCTTCTCCCTCCCAGCTCCCACACGCTGGAACACTCCACCTTTCTCTGGTTACTCCTCCACACCTCTTATACTATCGCTCCTTCTCCCTCCCAGTTCCCAAACGCTGGAACTCTCTCCCTTTCTCTGGCCACTCCTCCCCATCTCTTCTGCTTCTGCTCCTTCTCCCTCCCAGCTCCCACACGCTGGAACTCTCTCCCTTTCTCTGGCACTCTTCCCCACCTCTTATGCTTCCGCTCCTTCGCCCTTCCAGCCGCAAACGCTGGAACTCTCTCCCTTTCTCCGGCCACTCCTCCCCACCTCTTATGCTTCCGCTCCTTCGCCCTCCCAGCTCCCAACGCTGGAACTCTCTCCCTTTATCTGGCCACTCCTCCCCACCTCTTATGCTTCTGCTCCTTCTCCCTTCCAGCTCCCAAATGCTGGAACTCTCTCCCTTTCTCTGACCACTCCTCCCCACCTCTTATGCTTCTGCTCCTTCTCCCTACCACCTCCCAAACACTGGAACTCTCTCTCTTTCTCTGGCCACTCCTCCCCACCTCTTATGCTTCCGCTCCTTCTCCCTCCGAGCTCCCAAATGCTGGAACTCTCTCCCTTTCTCTGGCCACTCCTGCCCACCTCTTATGCTTCCGCTCCTTCTCCCTCCCAGCCGCAAATGCTGGAACTCTCTCCCTTTCTCTGGCCACTCCTGCCCACCTCTTATGCTTCCGTTCCTTCTCCCTCCCAGCTCCCACACGCTGGAACTCTCTCCCTTTCTCTGGCTACTCCTCCACACCTCTTATACTTCCGCTCCTTCTCCCTCCCAGGTCCCAAACGCTGGAACTCACTCCCTTTTTCTGGCCACTCCTCCCCACCTCTTATGCTTCTGCTCCTTCTCCCTCGCAGCTCCCAAACGCTGGAACTCTCTCCCTTTCTCTGGCCACTCCTCCCCACCTCTTATGCTTCCGCTCCTTCTCCCTCCCAGCTCCCACATGCTGGAACTCTCTCCCTTTCTCTGGCCACTCCTCCCCACCTCTTATGCTTCTGTTCCTTCTCCCTCCCAGCTCCCAAATGCTGGAACTCTCTCCCTTTCTCTGGCCACTCCTCCCCACCTCTTATGCTTCCGTTCCTTCTCCCTCCCAGCTCCCACATGCTGTAACTCTCTCCTTTTCTCTAGCCACTCCTCCCCACCTCTTATGCTTCCGCTCCTTCTTCCTCCCAGCTCCCACATGCTGGAACTCGTCACGTTTCTCTGGCCACTCCTCCCCACCTCTTATGCTTCCGCTCCTTTTCCCTCCCAGCTACCACACGCTGGAACTCTCTCCCTTTCTCTAGCCACTCCTCCCCACCTCTTAAGATACTGCTCCTTCTCCCTCCCAGCTACCACACGCTGGAACTCTCTCCCTTTCTCTAGCCACTCCTCCCCACCTCTTATGCTTCTGCTCCTTCTCTCTCTCAGCTCCCACACGCTGTAACTCTCTCCTTTTCTCTAGCCACTCCTCCCCACCTCTTATGCTTCCGCTCCTTCGCCCTCCCAGCTCCCAACGCTGGAACTCTCCCTTTATCTGGCCAGTCCTCCCCAACTCTTATGCTTCCGCTCCTTCTCCCTCCCAGCCGCAAATGCTGGAACTCTCTCCCTTTCTCTGGCCACTCCTCCCCACCTCTTATGCTTCTGCTCCTTCTCCCTCCCACCTCCCACACGCTGGAACTCTCTCCCTTTCTCTGGTAACTCCTCCCCACCTCTTATGCTTTTGCTCCTTCTCCCTCCCAGCTCCCACACGCTGGAACCCTCTCCCTTTCTCTGGCTACTCCTCCACACCTCTTATACTTCCGCTCCTTCTCCCTCCCAGTTCCCAAACGCTGGAACTCTCTCCCTTTTTCTGGCCACTCCTCCCCACCTCTTATGCTTCTGCTCCTTCTCCCTCGCAGCTCCCAAACGCTGGAACTCTCTCCCTTTCTCTGGCCACTCCTCCCCACCTCTTATGCTTCCGCTCCTTTCCCTCCCAGCTCCCACATGCTGGAACTCTCTCCCTTTCTCTGGCCACTCCTCCCCACCTCTTATGCTTCTGTTCCTTCTCCCTCCCAGCTCCCAAATGCTGGAACTCTCTCCCTTTCTCTGGCCACTCCTCCCCACCTCTTATGCTTCTGCTCCTCCCTCCCAGCTCCTAATGCGGGAACTCTCTCCCTTTCTCTGGCCACTCCTCCCCACCTCTTATGCTTCTGCTCCTTCTCCCTCCCAGCTACCACACGCTGGAACTCTCTCCCTTTCTCTAGCCACTCCTCCCCACCTCTTATGCTTCTGCTCCTTCTCCCTCCCAGCTCCCACATGCTGTAACTCTCTCCTTTTCTCTAGCCACTCCTCCCCACCTCTTATGCTTCCGCTCCTTCTTCCTTCCAGCTCCCACATGCTGGAACTCGTCACCTTTCTCTGGCCACTCCTCCCCACCTCTTATGCTTCCGCTCCTTCTCCGTCTCAGCTACCACACGCGGGAACTCTCTCCCTTTCTCTAGCCACTCCTCCCCACCTCTTAAGCTACTGCTCCTTCTCCCTCCCAGCTCCCACACGCTGGAACTCTCTCCTTTTCTCTAGCCACTCTTCCCCACCTCTTATGCTTCTGCTCCTTCTCCCTCCCAGCTCCCACATGCTGGAACTCTCTCCCTTTCTCTAGCCACTCCACCCCACCTCTTATGCTTCTGCTCCTTCTCCCGTCCAGCTCCCACAAACTGGAACTCTCTCCCTTTCTCTGGCCACGCCTCCCATCCTCTTATGCTTCCGCTCCTTCTCCCTCCCAGCTCCCACACGCTGGAACTCTCTCGCTTTCTCTAGCCACTCCTCCCCATCTCTTATGCTTCCACTCCTTCTCCCTCCCAGATGCCACACACTGGAACTCTCACCCTTTCTCTGGCCACTCCTCCCCACCTTTTGTGCTTCCGCTCCTTCTCCCTCCCAGCTCACGAACGCTGGAACTCTCTCCTTTTCTCTGGCCACTCCTCCCCACCTTTTGTGCTTCTGCTCATTCTCCCTCACAGCTCCCGAACGCTGGAACTCTCTCCCTTTCTCTGGCCATTCCTCCCCACCTCTTGCGCTTCCGCTCCTTCGCCCTCACAGCCGCAAACGCTGGAACTCTCTCCCTTTCTCTGGCCACTCCTCCCCACCTCTTATGCTTCCGCTCCTTCTCCCTCCCAGCTCCCACATGCTGGAACTCTCTTCTTTTTTCTGGCCACTCCTACCCACATTTTATGCTTCTGCTCCTTCTCCCTCCCAGCTCCCACACGCTGGAACTCTCTCCCTTTCTCTGGCCACTCCTCCCCTCCTATTATGCTTCCGTTCCTTCTCCCTCCCAGCTCCCACACACTGGAACTCTCTCCCTTTCTCTGGCGACTCCCCCCACTTCTTATGCTTCTGCTCCTTCTCCCTACCAGCTCCCACACGCTGGAACTCTCTCCTTTTCTCTGGCCACTCCTCCCCACATCTTATGCTTCCGCTCCTTCTCCCTCCCAGCTACCACACGCTAGAACTCTCTCCCTTTCTCTAGCCACTCTTCCCGACCTCTTATGCTTCTGCTCCTTCTCCCTCCCAGCTCCCACACGCTGGAACACTCCACCTTTCTCTGGCCACTCCTCCCCACCTCTTATGCTTCCGCTCCTTTGCCCTCCCAGCTCCCAACGCTGGAACTCTCTCCCTTTATCTGGCCACTGCTCCCCACCTCTTATGCTTCCGCTCCTTCTCCCTTCCAGCTCCCAAACGCTGGAACTCTCTCCCTTTCTCTGGCCACTCCTCCCCACCTCTTATGCTTCCGCTCCTTCTCCCTCCCAGCTCCCACACGCTGGAACCCTCTCCCTTTCTCTGGCTACTCCTCCACATCTCTTATACTTCCACTCCTTCTCCCTCCCAGCTCCCAAACGCTGCAACTCTCTCCCTTTTTCTGGCCACTCCTCCCCACCTCTTATGCTTCTGCTCCTTCTCCCTCGCAGCTCCCAAACGCTGGAACTCTCTCCCTTTCTCAGGCCACTCCTCCCCACCTCTTATGCTTCCGCTCCTTCTCCATCCCAGATCCCACATGCTGGAACTCTCTCCCTTTCTCTGGCCACTCCTTCCCACCTCTTGTGCTTCCGCTCCTTCGCCCTCAGAGCCGCAAACGCTGGAACTCTCTCCCTTTCTCTGGCCACTCCTCCCCACCTCTTATGCTTCCGCTCCGTCGCCCTTCCAGCTCCCAACGCTGGAACTCTCTCTCTTTCTCTGGCCAGTCCTCCCCACCTCTTATGCTTCCGCTCCTTCTCCCTCCGAGCTCCCAAATGCTGGAACTCTCTCCCTTTCTCTGGCCACTCCTCCCCACCTCTTATGCTTCCGCTCCTTCTCCCTCCGAGCTCCCAAATGCTGGAACTCTCTCCCTTTCTCTGGCCACTCCTCCCCACCTCTTATGCTTCTGCTCCTTCTCCCTCCCAGCCGCAAATGCTGGAACTCTCTCCCTTTCTCTGGCCACTCCTCCCCACCTCTTATGCTTCTGCTCCTTCTCCCTCCCAGCTCCCACACGCTGGAACTCTCTCCCTTTCTCTGGCCACTCCTCCCCACCTCTTATGCTTCCGCTCCTTCGCCCTCCCAGCCGCAAACGCTGGAACTCTCTCCCTTTCTCCGGCCACTCCTCCCCACCTCTTATGCTTCCGCTCCTTCTCCCTTCCAGCTCCCAAATGCTGGAACTCTCTCCCTTTCTCTGGCCACTCCTCCCCACCTCTTATGCTTCCGCTCCTTCTCCCTACCACCTCCTAAACACTGGAAATCTCTCTCTTTCTCTGGCCACTCCTCCCCACCTCTTATGCTTCTGCTCCTTCTCCCTCCGAGCTCCCAAATGCTGGAACTCTCTCCCTTTCTCTGGCCACTCCTGCCCACCTCTTATGCTTCCACTCCTTCTCCCTCCCAGCCTCAAATGCTGGAACTCTCTCCCTTTCTCTGGCCACTTCTCCCCACCTCTTATGCTTCTGCTCCTTCTCCCTCCCAGCTCCCACACGCTGGAACTCTCTCCCTTTCTCTGGCCACTCCTCCCCACCTCTTATGCTTTTGCTCCTTCTCCCTCCCAGCTCCCACACGCTGGAACCCTCTCCCTTTCTCTGGCTACTCCTCCACACCTCTTATACTTCCGCTCCTTCTCCCTCCCAGGTCCCAAACGCTGGAACTCTCTCCCTTTTACTGGCCACTCCTCCCCACCTCTTATGCTTCTGCTCCTTCTCCCTCGCAGCTCCCAAACGCTGGAACTCTCTCCTTTTCTCTGGCCACTCCTCCCCACCTCTTATGCTTCCGTTCCTTCTCCCTCCCAGCTCCCACATGCTGTAACTCTCTCCTTTTCTCTAGCCACTCCTCCCCACCTCTTATGCTTCCGCTCCTTCTTCCTCCCAGCTCCCACATGCTGGAACTCGTCACCTTTCTCTGGCCACTCCTCCCCACCTCTTATGCTTCCGCTCCTTTTCCCTCCCAGCTACCACACGCTGGAACTCTCTCCCTTTCTCTAGCCACTCCTCCCCACCTCTTAAGATACTGCTCCTTCTCCCTCCCAGCTACCACACGCTGGAACTCTCTCCCTTTCTCTAGCAACTCCTCCCCACCTCTTATGCTTCTGCTCCTTCTCTCTCTCAGCTCCCACACGCTGTAACTCTCTCCTTTTCTCTAGCCACTCCTCCCCACCTCTTATGCTTCCGCTCCTTCTTCCTCCCAGCTCCCACATGCTGGAACTTGTCACCTTTCTCTGGCCACACCTCCCCACCTCTTATGCTTCTGCTCCTTCTCCCTCCCAGCTCCCACACGCTGGAACACTCCACCTTTCGCTGGCCACTCCTCCCCACATCTTATGCTTCCGCTCCTTCTCCCTCCCAGGTCCCAAACGCTGGAACTCTCCCCCCATCTCTGGCCACTCCTCCCCACCTCTTATGATTCAGCTCCTTCGCCCTCCCAGCCGCAAACGCTGGAACTCTCTCCCTTTCTCTGGCCACTCCTCCCCACCTCTTATGCTTCCGCTCCTTCGCCCTCCCAGCTCCCAACGCTGGAACTCTCTCCCTTTATCTTGCCACTCCTCCCCAACTCTATGCTTCCGCTCCTTCTCCCTCCCAGCCGCAAATGCTGGAACTCTCTCCCTTTCTCTGGCCACTCCTCCCCACCTCTTATGCATCTGCACCTTCTCCCTCCCAACTCCCACACGCTGGAACTCTCTCCCTTTCTCTGGCGACTCCTCCCCACCTCTTAAGCTTTTGCTCCTTCTCCCTCCCAGCTCCCACACGCTGGAACCCTCTCCCTTTCTCTGGTTACTCCTCCACACCTCTTATACTATCGCTCCTTCTCCCTCCCAGTTCCCAAACGCTGGAACTCTCTCCCTTTCTCTGGCCACTCCTCCCCATCTCTTCTGCTTCTGCTCCTTCTCCCTCCCAGCTCCCACACGCTGGAACTCTCTCCCTTTCTCTGGCACTCTTCCCCACCTCTTATGCTTCCGCTCCTTCGCCCTCCCAGCCGCAAACGCTGGAACTCTCTCCCTTTCTCCGGCCACTCCTCCCCACCTCTTATGCTTCCGCTCCTTCGCCCTCCCAGCTCCCAACGCTGGAACTCTCTCCCTTTATCTGGCCACTCCTCCCCACCTCTTATGCTTCTGCTCCTTCTCCCTCCCAGCTCCCACACGCTGGAACTCTCTCCCTTTCTCTGGCTACTCCTCCACACCTCTTATACTTCCGCTCCTTCTCCCTCCCAGGTCCCAAACGCTGGAACTCACTCCCTTTTTCTGGCCACTCCTCCCCACCTCTTATGCTTCTGCTCCTTCTCCCTCGCAGCTCCCAAACGCTGGAACTCTCTCCCTTTCTCTGGCCACTCCTCCCCACCTCTTATGCTTCCGCTCCTTCTCCCTCCCAGCTCCCACATGCTGGAACTCTCTCCCTTTCTCTGGCCACTCCTCCCCACCTCTTATGCTTCTGTTCCTTCTCCCTCCCAGCTCCCAAATGCTGGAACTCTCTCCCTTTCTCTGGCCACTCCTCCCCACCTCTTATGCTTCCGTTCCTTCTCCCTCCCAGCTCCCACATGCTGTAACTCTCTCCTTTTCTGTAGCCACTCCTCCCCACCTCTTATGCTTCCGCTCCTTCTTCCTCCCAGCTCCCACATGCTGGAACTCGTCACCTTTCTCTGGCCACTCCTCCCCACCTCTTATGCTTCCGCTCCTTTTCCCTCCCAGCTACCACACGCTGGAACTCTCTCCCTTTCTCTAGCCACTCCTCCCCACCTCTTAAGATACTGCTCCTTCTCCCTCCCAGCTACCACACGCTGGAACTCTCTCCCTTTCTCTAGCCACTCCTCCCCACCTCTTATGCTTCTGCTCCTTCTCTCTCTCAGCTCCCACACGCTGTAACTCTCTCCTTTTCTCTAGCCACTCCTCCCCACCTCTTATGCTTCCGCTCCTTCTTCCTCCCAGCTCCCACATGCTGGAACTTGTCACCTTTCTCTGGCCACACCTCCCCACCTCTTATGCTTCTGCTCCTTCTCCCTCCCAGCTCCCACACGCTGGAACACTCCACCTTTCGCTGGCCACTCCTCCCCACATCTTATGCTTCCGCTCCTTCTCCCTCCCAGCTCCCAAACGCTGGAACTCTCCCCCCATCTCTGGCCACTCCTCCCCACCTCTTATGATTCAGCTCCTTCGCCCTCCCAGCCGCAAACGCTGGAACTCTTTCCCTTTCTCTGGCCACTCCTCCCCACCTCTTATGCTTCCGCTCCTTCGCCCTCCCAGCTCCCAACGCTGGAACTCTCTCCCTTTATCTTGCCACTCCTCCCCAACTCTATGCTTCCGCTCCTTCGCCCTCCCAGCTCCCAACGCTGGAACTCTCTCCCTTTATCTGGCCACTCCTCCCCACCTCTTATGCTTCTGCTCCTTCTCCCTTCCAGCTCCCAAATGCTGGAACTCTCTCCCTTTCTCTGGCCACTCCTCCCCACCTCTTATGCTTCTGCTCCTTCTCCCTACCACCTCCCAAACACTGGAACTCTCTCTCTTTCTCTGGCCTCTCCTCCCCACCTCTTATGCTTCCGCTCCTTCTCCCTCCGAGCTCCCAAATGCTGGAACTCTCTCCCTTTCTCTGGCCACTCCTGCCCACCTCTTATGCTTCCGCTCCTTCTCCCTCCCAGCCGCAAATGCTGGAACTCTCTCCCTTTCTCTGGCCACTCCTGCCCACCTCTTATGCTTCCGTTCCTTCTCCCTCCCAGCTCCCACACGCTGGAACTCTCTCCCTTTCTCTGGCTACTCCTCCACACCTCTTATACTTCCGCTCCTTCTCCCTCCCAGGTCCCAAACGCTGGAACTCACTCCCTTTTTCTGGCCACTCCTCCCCACCTCTTATGCTTCTGCTCCTTCTCCCTCGCAGCTCCCAAACGCTGGAACTCTCTCCCTTTCTCTGGCCACTCCTCCCCACCTCTTATGCTTCCGCTCCTTCTCCCTCCCAGCTCCCACATGCTGGAACTCTCTCCCTTTCTCTGGCCACTCCTCCCCACCTCTTATGCTTCTGTTCCTTCTCCCTCCCAGCTCCCAAATGCTGGAACTCTCTCCCTTTCTCTGGCCACTCCTCCCCACCTCTTATGCTTCTGTTCCTTCTCCCTCCCAGCTCCCACATGCTGTAACTCTCTCCTTTTCTCTAGCCACTCCTCCCCACCTCTTATGCTTCCGCTCCTTCTTCCTCCCAGCTCCCACATGCTGGAACTCGTCACCTTTCTCTGGCCACTCCTCCCCACTTCTTATGCTTCCGCTCCTTTTCCCTCCCAGCTACCACACGCTGGAACTCTCTCCCTTTCTCTAGCCACTCCTCCCCACCTCTTAAGATACTGCTCCTTCTCCCTCCCAGCTACCACACGCTGGAACTCTCTCCCTTTCTCTAGCCACTCCTCCCCACCTCTTATGCTTCTGCTCCTTCTCTCTCTCAGCTCCCACACGCTGTAACTCTCTCCTTTTCTCTAGCCACTCCTCCCCACCTCTTATGCTTCCGCTCCTTCTTCCTCCCAGCTCCCACATGCTGGAACTTGTCACCTTTCTCTGGCCACACCTCCCCACCTCTTATGCTTCTGCTCCTTCTCCCTCCCAGCTCCCACACGCTGGAACACTCCACCTTTCGCTGGCCACTCCTCCCCACATCTTATGCTTCCGCTCCTTCTCCCTCCCAGCTCCCAAACGCTGGAACTCTCCCCCCATCTCTGGCCACTCCTCCCCACCTCTTATGATTCAGCTCCTTCGCCCTCCCAGCCGCAAACGCTGGAACTCTCTCCCTTTCTCTGGCCACTCCTCCCCACCTCTTATGCTTCCGCTCCTTCGCCCTCCCAGCTCCCAACGCTGGAACTCTCTCCCTTTATCTTGCCACTCCTCCCCAACTCTATGCTTCCGCTCCTTCTCCCTCCCAGCCGCAAATGCTGGAACTCTCTCCCTTTCTCTGGCCACTCCTCCCCACCTCTTATGCATCTGCACCTTCTCCCTCCCAACTCCCACACGCTGGAACTCTCTCCCTTTCTCTGGCGACTCCTCCCCACCTCTTAAGCTTTTGCTCCTTCTCCCTCCCAGCTCCCACACGCTGGAACCCTCTCCCTTTCTCTGGTTACTCCTCCACACCTCTTATACTATCGCTCCTTCTCCTTCCCAGTTCCCAAACGCTGGAACTCTCTCCCTTTCTCTGGCCACTCCTCCCCATCTCTTCTGCTTCTGCTCCTTCTCCCTCCCAGCTCCCACACGCTGGAACTCTCTCCCTTTCTCTGGCACTCTTCCCCACCTCTTATGCTTCCGCTCCTTCGCCCTCCCAGCCGCAAACGCTGGAACTCTCTCCCTTTCTCCGGCCACTCCTCCCCACCTCTTATGCTTCCGCTCCTTCGCCCTCCCAGCTCCCAACGCTGGAACTCTCTCCCTTTATCTGGCCACTCCTCCCCACCTCTTATGCTTCTGCTCCTTCTCCCTTCCAGCTCCCAAATGCTGGAACTCTCTCCCTTTCTCTGGCCACTCCTCCCCACCTCTTATGCTTCTGCTCCTTCTCCCTACCACCTCCCAAACACTGGAACTCTCTCTCTTTCTCTGGCCACTCCTCCCCACCTCTTATGCTTCCGCTCCTTCTCCCTCCGAGCTCCCAAATGCTGGAACTCTCTCCCTTTCTCTGGCCACTCCTGCCCACCTCTTATGCTTCCGCTCCTTCTCCCTCCCAGCCGCAAATGCTGGAACTCTCTCCCTTTCTCTGGCCACTCCTGCCCACCTCTTATGCTTCCGCTCCTTCTCCCTCCCAGCTCCCACACGCTGGAACTCTCTCCCTTTCTCTGGCTACTCCTCCACACCTCTTATACTTCCGCTCCTTCTCCCTCCCAGGTCCCAAACGCTGGAACTCACTCCCTTTTTCTGGCCACTCCTCCCCACCTCTTATGCTTCTGCTCCTTCTCCCTCGCAGCTCCCAAACGCTGGAACTCTCTCCCTTTCTCTGGCCACTCCTCCCCACCTCTTATGCTTCCGCTCCTTCTCCCTCCCAGCTCCCACATGCTGGAACTCTCTCCCTTTCTCTGGCCACTCCTACCCACCTCTTATGCTTCTGTTCCTTCTCCCTCCCAGCTCCCAAATGCTGGAACTCTCTCCCTTTCTCTGGCCACTCCTCCCCACCTCTTATGCTTCCGCTCCTTTCCCTCCCAGCTCCCACATGCTGGAACTCTCTCCCTTTCTCTGGCCACTCCTCCCCACCTCTTATGCTTCTGTTCCTTCTCCCTCCCAGCTCCCAAATGCTGGAACTCTCTCCCTTTCTCTGGCCACTCCTCCCCACCTCTTATGCTTCTGCTCCTCCCTCCCAGCTCCTAATGCGGGAACTCTCTCCCTTTCTCTGGCCACTCCTCCCCACCTCTTATGCTTCTGCTCCTTCTCCCTCCCAGCTACCACACGCTGGAACTCTCTCCCTTTCTCTAGCCACTCCTCCCCACCTCTTATGCTTCTGCTCCTTCTCCCTCCCAGCTCCCACATGCTGTAACTCTCTCCTTTTCTCTAGCCACTCCTCCCCACCTCTTATGCTTCCGCTCCTTCTTCTTTCCAGCTCCCACATGCTGGAACTCGTCACCTTTCTCTGGCCACTCCTCCCCACCTCTTATGCTTCCGCTCCTTCTCCCTCTCAGCTACCACACGCGGGAACTCTCTCCCTTTCTCTAGCCACTCCTCCCCACCTCTTAAGCTACTGCTCCTTCTCCCTCCCAGCTCCCACACGCTGGAACTCTCTCCTTTTCTCTAGCCACTCTTCCCCACCTCTTATGCTTCTGCTCCTTCTCCCTCCCAGCTCCCACATGCTGGAACCCTCTCCCTTTCTCTAGCCACTCCACCCCACCTCTTATGCTTCTGCTCCTTCTCCCGTCCAGCTCCCACACACTGGAACTCTCTCCCTTTCTCTGGCCACGCCTCCCATCCTCTTATGCTTCCGCTCCTTCTCCCTCCCAGCTCCCACACGCTGGAACTCTCTCGCTTTCTCTAGCCACTCCTCCCCATCTCTTATGCTTCCACTCCTTCTCCCTCCCAGATGCCACACACTGGAACTCTCACCCTTTCTCTGGCCACTCCTCCCCACCTTTTGTGCTTCCGCTCCTTCTCCCTCCCAGCTCACGAACGCTGGAACTCTCTCCTTTTCTCTGGCCACTCCTCCCCACCTTTTGTGCTTCTGCTCATTCTCCCTCGCAGCTCCCGAACGCTGGAACTCTCTCCCTTTCTCTGGCCATTCCTCCCCACCTCTTGCGCTTCCGCTCCTTTGCCCTCACAGCCGCAAACGCTGGAACTCTCTCCCTTTCTCTGGCCACTCCTCCCCACCTCTTATGCTTCCGCTCCTTCGCCCTCCCAGCTCCCAACGCTGGAACTCTCTCCCTTTATCTGGCCACTGCTCCCCACCTCTTATGCTTCCGCTCCTTCTCCCTTCCAGCTCCCAAACGCTGGAACTCTCTCCCTTTCTCTGGCCACTCCTCCCCACCTCTTATGCTTCCGCTCCTTCTCCCTCCCAGCTCCCACACGCTGGAACCCTCTCCCTTTCTCTGGCTACTCCTCCACATCTCTTATACTTCCGCTCCTTCTCCCTCCCAGCTCCCAAACGCTGGAACTCTCTCCCTTTTTCTGGCCACTCCTCCCCACCTCTTATGCTTCTGCTCCTTCTCCCTCGCAGCTCCCAAACGCTGGAACTCTCTCCCTTTCTCAGGCCACTCCTCCCCACCTCTTATGCTTCCGCTCCTTCTCCATCCCAGATCCCACATGCTGGAACTCTCTCCCTTTCTCTGGCCACTCCTTCCCACCTCTTGTGCTTCCGCTCCTTCGCCCTCAGAGCCGCAAACGCTGGAACTCTCTCCCTTTCTCTGGCCACTCCTCCCCACCTCTTATGCTTCTGCTCCTTTGCCCTTCCAGCTCCCAACGCTGGAACTCTCTCTCTTTCTCTGGCCACTCCTCCCCACCTCTTATGCTTCCGCTCCTTCTCCCTCCGAGCTCCCAAATGCTGGAACTCTCTCCCTTTCTCTGGCCACTCCTCCCCACCTCTTATGCTTCCGCTCCTTCTCCCTCCGAGCTCCCAAATGCTGGAACTCTCTCCCTTTCTCTGGCCACTCCTCCCCACCTCTTATGCTTCTGCTCCTTCTCCCTCGAAGCCGCAAATGCTGGAACTCTCTCCCTTTCTCTGGCCACTCCTCCCCACCTCTTATGCTTCTGCTCCTTCTCCCTCCCAGCTCCCACACGCTGGAACTCTCTCCCTTTCTCTGGACACTCCTCCCCACCTCTTATGCTTCCGCTCCTTCGCCCTCCCAGCCGCAAATGCTGGAACTCTCTCCCTTTCTCCGGCCACTCCTCCCCACCTCTTATGCTTCCGCTCCTTCTCCCTTCCAGCTCCCAAATGCTGGAACTCTCTCCCTTTCTCTGGCCACTCCTCCCCATCTCTTATGCTTCCGCTCCTTCTCCCTACCACCTCCCAAACACTGGAAATCTCTCTCTTTCTCTGGCCACTCCTCCCCACCTCTTATGCTTCTGCTCCTTCTCCCTCCGAGCTCCCAAATGCTGGAACTCTCTCCCTTTCTCTGGCCACTCCTGCCCACCTCTTATGCTTCCGCTCCTTCTCCCTCCCAGCTTCAAATGCTGGAACTCTCTCCCTTTCTCTGGCCACTTCTCCCCACCTCTTATGCTTCTGCTCCTTCTCCCTCCCAGCTCCCACACGCTGGAACTCTCTCCCTTTCTCTGGCCACTCCTCCCCACCTCTTATGCTTTTGCTCCTTCTCCCTCCCAGCTCCCACACGCTGGAACCCTCTCCCTTTCTCTGGCTACTCCTCCACACCTCTTATACTTCCGCTCCATCTCCCTCCCAGGTCCCAAACGCTGGAACTCTCTCCCTTTTTCTGGCCACTCCTCCCCACCTCTTATGCTTCTGCTCCTTCTCCCTCGCAGCTCCCAAACGCTGGAACTCTCTCCCTTTCTCTGGCCACTCCTCCCCACCTCTTATGCTTCCGCTCCTTCTCCCTCCCAGCTCCCACATGCTGTAACTCTCTCCTATTCTCTAGCCACTCCTCCCCACCTCTTATGCTTCCGCTCCTTCTTCCTCCCAGCTCCCACATGCTGGAACTCGTCACCTTTCTCTGGCCACTCCTCCCCACCTCTTATGCTTCCGCTCCTTTTCCCTCCCAGCTACCACACGCTGGAACTCTCTCCCTTTCTCTAGCCACTCCTCCCCACCTCTTAAGCTACTGCTCCTTCTCCCTCCCAGCTACCACACGCTGGAACTCTCTCCCTTTCTCTAGCCACTCCTCCCCACCTCTTATGCTTCTGCTCCTTCTCTCTCTCAGCTCCCACACGCTGTAACTCTCTCCTTTTCTCTAGCCACTCCTCCCCACCTCTTATGCTTCCGCTCCTTCTTCCTCCCAGCTCCCACATGCTGGAACTTGTCACCTTTCTCTGGCCACACCTCCCCACCTCTTATGCTTCTGCTCCTTCTCCCTCCCAGCTCCCACACGCTGGAACACTCCACCTTTCGCTGGCCACTCCTCCCCACATCTTATGCTTCCGCTCCTTCTCCCTCCCAGCTCCCAAACGCTGGAACTCTCCCCCCATCTCTGGCCACTCCTCCCCACCTCTTATGATTCAGCTCCTTCGCCCTCCCAGCCGCAAACGCTGGAACTCTCTCCCTTTCTCTGGCCACTCCTCCCCACCTCTTATGCTTCCGCTCCTTCGCCCTCCCAGCTCCCAACGCTGGAACTCTCTCCCTTTATCTTGCCACTCCTCCCCAACTCTATGCTTCCGCTCCTTCTCCCTCCCAGCCGCAAATGCTGGAACTCTCTCCCTTTCTCTGGCCACTCCTCCCCACCTCTTATGCATCTGCACCTTCTCCCTCCCAACTCCCACACGCTGGAACTCTCTCCCTTTCTCTGGCGACTCCTCCCCACCTCTTAAGCTTTTGCTCCTTCTCCCTCCCAGCTCCCACACGCTGGAACCCTCTCCCTTTCTCTGGCTACTCCTCCACACCTCTTATACTTCCGCTCCTTCTCCCTCCCAGTTCCCAAACGCTGGAACTCTCTCCCTTTCTCTGGCCACTCCTCCCCACCTCTTCTGCTTCTGCTCCTTCTCCCTCCCAGCTCCCACACGCTGGAACTCTCTCCCTTTCTCTGGCACTCCTCCCCACCTCTTATGCTTCCGCTCCTTCGCCCTCCCAGCCGCAAACGCTGGAACTCTCTCCCTTTCTCCGGCCACTCCTCCCCACCTCTTATGCTTCCGCTCCTTCGCCCTCCCAGCTCCCAACGCTGGAACTCTCTCCCTTTATCTGGCCACTCCTCCCCACCTCTTATGCTTCTGCTCCTTCTCCCTTCCAGCTCCCAAATGCTGGAACTCTCTCCCTTTCTCTGGCCACTCCTCCCCACCTCTTATGCTTCTGCTCCTTCTCCCTACCACCTCCCAAACACTGGAACTCTCTCTCTTTCTCTGGCCACTCCTCCCCACCTCTTATGCTTCCGCTCCTTCTCCCTCCCAGCTCCCACACGCTGGAACTCTCTCCCTTTCTCTGGCTACTCCTCCACACCTCTTATACTTCCGCTCCTTCTCCCTCCCAGGTCCCAAACGCTGGAACTCACTCCCTTTTTCTGGCCACTCCTCCCCACCTCTTATGCTTCTGCTCCTTCTCCCTCGCAGCTCCCAAACGCTGGAACTCTCTCCCTTTCTCTGGCCACTCCTCCCCACCTCTTATGCTTCCGCTCCTTCTCCCTCCCAGCTCCCACATGCTGGAACTCTCTCCCTTTCTCTGGCCACTCCTCCCCACCTCTTATGCTTCTGTTCCTTCTCCCTCCCAGCTCCCAAATGCTGGAACTCTCTCCCTTTCTCTGGCCACTCCTCCCCACCTCTTATGCTTCCGTTCCTTCTCCCTCCCAGCTCCCACATGCTGTAACTCTCTCCTTTTCTGTAGCCACTCCTCCCCACCTCTTATGCTTCCGCTCCTTCTTCCTCCCAGCTCCCACATGCTGGAACTCGTCACCTTTCTCTGGCCACTCCTCCCCACCTCTTATGCTTCCGCTCCTTTTCCCTCCCAGCTACCACACGCTGGAACTCTCTCCCTTTCTCTAGCCACTCCTCCCCACCTCTTAAGATACTGCTCCTTCTCCCTCCCAGCTACCACACGCTGGAACTCTCTCCCTTTCTCTAGCCACTCCTCCCCACCTCTTATGCTTCTGCTCCTTCTCTCTCTCAGCTCCCACACGCTGTAACTCTCTCCTTTTCTCTAGCCACTCCTCCCCACCTCTTATGCTTCCGCTCCTTCTTCCTCCCAGCTCCCACATGCTGGAACTTGTCACCTTTCTCTGGCCACACCTCCCCACCTCTTATGCTTCTGCTCCTTCTCCCTCCCAGCTCCCACACGCTGGAACACTCCACCTTTCGCTGGCCACTCCTCCCCACATCTTATGCTTCCGCTCCTTCTCCCTCCCAGCTCCCAAACGCTGGAACTCTCCCCCCATCTCTGGCCACTCCTCCCCACCTCTTATGATTCAGCTCCTTCGCCCTCCCAGCCGCAAACGCTGGAACTCTTTCCCTTTCTCTGGCCACTCCTCCCCACCTCTTATGCTTCCGCTCCTTCGCCCTCCCAGCTCCCAACGCTGGAACTCTCTCCCTTTATCTTGCCACTCCTCCCCAACTCTATGCTTCCGCTCCTTCGCCCTCCCAGCTCCCAACGCTGGAACTCTCTCCCTTTATCTGGCCACTCCTCCCCACCTCTTATGCTTCTGCTCCTTCTCCCTTCCAGCTCCCAAATGCTGGAACTCTCTCCCTTTCTCTGGCCACTCCTCCCCACCTCTTATGCTTCTGCTCCTTCTCCCTACCACCTCCCAAACACTGGAACTCTCTCTCTTTCTCTGGCCTCTCCTCCCCACCTCTTATGCTTCCGCTCCTTCTCCCTCCGAGCTCCCAAATGCTGGAACTCTCTCCCTTTCTCTGGCCACTCCTGCCCACCTCTTATGCTTCCGCTCCTTCTCCCTCCCAGCCGCAAATGCTGGAACTCTCTCCCTTTCTCTGGCCACTCCTGCCCACCTCTTATGCTTCCGTTCCTTCTCCCTCCCAGCTCCCACACGCTGGAACTCTCTCCCTTTCTCTGGCTACTCCTCCACACCTCTTATACTTCCGCTCCTTCTCCCTCCCAGGTCCCAAACGCTGGAACTCACTCCCTTTTTCTGGCCACTCCTCCCCACCTCTTATGCTTCTGCTCCTTCTCCCTCGCAGCTCCCAAACGCTGGAACTCTCTCCCTTTCTCTGGCCACTCCTCCCCACCTCTTATGCTTCCGCTCCTTCTCCCTCCCAGCTCCCACATGCTGGAACTCTCTCCCTTTCTCTGGCCACTCCTCCCCACCTCTTATGCTTCTGTTCCTTCTCCCTCCCAGCTCCCAAATGCTGGAACTCTCTCCCTTTCTCTGGCCACTCCTCCCCACCTCTTATGCTTCTGTTCCTTCTCCCTCCCAGCTCCCACATGCTGTAACTCTCTCCTTTTCTCTAGCCACTCCTCCCCACCTCTTATGCTTCCGCTCCTTCTTCCTCCCAGCTCCCACATGCTGGAACTCGTCACCTTTCTCTGGCCACTCCTCCCCACTTCTTATGCTTCCGCTCCTTTTCCCTCCCAGCTACCACACGCTGGAACTCTCTCCCTTTCTCTAGCCACTCCTCCCCACCTCTTAAGATACTGCTCCTTCTCCCTCCCAGCTACCACACGCTGGAACTCTCTCCCTTTCTCTAGCCACTCCTCCCCACCTCTTATGCTTCTGCTCCTTCTCTCTCTCAGCTCCCACACGCTGTAACTCTCTCCTTTTCTCTAGCCACTCCTCCCCACCTCTTATGCTTCCGCTCCTTCTTCCTCCCAGCTCCCACATGCTGGAACTTGTCACCTTTCTCTGGCCACACCTCCCCACCTCTTATGCTTCTGCTCCTTCTCCCTCCCAGCTCCCACACGCTGGAACACTCCACCTTTCGCTGGCCACTCCTCCCCACATCTTATGCTTCCGCTCCTTCTCCCTCCCAGCTCCCAAACGCTGGAACTCTCCCCCCATCTCTGGCCACTCCTCCCCACCTCTTATGATTCAGCTCCTTCGCCCTCCCAGCCGCAAACGCTGGAACTCTCTCCCTTTCTCTGGCCACTCCTCCCCACCTCTTATGCTTCCGCTCCTTCGCCCTCCCAGCTCCCAACGCTGGAACTCTCTCCCTTTATCTTGCCACTCCTCCCCAACTCTATGCTTCCGCTCCTTCTCCCTCCCAGCCGCAAATGCTGGAACTCTCTCCCTTTCTCTGGCCACTCCTCCCCACCTCTTATGCATCTGCACCTTCTCCCTCCCAACTCCCACACGCTGGAACTCTCTCCCTTTCTCTGGCGACTCCTCCCCACCTCTTAAGCTTTTGCTCCTTCTCCCTCCCAGCTCCCACACGCTGGAACCCTCTCCCTTTCTCTGGTTACTCCTCCACACCTCTTATACTATCGCTCCTTCTCCTTCCCAGTTCCCAAACGCTGGAACTCTCTCCCTTTCTCTGGCCACTCCTCCCCATCTCTTCTGCTTCTGCTCCTTCTCCCTCCCAGCTCCCACACGCTGGAACTCTCTCCCTTTCTCTGGCACTCTTCCCCACCTCTTATGCTTCCGCTCCTTCGCCCTCCCAGCCGCAAACGCTGGAACTCTCTCCCTTTCTCCGGCCACTCCTCCCCACCTCTTATGCTTCCGCTCCTTCGCCCTCCCAGCTCCCAACGCTGGAACTCTCTCCCTTTATCTGGCCACTCCTCCCCACCTCTTATGCTTCTGCTCCTTCTCCCTTCCAGCTCCCAAATGCTGGAACTCTCTCCCTTTCTCTGGCCACTCCTCCCCACCTCTTATGCTTCTGCTCCTTCTCCCTACCACCTCCCAAACACTGGAACTCTCTCTCTTTCTCTGGCCACTCCTCCCCACCTCTTATGCTTCCGCTCCTTCTCCCTCCGAGCTCCCAAATGCTGGAACTCTCTCCCTTTCTCTGGCCACTCCTGCCCACCTCTTATGCTTCCGCTCCTTCTCCCTCCCAGCCGCAAATGCTGGAACTCTCTCCCTTTCTCTGGCCACTCCTGCCCACCTCTTATGCTTCCGCTCCTTCTCCCTCCCAGCTCCCACACGCTGGAACTCTCTCCCTTTCTCTGGCTACTCCTCCACACCTCTTATACTTCCGCTCCTTCTCCCTCCCAGGTCCCAAACGCTGGAACTCACTCCCTTTTTCTGGCCACTCCTCCCCACCTCTTATGCTTCTGCTCCTTCTCCCTCGCAGCTCCCAAACGCTGGAACTCTCTCCCTTTCTCTGGCCACTCCTCCCCACCTCTTATGCTTCCGCTCCTTCTCCCTCCCAGCTCCCACATGCTGGAACTCTCTCCCTTTCTCTGGCCACTCCTACCCACCTCTTATGCTTCTGTTCCTTCTCCCTCCCAGCTCCCAAATGCTGGAACTCTCTCCCTTTCTCTGGCCACTCCTCCCCACCTCTTATGCTTCCGCTCCTTTCCCTCCCAGCTCCCACATGCTGGAACTCTCTCCCTTTCTCTGGCCACTCCTCCCCACCTCTTATGCTTCTGTTCCTTCTCCCTCCCAGCTCCCAAATGCTGGAACTCTCTCCCTTTCTCTGGCCACTCCTCCCCACCTCTTATGCTTCTGCTCCTCCCTCCCAGCTCCTAATGCGGGAACTCTCTCCCTTTCTCTGGCCACTCCTCCCCACCTCTTATGCTTCTGCTCCTTCTCCCTCCCAGCTACCACACGCTGGAACTCTCTCCCTTTCTCTAGCCACTCCTCCCCACCTCTTATGCTTCTGCTCCTTCTCCCTCCCAGCTCCCACATGCTGTAACTCTCTCCTTTTCTCTAGCCACTCCTCCCCACCTCTTATGCTTCCGCTCCTTCTTCTTTCCAGCTCCCACATGCTGGAACTCGTCACCTTTCTCTGGCCACTCCTCCCCACCTCTTATGCTTCCGCTCCTTCTCCCTCTCAGCTACCACACGCGGGAACTCTCTCCCTTTCTCTAGCCACTCCTCCCCACCTCTTAAGCTACTGCTCCTTCTCCCTCCCAGCTCCCACACGCTGGAACTCTCTCCTTTTCTCTAGCCACTCTTCCCCACCTCTTATGCTTCTGCTCCTTCTCCCTCCCAGCTCCCACATGCTGGAACCCTCTCCCTTTCTCTAGCCACTCCACCCCACCTCTTATGCTTCTGCTCCTTCTCCCGTCCAGCTCCCACACACTGGAACTCTCTCCCTTTCTCTGGCCACGCCTCCCATCCTCTTATGCTTCCGCTCCTTCTCCCTCCCAGCTCCCACACGCTGGAACTCTCTCGCTTTCTCTAGCCACTCCTCCCCATCTCTTATGCTTCCACTCCTTCTCCCTCCCAGATGCCACACACTGGAACTCTCACCCTTTCTCTGGCCACTCCTCCCCACCTTTTGTGCTTCCGCTCCTTCTCCCTCCCAGCTCACGAACGCTGGAACTCTCTCCTTTTCTCTGGCCACTCCTCCCCACCTTTTGTGCTTCTGCTCATTCTCCCTCGCAGCTCCCGAACGCTGGAACTCTCTCCCTTTCTCTGGCCATTCCTCCCCACCTCTTGCGCTTCCGCTCCTTTGCCCTCACAGCCGCAAACGCTGGAACTCTCTCCCTTTCTCTGGCCACTCCTCCCCACCTCTTATGCTTCCGCTCCTTCGCCCTCCCAGCTCCCAACGCTGGAACTCTCTCCCTTTATCTGGCCACTGCTCCCCACCTCTTATGCTTCCGCTCCTTCTCCCTTCCAGCTCCCAAACGCTGGAACTCTCTCCCTTTCTCTGGCCACTCCTCCCCACCTCTTATGCTTCCGCTCCTTCTCCCTCCCAGCTCCCACACGCTGGAACCCTCTCCCTTTCTCTGGCTACTCCTCCACATCTCTTATACTTCCGCTCCTTCTCCCTCCCAGCTCCCAAACGCTGGAACTCTCTCCCTTTTTCTGGCCACTCCTCCCCACCTCTTATGCTTCTGCTCCTTCTCCCTCGCAGCTCCCAAACGCTGGAACTCTCTCCCTTTCTCAGGCCACTCCTCCCCACCTCTTATGCTTCCGCTCCTTCTCCATCCCAGATCCCACATGCTGGAACTCTCTCCCTTTCTCTGGCCACTCCTTCCCACCTCTTGTGCTTCCGCTCCTTCGCCCTCAGAGCCGCAAACGCTGGAACTCTCTCCCTTTCTCTGGCCACTCCTCCCCACCTCTTATGCTTCTGCTCCTTTGCCCTTCCAGCTCCCAACGCTGGAACTCTCTCTCTTTCTCTGGCCACTCCTCCCCACCTCTTATGCTTCCGCTCCTTCTCCCTCCGAGCTCCCAAATGCTGGAACTCTCTCCCTTTCTCTGGCCACTCCTCCCCACCTCTTATGCTTCCGCTCCTTCTCCCTCCGAGCTCCCAAATGCTGGAACTCTCTCCCTTTCTCTGGCCACTCCTCCCCACCTCTTATGCTTCTGCTCCTTCTCCCTCGAAGCCGCAAATGCTGGAACTCTCTCCCTTTCTCTGGCCACTCCTCCCCACCTCTTATGCTTCTGCTCCTTCTCCCTCCCAGCTCCCACACGCTGGAACTCTCTCCCTTTCTCTGGACACTCCTCCCCACCTCTTATGCTTCCGCTCCTTCGCCCTCCCAGCCGCAAATGCTGGAACTCTCTCCCTTTCTCCGGCCACTCCTCCCCACCTCTTATGCTTCCGCTCCTTCTCCCTTCCAGCTCCCAAATGCTGGAACTCTCTCCCTTTCTCTGGCCACTCCTCCCCATCTCTTATGCTTCCGCTCCTTCTCCCTACCACCTCCCAAACACTGGAAATCTCTCTCTTTCTCTGGCCACTCCTCCCCACCTCTTATGCTTCTGCTCCTTCTCCCTCCGAGCTCCCAAATGCTGGAACTCTCTCCCTTTCTCTGGCCACTCCTGCCCACCTCTTATGCTTCCGCTCCTTCTCCCTCCCAGCTTCAAATGCTGGAACTCTCTCCCTTTCTCTGGCCACTTCTCCCCACCTCTTATGCTTCTGCTCCTTCTCCCTCCCAGCTCCCACACGCTGGAACTCTCTCCCTTTCTCTGGCCACTCCTCCCCACCTCTTATGCTTTTGCTCCTTCTCCCTCCCAGCTCCCACACGCTGGAACCCTCTCCCTTTCTCTGGCTACTCCTCCACACCTCTTATACTTCCGCTCCATCTCCCTCCCAGGTCCCAAACGCTGGAACTCTCTCCCTTTTTCTGGCCACTCCTCCCCACCTCTTATGCTTCTGCTCCTTCTCCCTCGCAGCTCCCAAACGCTGGAACTCTCTCCCTTTCTCTGGCCACTCCTCCCCACCTCTTATGCTTCCGCTCCTTCTCCCTCCCAGCTCCCACATGCTGTAACTCTCTCCTATTCTCTAGCCACTCCTCCCCACCTCTTATGCTTCCGCTCCTTCTTCCTCCCAGCTCCCACATGCTGGAACTCGTCACCTTTCTCTGGCCACTCCTCCCCACCTCTTATGCTTCCGCTCCTTTTCCCTCCCAGCTACCACACGCTGGAACTCTCTCCCTTTCTCTAGCCACTCCTCCCCACCTCTTAAGCTACTGCTCCTTCTCCCTCCCAGCTACCACACGCTGGAACTCTCTCCCTTTCTCTAGCCACTCCTCCCCACCTCTTATGCTTCTGCTCCTTCTCTCTCTCAGCTCCCACACGCTGTAACTCTCTCCTTTTCTCTAGCCACTCCTCCCCACCTCTTATGCTTCCGCTCCTTCTTCCTCCCAGCTCCCACATGCTGGAACTTGTCACCTTTCTCTGGCCACACCTCCCCACCTCTTATGCTTCTGCTCCTTCTCCCTCCCAGCTCCCACACGCTGGAACACTCCACCTTTCGCTGGCCACTCCTCCCCACATCTTATGCTTCCGCTCCTTCTCCCTCCCAGCTCCCAAACGCTGGAACTCTCCCCCCATCTCTGGCCACTCCTCCCCACCTCTTATGATTCAGCTCCTTCGCCCTCCCAGCCGCAAACGCTGGAACTCTCTCCCTTTCTCTGGCCACTCCTCCCCACCTCTTATGCTTCCGCTCCTTCGCCCTCCCAGCTCCCAACGCTGGAACTCTCTCCCTTTATCTTGCCACTCCTCCCCAACTCTATGCTTCCGCTCCTTCTCCCTCCCAGCCGCAAATGCTGGAACTCTCTCCCTTTCTCTGGCCACTCCTCCCCACCTCTTATGCATCTGCACCTTCTCCCTCCCAACTCCCACACGCTGGAACTCTCTCCCTTTCTCTGGCGACTCCTCCCCACCTCTTAAGCTTTTGCTCCTTCTCCCTCCCAGCTCCCACACGCTGGAACCCTCTCCCTTTCTCTGGCTACTCCTCCACACCTCTTATACTTCCGCTCCTTCTCCCTCCCAGTTCCCAAACGCTGGAACTCTCTCCCTTTCTCTGGCCACTCCTCCCCACCTCTTCTGCTTCTGCTCCTTCTCCCTCCCAGCTCCCACACGCTGGAACTCTCTCCCTTTCTCTGGCACTCCTCCCCACCTCTTATGCTTCCGCTCCTTCGCCCTCCCAGCCGCAAACGCTGGAACTCTCTCCCTTTCTCCGGCCACTCCTCCCCACCTCTTATGCTTCCGCTCCTTCGCCCTCCCAGCTCCCAACGCTGGAACTCTCTCCCTTTATCTGGCCACTCCTCCCCACCTCTTATGCTTCTGCTCCTTCTCCCTTCCAGCTCCCAAATGCTGGAACTCTCTCCCTTTCTCTGGCCACTCCTCCCCACCTCTTATGCTTCTGCTCCTTCTCCCTACCACCTCCCAAACACTGGAACTCTCTCTCTTTCTCTGGCCACTCCTCCCCACCTCTTATGCTTCCGCTCCTTCTCCCTCCCAGCTCCCACACGCTGGAACTCTCTCCCTTTCTCTGGCTACTCCTCCACACCTCTTATACTTCCGCTCCTTCTCCCACCCAGGTCCCAAACGCTGGAACTCACTCCCTTTTTCTGGCCACTCCTCCCCACCTCTTATGCTTCTGCTCCTTCTCCCTCGCAGCTCCCAAACGCTGGAACTCTCTCCCTTTCTCTGGCCACTCCTCCCCACCTCTTATGCTTCCGCTCCTTCTCCCTCCCAGCTCCCACATGCTGGAACTCTCTCCCTTTCTCTGGCCACTCCTCCCCACCTCTTATGCTTCTGTTCCTTCTCCCTCCCAGCTCCCAAATGCTGGAACTCTCTCCCTTTCTCTGGCCACTCCTCCCCACCACTTATGCTTCCGTTCCTTCTCCCTCCGAGCTACCACACGCTGGAACTCTCTCCCTTTCTCTAGCCACTCCTCCCCACCTCTTATGCTTCTGCTCCTTCTCCCTCCCAGCTCCCACACGCTGTAACTCTCTCCTTTTCTCTAGCCACTCCTCCCCACCTCTTATGCTTCCGCTCCTTCTTCCTCCCAGCTCCCACATGCTGGAACTTGTCACCTTTCTCTGGCCACACCTCCCCACCTCTTATGCTTCTGCTCCTTTTCCCTCCCAGCTCCCACACGCTGGAACACTCCACCTTTCTCTGGCCACTCCTCCCCACCTCTTATGCTTCTGTTCCTTCTCCCTCCCAGCTCCCAAATGCTGGAACTCTCTCCCTTTCTCTGGCCACTCCTCCCCACCTCTTATGCTTCTGCTCCTCCCTCCCAGCTCCTAATGCGGGAACTCTCTCCCTTTCTCTGGCCACTCCTCCCCACCTCTTATGCTTCTGCTCCTTCTCCCTCCCAGCTACCACACGCTGGAACTCTCTCCCTTTCTCTAGCCACTCCTCCCCACCTCTTATGCTTCTGCTCCTTCTCCCTCCCAGCTCCCACATGCTGTAACTCTCTCCTTTTCTCTAGCCACTCCTCCCCACCTCTTATGCTTCCGCTCCTTCTTCTTTCCAGCTCCCACATGCTGGAACTCGTCACCTTTCTCTGGCCACTCCTCCCCACCTCTTATGCTTCCGCTCCTTCTCCCTCTCAGCTACCACACGCGGGAACTCTCTCCCTTTCTCTAGCCACTCCTCCCCACCTCTTAAGCTACTGCTCCTTCTCCCTCCCAGCTCCCACACGCTGGAACTCTCTCCTTTTCTCTAGCCACTCTTCCCCACCTCTTATGCTTCTGCTCCTTCTCCCTCCCAGCTCCCACATGCTGGAACCCTCTCCCTTTCTCTAGCCACTCCACCCCACCTCTTATGCTTCTGCTCCTTCTCCCGTCCAGCTCCCACACACTGGAACTCTCTCCCTTTCTCTGGCCACGCCTCCCATCCTCTTATGCTTCCGCTCCTTCTCCCTCCCAGCTCCCACACGCTGGAACTCTCTCGCTTTCTCTAGCCACTCCTCCCCATCTCTTATGCTTCCACTCCTTCTCCCTCCCAGATGCCACACACTGGAACTCTCACCCTTTCTCTGGCCACTCCTCCCCACCTTTTGTGCTTCCGCTCCTTCTCCCTCCCAGCTCACGAACGCTGGAACTCTCTCCTTTTCTCTGGCCACTCCTCCCCACCTTTTGTGCTTCTGCTCATTCTCCCTCGCAGCTCCCGAACGCTGGAACTCTCTCCCTTTCTCTGGCCATTCCTCCCCACCTCTTGCGCTTCCGCTCCTTTGCCCTCACAGCCGCAAACGCTGGAACTCTCTCCCTTTCTCTGGCCACTCCTCCCCACCTCTTATGCTTCCGCTCCTTCGCCCTCCCAGCTCCCAACGCTGGAACTCTCTCCCTTTATCTGGCCACTGCTCCCCACCTCTTATGCTTCCGCTCCTTCTCCCTTCCAGCTCCCAAACGCTGGAACTCTCTCCCTTTCTCTGGCCACTCCTCCCCACCTCTTATGCTTCCGCTCCTTCTCCCTCCCAGCTCCCACACGCTGGAACCCTCTCCCTTTCTCTGGCTACTCCTCCACATCTCTTATACTTCCGCTCCTTCTCCCTCCCAGCTCCCAAACGCTGGAACTCTCTCCCTTTTTCTGGCCACTCCTCCCCACCTCTTATGCTTCTGCTCCTTCTCCCTCGCAGCTCCCAAACGCTGGAACTCTCTCCCTTTCTCAGGCCACTCCTCCCCACCTCTTATGCTTCCGCTCCTTCTCCATCCCAGATCCCACATGCTGGAACTCTCTCCCTTTCTCTGGCCACTCCTTCCCACCTCTTGTGCTTCCGCTCCTTCGCCCTCAGAGCCGCAAACGCTGGAACTCTCTCCCTTTCTCTGGCCACTCCTCCCCACCTCTTATGCTTCTGCTCCTTTGCCCTTCCAGCTCCCAACGCTGGAACTCTCTCTCTTTCTCTGGCCACTCCTCCCCACCTCTTATGCTTCCGCTCCTTCTCCCTCCGAGCTCCCAAATGCTGGAACTCTCTCCCTTTCTCTGGCCACTCCTCCCCACCTCTTATGCTTCCGCTCCTTCTCCCTCCGAGCTCCCAAATGCTGGAACTCTCTCCCTTTCTCTGGCCACTCCTCCCCACCTCTTATGCTTCTGCTCCTTCTCCCTCGAAGCCGCAAATGCTGGAACTCTCTCCCTTTCTCTGGCCACTCCTCCCCACCTCTTATGCTTCTGCTCCTTCTCCCTCCCAGCTCCCACACGCTGGAACTCTCTCCCTTTCTCTGGACACTCCTCCCCACCTCTTATGCTTCCGCTCCTTCGCCCTCCCAGCCGCAAACGCTGGAACTCTCTCCCTTTCTCCGGCCACTCCTCCCCACCTCTTATGCTTCCGCTCCTTCTCCCTTCCAGCTCCCAAATGCTGGAACTCTCTCCCTTTCTCTGGCCACTCCTCCCCACCTCTTATGCTTCCGCTCCTTCTCCCTACCACCTCCCAAACACTGGAAATCTCTCTCTTTCTCTGGCCACTCCTCCCCACCTCTTATGCTTCTGCTCCTTCTCCCTCCGAGCTCCCAAATGCTGGAACTCTCTCCCTTTCTCTGGCCACTCCTGCCCACCTCTTATGCTTCCGCTCCTTCTCCCTCCCAGCTTCAAATGCTGGAACTCTCTCCCTTTCTCTGGCCACTTCTCCCCACCTCTTATGCTTCTGCTCCTTCTCCCTCCCAGCTCCCACACGCTGGAACTCTCTCCCTTTCTCTGGCCACTCCTCCCCACCTCTTATGCTTTTGCTCCTTCTCCCTCCCAGCTCCCACACGCTGGAACCCTCTCCCTTTCTCTGGCTACTCCTCCACACCTCTTATACTTCCGCTCCATCTCCCTCCCAGGTCCCAAACGCTGGAACTCTCTCCCTTTTTCTGGCCACTCCTCCCCACCTCTTATGCTTCTGCTCCTTCTCCCTCGCAGCTCCCAAACGCTGGAACTCTCTCCCTTTCTCTGGCCACTCCTCCCCACCTCTTATGCTTCCGCTCCTTCTCCCTCCCAGCTCCCACATGCTGTAACTCTCTCCTATTCTCTAGCCACTCCTCCCCACCTCTTATGCTTCCGCTCCTTCTTCCTCCCAGCTCCCACATGCTGGAACTCGTCACCTTTCTCTGGCCACTCCTCCCCACCTCTTATGCTTCCGCTCCTTTTCCCTCCCAGCTACCACACTCTGGAACTCTCTCCCTTTCTCTAGCCACTCCTCCCCACCTCTTAAGCTACTGCTCCTTCTCCCTCCCAGCTACCACACGCTGGAACTCTCTCCCTTTCTCTAGCCACTCCTCCCCACCTCTTATGCTTCTGCTCCTTCTCTCTCTCAGCTCCCACACGCTGTAACTCTCTCCTTTTCTCTAGCCACTCCTCCCCACCTCTTATGCTTCCGCTCCTTCTTCCTCCCAGCTCCCACATGCTGGAACTTGTCACCTTTCTCTGGCCACACCTCCCCACCTCTTATGCTTCTGCTCCTTCTCCCTCCCAGCTCCCACACGCTGGAACACTCCACCTTTCGCTGGCCACTCCTCCCCACATCTTATGCTTCCGCTCCTTCTCCCTCCCAGCTCCCAAACGCTGGAACTCTCCCCCCATCTCTGGCCACTCCTCCCCACCTCTTATGATTCAGCTCCTTCGCCCTCCCAGCCGCAAACGCTGGAACTCTCTCCCTTTCTCTGGCCACTCCTCCCCACCTCTTATGCTTCCGCTCCTTCGCCCTCCCAGCTCCCAACGCTGGAACTCTCTCCCTTTATCTTGCCACTCCTCCCCAACTCTATGCTTCCGCTCCTTCTCCCTCCCAGCCGCAAATGCTGGAACTCTCTCCCTTTCTCTGGCCACTCCTCCCCACCTCTTATGCATCTGCACCTTCTCCCTCCCAACTCCCACACGCTGGAACTCTCTCCCTTTCTCTGGCGACTCCTCCCCACCTCTTAAGCTTTTGCTCCTTCTCCCTCCCAGCTCCCACACGCTGGAACCCTCTCCCTTTCTCTGACTACTCCTCCACACCTCTTATACTTCCGCTCCTTCTCCCTCCCAGTTCCCAAACGCTGGAACTCTCTCCCTTTCTCTGGCCACTCCTCCCCACCTCTTCTGCTTCTGCTCCTTCTCCCTCCCAGCTCCCACACGCTGGAACTCTCTCCCTTTCTCTGGCACTCCTCCCCACCTCTTATGCTTCCGCTCCTTCGCCCTCCCAGCCGCAAACGCTGGAACTCTCTCCCTTTCTCCGGCCACTCCTCCCCACCTCTTATGCTTCCGCTCCTTCGCCCTCCCAGCTCCCAACGCTGGAACTCTCTCCCTTTATCTGGCCACTCCTCCCCACCTCTTATGCTTCTGCTCCTTCTCCCTTCCAGCTCCCAAATGCTGGAACTCTCTCCCTTTCTCTGGCCACTCCTCCCCACCTCTTATGCTTCTGCTCCTTCTCCCTACCACCTCCCAAACACTGGAACTCTCTCTCTTTCTCTGGCCACTCCTCCCCACCTCTTATGCTTCCGCTCCTTCTCCCTCCCAGCTCCCACACGCTGGAACTCTCTCCCTTTCTCTGGCTACTCCTCCACACCTCTTATACTTCCGCTCCTTCTCCCACCCAGGTCCCAAACGCTGGAACTCACTCCCTTTTTCTGGCCACTCCTCCCCACCTCTTATGCTTCTGCTCCTTCTCCCTCGCAGCTCCCAAACGCTGGAACTCTCTCCCTTTCTCTGGCCACTCCTCCCCACCTCTTATGCTTCTGCTCCTTCTCCCTCCCAGCTCCCACATGCTGGAACTCTCTCCCTTTCTCTGGCCACTCCTCCCCACCTCTTATGCTTCTGTTCCTTCTCCCTCCCAGCTCCCAAATGCTGGAACTCTCTCCCTTTCTCTGGCCACTCCTCCCCACCACTTATGCTTCCGTTCCTTCTCCCTCCCAGCTACCACACGCTGGAACTCTCTCCCTTTCTCTAGCCACTCCTCCCCACCTCTTATGCTTCTGCTCCTTCTCCCTCCCAGCTCCCACACGCTGTAACTCTCTCCTTTTCTCTAGCCACTCCTCCCCACCTCTTATGCTTCCGCTCCTTCTTCCTCCCAGCTCCCACATGCTGGAACTTGTCACCTTTCTCTGGCCACACCTCCCCACCTCTTATGCTTCTGCTCCTTTTCCCTCCCAGCTCCCACACGCTGGAACACTCCACCTTTCTCTGGCCACTCCTCCCCACCTCTTATGCTTCTGTTCCTTCTCCCTCCCAGCTCCCAAATGCTGGAACTCTCTCCCTTTCTCTGGCCACTCCTCCCCACCTCTTATGCTTCTGCTCCTCCCTCCCAGCTCCTAATGCGGGAACTCTCTCCCTTTCTCTGGCCACTCCTCCCCACCTCTTATGCTTCTGCTCCTTCTCCCTCCCAGCTACCACACGCTGGAACTCTCTCCCTTTCTCTAGCCACTCCTCCCCACCTCTTATGCTTCTGCTCCTTCTCCCTCGCAGCTCCCACATGCTGTAACTCTCTCCTTTTCTCTAGCCACTCCTCCCCACCTCTTATGCTTCCGCTCCTTCTTCCTTCCAGCTCCCACATGCTGGAACTCGTCACCTTTCTCTGGCCACTCCTCCCCACCTCTTATGCTTCCGCTCCTTCTCCCTCTCAGCTACCACACGCGGGAACTCTCTCCCTTTCTCTAGCCACTCCTCCCCACCTCTTAAGCTACTGCTCCTTCTCCCTCCCAGCTCCCACACGCTGGAACTCTCTCCTTTTCTCTAGCCACTCTTCCCCACCTCTTATGCTTCTGCTCCTTCTCCCTCCCAGCTCCCACATGCTGGAACTCTCTCCCTTTCTCTAGCCACTCCACCCCACCTCTTATGCTTCTGCTCCTTCTCCCGTCCAGCTCCCACACACTGGAACTCTCTCCCTTTCTCTGGCCACGCCTCCCATCCTCTTATGCTTCCGCTCCTTCTCCCTCCCAGCTCCCACACGCTGGAACTCTCTCGCTTTCTCTAGCCACTCCTCCCCATCTCTTATGCTTCCACTCCTTCTCCCTCCCAGATGCCACACACTGGAACTCTCACCCTTTCTCTGGCCACTCCTCCCCACCTTTTGTGCTTCCGCTCCTTCTCCCTCCCAGCTCACGAACGCTGGAACTCTCTCCTTTTCTCTGGCCACTCCTCCCCACCTTTTGTGCTTCTGCTCATTCTCCCTCGCAGCTCCCGAACGCTGGAACTCTCTCCCTTTCTCTGGCCATTCCTCCCCACCTCTTGCGCTTCCGCTCCTTCGCCCTCACAGCCGCAAACACTGGAACTCTCTCCCTTTCTCTGGCCACTCCTCCCCACCTCTTATGCTTCCGCTCCTTCGCCCTCCCAGCTCCCAACGCTGGAACTCTCTCCCTTTATCTGGCCACTGCTCCCCACCTCTTATGCTTCCGCTCCTTCTCCCTTCCAGCTCCCAAACGCTGGAACTCTCTCCCTTTCTCTGGCCACTCCTCCCCACCTCTTATGCTTCCGCTCCTTCTCCCTCCCAGCTCCCACACGCTGGAACCCTCTCCCTTTCTCTGGCTACTCCTCCACATCTCTTATACTTCCGCTCCTTCTCCCTCCCAGCTCCCAAACGCTGGAACTCTCTCCCTTTTTCTGGCCACTCCTCCCCACCTCTTATGCTTCTGCTCCTTCTCCCTCGCAGCTCCCAAACGCTGGAACTCTCTCCCTTTCTCAGGCCACTCCTCCCCACCTCTTATGCTTCCGCTCCTTCTCCATCCCAGATCCCACATGCTGGAACTCTCTCCCTTTCTCTGGCCACTCCTTCCCACCTCTTGTGCTTCCGCTCCTTCGCCCTCAGAGCCGCAAACGCTGGAACTCTCTCCCTTTCTCTGGCCACTCCTCCCCACCTCTTATGCTTCCGCTCCTTCGCCCTTCCAGCTCCCAACGCTGGAACTCTCTCTCTTTCTCTGGCCACTCCTCCCCACCTCTTATGCTTCCGCTCCTTCTCCCTCCGAGCTCCCAAATGCTGGAACTCTCTCCCTTTCTCTGGCCACTCCTCCCCACCTCTTATGCTTCCGCTCCTTCTCCCTCCGAGCTCCCAAATGCTGGAACTCTCTCCCTTTCTCTGGCCACTCCTCCCCACCTCTTATGCTTCTGCTCCTTCTCCCTCCCAGCCGCAAATGCTGGAACTCTCTCCCTTTCTCTGGCCACTCCTCCCCACCTCTTATGCTTCTGCTCCTTCTCCCTCCCAGCTCCCACACGCTGGAACTCTCTCCCTTTCTCTGGCCACTCCTCCCCACCTCTTATGCTTCCGCTCCTTCGCCCTCCCAGCCGCAAACGCTGGAACTCTCTCCCTTTCTCCGGCCACTCCTCCCCACCTCTTATGCTTCCGCTCCTTCTCCCTTCCAGCTCCCAAATGCTGGAACTCTCTCCCTTTCTCTGGCCACTCCTCCCCACCTCTTATGCTTCCGCTCCTTCTCCCTACCACCTCCCAAACACTGGAAATCTCTCTCTTTCTCTGGCCACTCCTCCCCACCTCTTATGCTTCTGCTCCTTCTCCCTCCGAGCTCCCAAATGCTGGAACTCTCTCCCTTTCTCTGGCCACTCCTGCCCACCTCTTATGCTTCCGCTCCTTCTCCCTCCCAGCCTCAAATGCTGGAACTCTCTCCCTTTCTCTGGCCACTTCTCCCCACCTCTTATGCTTCTGCTCCTTCTCCCTCCCAGCTCCCACACGCTGGAACTCTCCCCCTTTCTCTGGCCACTCCTCCCCACCTCTTATGCTTTTGCTCCTTCTCCCTCCCAGCTCCCACACGCTGGAACCCTCTCCCTTTCTCTGGCTACTCCTCCACACCTCTTATACTTCTGCTCCTTCTCCCTCCCAGGTCCCAAACGCTGGAACTCTCTCCCTTTTTCTGGCCACTCCTCCCCACCTCTTATGCTTCTGCTCCTTCTCCCTCGCAGCTCCCAAACGCTGGAACTCTCTCCCTTTCTCTGGCCACTCCTCCCCACCTCTTATGCTTCCGCTCCTTCTCCCTCCCAGCTCCCACATGCTGTAACTCTCTCCTATTCTCTAGCCACTCCTCCCCACCTCTTATGCTTCCGCTCCTTCTTCCTCCCAGCTCCCACATGCTGGAACTCGTCACCTTTCTCTGGCCACTCCTCCCCACCTCTTATGCTTCCGCTCCTTTTCCCTCCCAGCTACCACACGCTGGAACTCTCTCCCTTTCTCTAGCCACTCCTCCCCACCTCTTAAGCTACTGCTCCTTCTCCCTCCCAGCTACCACACGCTGGAACTCTCTCCCTTTCTCTAGCCACTCCTCCCCACCTCTTATGCTTCTGCTCCTTCTCTCTCTCAGCTCCCACACGCTGTAACTCTCTCCTTTTCTCTAGCCACTCCTCCCCACCTCTTATGCTTCCGCTCCTTCTTCCTCCCAGCTCCCACATGCTGGAACTTGTCACCTTTCTCTGGCCACACCTCCCCACCTCTTATGCTTCTGCTCCTTCTCCCTCCCAGCTCCCACACGCTGGAACACTCCACCTTTCACTGGCCACTCCTCCCCACATCTTATGCTTCCGCTCCTTCTCCCTCCCAGCTCCCAAACGCTGGAACTCTCCCCCCATCTCTGGCCACTCCTCCCCACCTCTTATGATTCAGCTCCTTCGCCCTCCCAGCCGCAAACGCTGGAACTCTCTCCCTTTCTCTGGCCACTCCTCCCCACCTCTTATGCTTCCGCTCCTTCGCCCTCCCAGCTCCCAACGCTGGAACTCTCTCCCTTTATCTTGCCACTCCTCCCCAACTCTATGCTTCCGCTCCTTCTCCCTCCCAGCCGCAAATGCTGGAACTCTCTCCCTTTCTCTGGCCACTCCTCCCCACCTCTTTTGCATCTGCACCTTCTCCCTCCCAACTCCCACACGCTGGAACTCTCTCCCTTTCTCTGGCGACTCCTCCCCACCTCTTAAGCTTTTGCTCCTTCTCCCTCCCAGCTCCCACACGCTGGAACCCTCTCCCTTTCTCTGGCTACTCCTCCACACCTCTTATACTTCCGCTCCTTCTCCCTCCCAGTTCCCAAACGCTGGAACTCTCTCCCTTTCTCTGGCCACTCCTCCCCACCTCTTCTGCTTCTGCTCCTTCTCCCTCCCAGCTCCCACACGCTGGAACTCTCTCCCTTTCTCTGGCACTCCTCCCCACCTCTTATGCTTCCGCTCCTTCGCCCTCCCAGCCGCAAACGCTGGAACTCTCTCCCTTTCTCCGGCCACTCCTCCCCACCTCTTATGCTTCCGCTCCTTCGCCCTCCCAGCTCCCAACGCTGGAACTCTCTCCCTTTATCTGGCCACTCCTCCCCACCTCTTATGCTTCTGCTCCTTCTCCCTTCCAGCTCCCAAATGCTGGAACTCTCTCCCTTTCTCTGGCCACTCCTCCCCACCTCTTATGCTTCTGCTCCTTCTCCCTACCACCTCCCAAACACTGGAACTCTCTCTCTTTCTCTGGCCACTCCTCCCCACCTCTTATGCTTCCGCTCCTTCTCCCTCCGAGCTCCCAAATGCTGGAACTCTCTCCCTTTCTCTGGCCACTCCTGCCCACCTCTTATGCTTCCGCTCCTTCTCCCTCCCAGCCGCAAATGCTGGAACTCTCTCCCTTTCTCTGGCCACTCCTGCCCACCTCTTATGCTTCCGCTCCTTCTCCCTCCCAGCTCCCACACGCTGGAACTCTCTCCCTTTCTCTGGCTACTCCTCCACACCTCTTATACTTCCGCTCCTTCTCCCTCCCAGGTCCCAAACGCTGGAACTCACTCCCTTTTTCTGGCCACTCCTCCCCACCTCTTATGCTTCTGCTCCTTCTCCCTCGCAGCTCCCAAACGCTGGAACTCTCTCCCTTTCTCTGGCCACTCCTCCCCACCTCTTATGCTTCCGCTCCTTCTCCCTCCCAGCTCCCACATGCTGGAACTCTCTCCCTTTCTCTGGCCACTGCTCCCCACCTCTTATGCTTCTGTTCCTTCTCCCTCCCAGCTCCCAAATGCTGGAACTCTCTCCCTTTCTCTGGCCACTCCTCCCCACCACTTATGCTTCCGTTCCTTCTCCCTCCCAGCTACCACACGCTGGAACTCTCTCCCTTTCTCTAGCCACTCCTCCCCACCTCTTATGCTTCTGCTCCTTCTCCCTCCCAGCTCCCACACGCTGTAACTCTCTCCTTTTCTCTAGCCACTCCTCCCCACCTCTTATGCTTCCGCTCCTTCTTCCTCCCAGCTCCCACATGCTGGAACTTGTCACCTTTCTCTGGCCACACCTCCCCACCTCTTATGCTTCTGCTCCTTTTCCCTCCCAGCTACCACATGCTGGAACACTCCACCTTTCTCTGGCCACTCCTCCCCACCTCTTATGCTTCCGCTCCTTCTCCCTCCCAGCTCCCAAACGCTGGAACTCTCTCCCCATCTCTGGCCACTCCTCCCCACCTCTTATGATTCCGCTCCTTCGCCCTCCCAGCCGCAAACGCTGGAACTCTCTCCCTTTCTCTGGCCACTCCTCCCCACCTCTTATGCTTCCGCTCCTTCGCCCTCCCAGCTCCCAACGCTGGAACTCTCTCCCTTTATCTGGCCACTCCTCCCCAACTCTATGCTTCCGCTCCTTCTCCCTCCCAGCCGCAAATGCTGGAACTCTTTCCTTTTCTATGGCCACTCCTCCCCACCTCTTATGCATCTGCACCTTCTCCCTCCCAACTCCCACACGCTGGAACTCTCTCCCTTTCTCTGGCGACTCCTCCCCACTTCTTAAGCTTTTGCTCCTTCTCCCTCCCAGCTCCCACACGCTGGAACCCTCTCCCTTTCTCTGGCTACTCCTCCACACCTCTTATACTTCCGCTCCTTCTCCCTCCCAGTTCCCAAATGCTGGAACTCTCTCCCTTTTTCTGGCCACTCCTCCCCACCTCTTATGCTTCTGCTCCTTCTCCCTCGCAGCTCCCAAACGCTGGAACTCTCTCCCTTTCTCTGGCCACTCCTCCCCACCTCTTATGCTTCCGCTCCTTCTCCCTCCCAGCTCCCACATGCTGTAACTCTCTCCTTTTCTCTAGCCACTCCTCCCCACCTCTTATGCTTCCGCTCCTTCTTCCTCCCAGCTCCCACATGCTGGAACTCATCACCTTTCTCTGGCCACTCCTCCCCACCTCTTATGCTTCCGCTCCTTTTCCCTCCCAGCTACCACACGCTGGAACTCTCTCCCTTTCTCTAGCCACTCCTCCCCACCTCTTAAGCTACTGCTCCTTCTCCCTCCCAGCTCCCACACGCTGGAACTCTCTCCTTTTCTATAGCCACTCTTCCCCACCTCTTATGCTTCTGCTCCTTCTCCCTCCCAGCTCCCACATGCTGGAACTCTCTCCCTTTCTCTAGCCACTCCACCCCACCTCTTATGCTTCTGCTCCTTCTCCCTCCCAGCTCCCACACACTGGAACTCTCTCCCTTTCTCTGGCCACTCCTCCCAAACTCTTATGCTTCCGCTCCTTCTCCCTCCCAGCTCCCACACGCTGGAACTCTCTCCCTTTCTCTAGCCACTCCTCCCCATCTCTTATGCTTCCACTCCTTCTCCCTCCCAGATCCCACACACTGGAACTCTCACCCTTTCTCTGGCCACTCCTCCCCACCGTTTGTGCTTCCGCTCCTTCGCCCTCCCAGCCTCAAACGCTGGAACTCTCTCCCTTTCTCTGGCCACTCCTCCCCACCTCTTATGCTTCCGCTCCTTCGCCCTTCCAGCTCCCAACGCTGGAACTCTCTCCCTTTATCTGGCCACTCCTTCCCACCTCTTATGCTTTCGCTCCTTCTCCCTTCCAGCTCCCAAACGCTGGAACTCTCTCCCTTTCTCTGGCCACTCCTCCCCACCTCTTATGCTTCCGCTCCTTCTCCTTTCCAGCTCCCACATGCTGGAACTCTCTCCCTTTCTCTGGCCACTCCTCCCCACCTCTTATGCTTCTGCTCCTTATCCTTCCCAGCTCCCACACGCTGGAACCCTCTCCCTTTCTCTAGCCACTCCTCCCCACCTCGTATGCTTCCGCTCCATCTCCCTCCCAGCTCCCACACGCTGGAACTCTCTTCTTTTCTCTGGCAACTCCTCCCCACCTCTTATGCCTCCGCTCCTTCTCCTTTCCAGCTCCCACATGCTGGAACTCTCTCCCTTTCTCTGGCCACTCCTCCCCACATCTTATGCTTCCGCTCCTTCTCCCTCCCAGCTCCCAAATGCTGGAACTCTCTCCCTTTCTCTGGTCACTCCTCCCCACCTCTTATGCTTCCGCTCCTTCTCCCTCCCAGCTCCCACATGCTGGAACTCTCTTCTTTTTTCTGGCCTCTCCTCCCCACATCTTATGCTTCTGCTCCTTCTCCCTCCCAGCTCCCACACGCTGGAACTCTCTCCCTTTCTCTGGCCACTCCTCCCCTCCTATTATGCTTCTGCTCCTTCTGCCTCCCAGCTCCCACACGTTGGAACTCTCTCCTTTTCTCTGGCCACTCCTCCCCACATCTTATGCTTCCGCTCCTTCTCCCTCCCAGCTACCACACGCTGGAACTCTCTCCCTTTCTCTAGCCACTCCTCCCTACCTCTTATGCTTCTGCTCCTTCTCCCTCCCAGCTCCCACACGCTGGAACAATCCACCTTTCTCTGGCCACTCCTCCCCACCTCTTATGCTTCCGCTCCTTCTCCCTCCCAGCTCCCAAACGCTGGAACTCTCTCCCTTTCTCTGGCCACTCCTCCCCACCTCTTATGATTCCGCTCCTTCGCCCTCCCAGCCGCAAACGCTGGAACTCTCTCCCTTTCTCTGGCCACTCCTCCCCACCTCTTATGCTTCCGCTCCTTCGCCCTCCCAGCTCCCAACGCTGGAACTCTCTCCCTTTATCTGGCCACTCCTCCCCACCTCTTATGCTTCCGCTCCTTCTCCCTCTCAGCTACCACACGCGGGAACTCTCTCCCTTTCTCTAGCCACTCCTCCCCACCTCTTAAGCTACTGCTCCTTCTCCCTCCCAGCTCCCACACGCTGGAACTCTCTCTCCTTTTCTCTAGCCACTCTTCCCCACCTCTTATGCTTCTGCTCCTTCTCCCTCCCAGCTCCCACATGCTGGAACTCTCACCCTTTCTCTAGCCACTCCACCCCACCTCTTATGCTTCTGCTCCTTCTCCCGTCCAGCTCCCACACACTGGAACTCTCTCCCTTTCTCTGGCCACTCCTCCCATCCTCTTATGCTTCCGCTCCTTCTCCCTCCCAGCTCCCACACGCTGGAACTCTCTCGCTTTCTCTAGCCACTCCTCCCCATCTCTTATGCTTCCACTCCTTCTCCCTCCCAGATGCCACATACTGGAACTCTCACCCTTTCTCTGGCCACTCCTCCCCACCTTTTGTGCTTCCGCTCCTTCTCCCTCCCAGCTCACGAACGCTGGAACTCTCTCCTTTTCTCTGGCCACTCCTCCCCACCTTTTGTGCTTCTGCTCATTCTCCCTCGCAGCTCCCGAACGCTGGAACTCTCTCCCTTTCTCTGGCCATTCCTCCCCACCTCTTGCGCTTCCGCTCCTTCGCCCTCACAGCCGCAAACACTGGAACTCTCTCCCTTTCTCTGGCCACTCCTCCCCACCTCTTATGCTTCCGCTCCTTCGCCCTCCCAGCTCCCAACGCTGGAACTCTCTCCCTTTATCTGGCCACTGCTCCCCACCTCTTATGCTTCTGCTCCTTTTCCCTTCCAGCTCCCAAACGCTGGAACTCTCTCCCTTTCTCTGGCCACTCCTCTCCACCTCTTATGCTTCCGCTCCTTCTCCCTCCCAGCTCCCACACGCTGGAACCCTCTCCCTTTCTCTGGCTACTCCTCCACATCTCTTATACTTCCGCTCCTTCTCCCTCCCAGCTCCCAAACGCTGGAACTCTCTCCCTTTTTCTGGCCACTCCTCCCCACCTCTTATGCTTCTGCTCCTTCTCCCTCGCAGCTCCCAAACGCTGGAACTCTCTCCCTTTCTCAGGCCACTCCTCCCCACCTCTTAAGCTACTGCTCCTTCTCCCTCCCAGCTACCACACGCTGGAACTCTCTCCCTTTCTCTAGCCACTCCTCCCCACCTCTTATGCTTCTGCTCCTTCTCTCTCTCAGCTCCCACACGCTGTAACTCTCTCCTTTTCTCTAGCCACTCCTCCCCACCTCTTATGCTTCCGCTCCTTCTTCCTCCCAGCTCCCACATGCTGGAACTTGTCACCTTTCTCTGGCCACACCTCCCCACCTCTTATGCTTCTGCTCCTTCTCCCTCCCAGCTCCCACACGCTGGAACACTCCACCTTTCACTGGCCACTCCTCCCCACATCTTATGCTTCCGCTCCTTCTCCCTCCCAGCTCCCAAACGCTGGAACTCTCCCCCCATCTCTGGCCACTCCTCCCCACCTCTTATGATTCAGCTCCTTCGCCCTCCCAGCCGCAAACGCTGGAACTCTCTCCCTTTCTCTGGCCACTCCTCCCCACCTCTTATGCTTCCGCTCCTTCGCCCTCCCAGCTCCCAACGCTGGAACTCTCTCCCTTTATCTTGCCACTCCTCCCCAACTCTATGCTTCCGCTCCTTCTCCCTCCCAGCCGCAAATGCTGGAACTCTCTCCCTTTCTCTGGCCACTCCTCCCCACCTCTTTTGCATCTGCACCTTCTCCCTCCCAACTCCCACACGCTGGAACTCTCTCCCTTTCTCTGGCGACTCCTCCCCACCTCTTAAGCTTTTGCTCCTTCTCCCTCCCAGCTCCCACACGCTGGAACCCTCTCCCTTTCTCTGGCTACTCCTCCACACCTCTTATACTTCCGCTCCTTCTCCCTCCCAGTTCCCAAACGCTGGAACTCTCTCCCTTTCTCTGGCCACTCCTCCCCACCTCTTCTGCTTCTGCTCCTTCTCCCTCCCAGCTCCCACACGCTGGAACTCTCTCCCTTTCTCTGGCACTCCTCCCCACCTCTTATGCTTCCGCTCCTTCGCCCTCCCAGCCGCAAACGCTGGAACTCTCTCCCTTTCTCCGGCCACTCCTCCCCACCTCTTATGCTTCCGCTCCTTCGCCCTCCCAGCTCCCAACGCTGGAACTCTCTCCCTTTATCTGGCCACTCCTCCCCACCTCTTATGCTTCTGCTCCTTCTCCCTTCCAGCTCCCAAATGCTGGAACTCTCTCCCTTTCTCTGGCCACTCCTCCCCACCTCTTATGCTTCTGCTCCTTCTCCCTACCACCTCCCAAACACTGGAACTCTCTCTCTTTCTCTGGCCACTCCTCCCCACCTCTTATGCTTCCGCTCCTTCTCCCTCCGAGCTCCCAAATGCTGGAACTCTCTCCCTTTCTCTGGCCACTCCTGCCCACCTCTTATGCTTCCGCTCCTTCTCCCTCCCAGCCGCAAATGCTGGAACTCTCTCCCTTTCTCTGGCCACTCCTGCCCACCTCTTATGCTTCCGCTCCTTCTCCCTCCCAGCTCCCACACGCTGGAACTCTCTCCCTTTCTCTGGCTACTCCTCCACACCTCTTATACTTCCGCTCCTTCTCCCTCCCAGGTCCCAAACGCTGGAACTCACTCCCTTTTTCTGGCCACTCCTCCCCACCTCTTATGCTTCTGCTCCTTCTCCCTCGCAGCTCCCAAACGCTGGAACTCTCTCCCTTTCTCTGGCCACTCCTCCCCACCTCTTATGCTTCCGCTCCTTCTCCCTCCCAGCTCCCACATGCTGGAACTCTCTCCCTTTCTCTGGCCACTGCTCCCCACCTCTTATGCTTCTGTTCCTTCTCCCTCCCAGCTCCCAAATGCTGGAACTCTCTCCCTTTCTCTGGCCACTCCTCCCCACCACTTATGCTTCCGTTCCTTCTCCCTCCCAGCTACCACACGCTGGAACTCTCTCCCTTTCTCTAGCCACTCCTCCCCACCTCTTATGCTTCTGCTCCTTCTCCCTCCCAGCTCCCACACGCTGTAACTCTCTCCTTTTCTCTAGCCACTCCTCCCCACCTCTTATGCTTCCGCTCCTTCTTCCTCCCAGCTCCCACATGCTGGAACTTGTCACCTTTCTCTGGCCACACCTCCCCACCTCTTATGCTTCTGCTCCTTTTCCCTCCCAGCTACCACATGCTGGAACACTCCACCTTTCTCTGGCCACTCCTCCCCACCTCTTATGCTTCCGCTCCTTCTCCCTCCCAGCTCCCAAACGCTGGAACTCTCTCCCCATCTCTGGCCACTCCTCCCCACCTCTTATGATTCCGCTCCTTCGCCCTCCCAGCCGCAAACGCTGGAACTCTCTCCCTTTCTCTGGCCACTCCTCCCCACCTCTTATGCTTCCGCTCCTTCGCCCTCCCAGCTCCCAACGCTGGAACTCTCTCCCTTTATCTGGCCACTCCTCCCCAACTCTATGCTTCCGCTCCTTCTCCCTCCCAGCCGCAAATGCTGGAACTCTTTCCTTTTCTATGGCCACTCCTCCCCACCTCTTATGCATCTGCACCTTCTCCCTCCCAACTCCCACACGCTGGAACTCTCTCCCTTTCTCTGGCGACTCCTCCCCACTTCTTAAGCTTTTGCTCCTTCTCCCTCCCAGCTCCCACACGCTGGAACCCTCTCCCTTTCTCTGGCTACTCCTCCACACCTCTTATACTTCCGCTCCTTCTCCCTCCCAGTTCCCAAATGCTGGAACTCTCTCCCTTTTTCTGGCCACTCCTCCCCACCTCTTATGCTTCTGCTCCTTCTCCCTCGCAGCTCCCAAACGCTGGAACTCTCTCCCTTTCTCTGGCCACTCCTCCCCACCTCTTATGCTTCCGCTCCTTCTCCCTCCCAGCTCCCACATGCTGTAACTCTCTCCTTTTCTCTAGCCACTCCTCCCCACCTCTTATGCTTCCGCTCCTTCTTCCTCCCAGCTCCCACATGCTGGAACTCATCACCTTTCTCTGGCCACTCCTCCCCACCTCTTATGCTTCCGCTCCTTTTCCCTCCCAGCTACCACACGCTGGAACTCTCTCCCTTTCTCTAGCCACTCCTCCCCACCTCTTAAGCTACTGCTCCTTCTCCCTCCCAGCTCCCACACGCTGGAACTCTCTCCTTTTCTATAGCCACTCTTCCCCACCTCTTATGCTTCTGCTCCTTCTCCCTCCCAGCTCCCACATGCTGGAACTCTCTCCCTTTCTCTAGCCACTCCACCCCACCTCTTATGCTTCTGCTCCTTCTCCCTCCCAGCTCCCACACACTGGAACTCTCTCCCTTTCTCTGGCCACTCCTCCCAAACTCTTATGCTTCCGCTCCTTCTCCCTCCCAGCTCCCACACGCTGGAACTCTCTCCCTTTCTCTAGCCACTCCTCCCCATCTCTTATGCTTCCACTCCTTCTCCCTCCCAGATCCCACACACTGGAACTCTCACCCTTTCTCTGGCCACTCCTCCCCACCGTTTGTGCTTCCGCTCCTTCGCCCTCCCAGCCTCAAACGCTGGAACTCTCTCCCTTTCTCTGGCCACTCCTCCCCACCTCTTATGCTTCCGCTCCTTCGCCCTTCCAGCTCCCAACGCTGGAACTCTCTCCCTTTATCTGGCCACTCCTTCCCACCTCTTATGCTTTCGCTCCTTCTCCCTTCCAGCTCCCAAACGCTGGAACTCTCTCCCTTTCTCTGGCCACTCCTCCCCACCTCTTATGCTTCCGCTCCTTCTCCTTTCCAGCTCCCACATGCTGGAACTCTCTCCCTTTCTCTGGCCACTCCTCCCCACCTCTTATGCTTCTGCTCCTTATCCTTCCCAGCTCCCACACGCTGGAACCCTCTCCCTTTCTCTAGCCACTCCTCCCCACCTCGTATGCTTCCGCTCCATCTCCCTCCCAGCTCCCACACGCTGGAACTCTCTTCTTTTCTCTGGCAACTCCTCCCCACCTCTTATGCCTCCGCTCCTTCTCCTTTCCAGCTCCCACATGCTGGAACTCTCTCCCTTTCTCTGGCCACTCCTCCCCACATCTTATGCTTCCGCTCCTTCTCCCTCCCAGCTCCCAAATGCTGGAACTCTCTCCCTTTCTCTGGTCACTCCTCCCCACCTCTTATGCTTCCGCTCCTTCTCCCTCCCAGCTCCCACATGCTGGAACTCTCTTCTTTTTTCTGGCCTCTCCTCCCCACATCTTATGCTTCTGCTCCTTCTCCCTCCCAGCTCCCACACGCTGGAACTCTCTCCCTTTCTCTGGCCACTCCTCCCCTCCTATTATGCTTCCGTTCCTTCTCCCTCCCAGCTCCCACACGCTGGAACTCTCTCCCTTTCTCTGGCCACTCCCCCCACTTCTTATGCTTCTGCTCCTTCTGCCTCCCAGCTCCCACACGTTGGAACTCTCTCCTTTTCTCTGGCCACTCCTCCCCACATCTTATGCTTCCGCTCCTTCTCCCTCCCAGCTACCACACGCTGGAACTCTCTCCCTTTCTCTAGCCACTCCTCCCTACCTCTTATGCTTCTGCTCCTTCTCCCTCCCAGCTCCCACACGCTGGAACAATCCACCTTTCTCTGGCCACTCCTCCCCACCTCTTATGCTTCCGCTCCTTCTCCCTCCCAGCTCCCAAACGCTGGAACTCTCTCCCTTTCTCTGGCCACTCCTCCCCACCTCTTATGATTCCGCTCCTTCGCCCTCCCAGCCGCAAACGCTGGAACTCTCTCCCTTTCTCTGGCCACTCCTCCCCACCTCTTATGCTTCCGCTCCTTCGCCCTCCCAGCTCCCAACGCTGGAACTCTCTCCCTTTATCTGGCCACTCCTCCCCACCTCTTATGCTTCCGCTCCTTCTCCCTCTCAGCTACCACACGCGGGAACTCTCTCCCTTTCTCTAGCCACTCCTCCCCACCTCTTAAGCTACTGCTCCTTCTCCCTCCCAGCTCCCACACGCTGGAACTCTCTCTCCTTTTCTCTAGCCACTCTTCCCCACCTCTTATGCTTCTGCTCCTTCTCCCTCCCAGCTCCCACATGCTGGAACTCTCACCCTTTCTCTAGCCACTCCACCCCACCTCTTATGCTTCTGCTCCTTCTCCCGTCCAGCTCCCACACACTGGAACTCTCTCCCTTTCTCTGGCCACTCCTCCCATCCTCTTATGCTTCCGCTCCTTCTCCCTCCCAGCTCCCACACGCTGGAACTCTCTCGCTTTCTCTAGCCACTCCTCCCCATCTCTTATGCTTCCACTCCTTCTCCCTCCCAGATGCCACATACTGGAACTCTCACCCTTTCTCTGGCCACTCCTCCCCACCTTTTGTGCTTCCGCTCCTTCTCCCTCCCAGCTCACGAACGCTGGAACTCTCTCCTTTTCTCTGGCCACTCCTCCCCACCTTTTGTGCTTCTGCTCATTCTCCCTCGCAGCTCCCGAACGCTGGAACTCTCTCCCTTTCTCTGGCCATTCCTCCCCACCTCTTGCGCTTCCGCTCCTTCGCCCTCACAGCCGCAAACACTGGAACTCTCTCCCTTTCTCTGGCCACTCCTCCCCACCTCTTATGCTTCCGCTCCTTCGCCCTCCCAGCTCCCAACGCTGGAACTCTCTCCCTTTATCTGGCCACTGCTCCCCACCTCTTATGCTTCTGCTCCTTTTCCCTTCCAGCTCCCAAACGCTGGAACTCTCTCCCTTTCTCTGGCCACTCCTCTCCACCTCTTATGCTTCCGCTCCTTCTCCCTCCCAGCTCCCACACGCTGGAACCCTCTCCCTTTCTCTGGCTACTCCTCCACATCTCTTATACTTCCGCTCCTTCTCCCTCCCAGCTCCCAAACGCTGGAACTCTCTCCCTTTTTCTGGCCACTCCTCCCCACCTCTTATGCTTCTGCTCCTTCTCCCTCGCAGCTCCCAAACGCTGGAACTCTCTCCCTTTCTCAGGCCACTCCTCCCCACCTCTTATGCTTCCGCTCCTTCTCCATCCCAGATCCCACATGCTGGAACTCTCTCCCTTTCTCTGGCCACTCCTTCCCACCTCTTGTGCTTCCGCTCCTTCGCCCTCAGAGCCGCAAACGCTGGAACTCTCTCCCTTTCTCTGGCCACTCCTCCCCACCTCTTATGCTTCCGCTCCTTCGCCCTTCCAGCTCCCAACGCTGGAACTCTCTCTCTTTCTCTGGCCACTCCTCCCCACCTCTTATGCTTCCGCTCCTTCTCCCTCCGAGCTCCCAAATGCTGGAACTCTCTCCCTTTCTCTGGCCACTCCTCCCCACCTCTTATGCTTCTGCTCCTTCTCCCTCCCAGCCGCAAATGCTGGAACTCTCTCCCTTTCTCTGGCCACTCCTCCCCACCTCCTATGCTTCTGCTCCTTCTCCCTCCCAGCTCCCACACGCTGGAACTCTCTCCCTTTCTCTGGCCACTCCTCCCCACCTCTTATGCTTCCGCTCCTTCGCCCTCCCAGCCGCAAACGCTGGAACTCTCTCCCTTTCTCCGGCCACTCCTCCCCACCTCTTATGCTTCCGCTCCTTCTCCCTTCCAGCTCCCAAATGCTGGAACTCTCTCCCTTTCTCTGGCCACTCCTCTCCACCTCTTATGCTTCCGCTCCTTCTCCCTACCACCTCCCAAACACTGGAAATCTCTCTCTTTCTCTGGCCACTCCTCCCCACCTCTTATGCTTCTGCTCCTTCTCCCTCCGAGCTCCCAAATGCTGGAACTCTCTCCCTTTCTCTGGCCACTCCTGCCCACCTCTTATGCTTCCGCTCCTTCTCCCTCCCAGCCTCAAATGCTGGAACTCTCTCCCTTTCTCTGGCCACTTCTCCCCACCTCTTATGCTTCTGCTCCTTCTTCTTCCCAGCTCCCACACGCTGGAACTCTCCCCCTTTCTCTGGCCACTCCTCCCCACCTCTTATGCTTCCGCTCCTTCGCCCTCCCAGCCGCAAACGCTGGAACTCTCTCCCTTTCTCCGGCCACTCCTCCCCACCTCTTATGCTTCCGCTCCTTCTCCCTTCCAGCTCCCAAATGCTGGAACTCTCTCCCTTTCTCTGGCCACTCCTCCCCACCTCTTATGCTTCCGCTCCTTCTCCCTACCACCTCCCAAACACTGGAAATCTCTCTCTTTCTCTGGCCACTCCTCCCCACCTCTTATGCTTCTGCTCCTTCTCCCTCCGAGCTCCCAAATGCTGGAACTCTCTCCCTTTCTCTGGCCACTCCTGCCCACCTCTTATGCTTCCGCTCCTTCTCCCTCCCAGCCTCAAATGCTGGAACTCTCTCCCTTTCTCTGGCCACTTCTCCCCACCTCTTATGCTTCTGCTCCTTCTCCCTCCCAGCTCCCACACGCTGGAACTCTCCCCCTTTCTCTGGCCACTCCTCCCCACCTCTTATGCTTTTGCTCCTTCTCCCTCCCAGCTCCCACACGCTGGAACCCTCTCCCTTTCTCTGGCTACTCCTCCACACCTCTTATACTTCCGCTCCTTCTCCCTCCCAGGTCCCAAACGCTGGAACTCTCTCCCTTTTTCTGGCCACTCCTCCCCACCTCTTATGCTTCTGCTCCTTCTCCCTCGCAGCTCCCAAACGCTGGAACTCTCTCCCTTTCTCTGGCCACTCCTCCCCACCTCTTATGCTTCCGCTCCTTCTCCCTCCCAGCTCCCACATGCTGTAACTCTCTCCTATTCTCTAGCCACTCCTCCCCACCTCTTATGCTTCCGCTCCTTCTTCCTCCCAGCTCCCACATGCTGGAACTCGTCACCTTTCTCTGGCCACTCCTCCCCACCTCTTATGCTTCCGCTCCTTTTCCCTCCCAGCTACCACACGCTGGAACTCTCTCCCTTTCTCTAGCCACTCCTCCCCACCTCTTAAGCTACTGCTCCTTCTCCCTCCCAGCTACCACACGCTGGAACTCTCTCCCTTTCTCTAGCCACTCCTCCCCACCTCTTATGCTTCTGCTCCTTCTCTCTCTCAGCTCCCACACGCTGTAACTCTCTCCTTTTCTCTAGCCACTCCTCCCCACCTCTTATGCTTCCGCTCCTTCTTCCTCCCAGCTCCCACATGCTGGAACTTGTCACCTTTCTCTGGCCACACCTCCCCACCTCTTATGCTTCTGCTCCTTCTCCCTCCCAGCTCCCACACGCTGGAACACTCCACCTTTCACTGGCCACTCCTCCCCACATCTTATGCTTCCGCTCCTTCTCCCTCCCAGCTCCCAAACGCTGGAACTCTCCCCCCATCTCTGGCCACTCCTCCCCACCTCTTATGATTCAGCTCCTTCGCCCTCCCAGCCGCAAACGCTGGAACTCTCTCCCTTTCTCTGGCCACTCCTCCCCACCTCTTATGCTTCCGCTCCTTCGCCCTCCCAGCTCCCAACGCTGGAACTCTCTCCCTTTATCTTGCCACTCCTCCCCAACTCTATGCTTCCGCTCCTTCTCCCTCCCAGCCGCAAATGCTGGAACTCTCTCCCTTTCTCTGGCCACTCCTCCCCACCTCTTTTGCATCTGCACCTTCTCCCTCCCAACTCCCACACGCTGGAACTCTCTCCCTTTCTCTGGCGACTCCTCCCCACCTCTTAAGCTTTTGCTCCTTCTCCCTCCCAGCTCCCACACGCTGGAACCCTCTCCCTTTCTCTGGCTACTCCTCCACACCTCTTATACTTCCGCTCCTTCTCCCTCCCAGTTCCCAAACGCTGGAACTCTCTCCCTTTCTCTGGCCACTCCTCCCCACCTCTTCTGCTTCTGCTCCTTCTCCCTCCCAGCTCCCACACGCTGGAACTCTCTCCCTTTCTCTGGCACTCCTCCCCACCTCTTATGCTTCCGCTCCTTCGCCCTCCCAGCCGCAAACGCTGGAACTCTCTCCCTTTCTCCGGCCACTCCTCCCCACCTCTTATGCTTCCGCTCCTTCGCCCTCCCAGCTCCCAACGCTGGAACTCTCTCCCTTTATCTGGCCACTCCTCCCCACCTCTTATGCTTCTGCTCCTTCTCCCTTCCAGCTCCCAAATGCTGGAACTCTCTCCCTTTCTCTGGCCACTCCTCCCCACCTCTTATGCTTCTGCTCCTTCTCCCTACCACCTCCCAAACACTGGAACTCTCTCTCTTTCTCTGGCCACTCCTCCCCACCTCTTATGCTTCCGCTCCTTCTCCCTCCGAGCTCCCAAATGCTGGAACTCTCTCCCTTTCTCTGGCCACTCCTGCCCACCTCTTATGCTTCCGCTCCTTCTCCCTCCCAGCCGCAAATGCTGGAACTCTCTCCCTTTCTCTGGCCACTCCTGCCCACCTCTTATGCTTCCGCTCCTTCTCCCTCCCAGCTCCCACACGCTGGAACTCTCTCCCTTTCTCTGGCTACTCCTCCACACCTCTTATACTTCCGCTCCTTCTCCCTCCCAGGTCCCAAACGCTGGAACTCACTCCCTTTTTCTGGCCACTCCTCCCCACCTCTTATGCTTCTGCTCCTTCTCCCTCGCAGCTCCCAAACGCTGGAACTCTCTCCCTTTCTCTGGCCACTCCTCCCCACCTCTTATGCTTCCGCTCCTTCTCCCTCCCAGCTCCCACATGCTGGAACTCTCTCCCTTTCTCTGGCCACTCCTCCCCACCTCTTATGCTTCTGTTCCTTCTCCCTCCCAGCTCCCAAATGCTGGAACTCTCTCCCTTTCTCTGGCCACTCCTCCCCACCACTTATGCTTCCGTTCCTTCTCCCTCCCAGCTACCACACGCTGGAACTCTCTCCCTTTCTCTAGCCACTCCTCCCCACCTCTTATGCTTCTGCTCCTTCTCCCTCCCAGCTCCCACACGCTGTAACTCTCTCCTTTTCTCTAGCCACTCCTCCCCACCTCTTATGCTTCCGCTCCTTCTTCCTCCCAGCTCCCACATGCTGGAACTTGTCACCTTTCTCTGGCCACACCTCCCCACCTCTTATGCTTCTGCTCCTTTTCCCTCCCAGCTACCACACGCTGGAACACTCCACCTTTCTCTGGCCACTCCTCCCCACCTCTTATGCTTCCGCTCCTTCTCCCTCCCAGCTCCCAAACGCTGGAACTCTCTCCCCATCTCTGGCCACTCCTCCCCACCTCTTATGATTCCGCTCCTTCGCCCTCCCAGCCGCAAACGCTGGAACTCTCTCCCTTTCTCTGGCCACTCCTCCCCACCTCTTATGCTTCCGCTCCTTCGCCCTCCCAGCTCCCAACGCTGGAACTCTCTCCCTTTATCTGGCCACTCCTCCCCAACTCTATGCTTCCGCTCCTTCTCCCTCCCAGCCGCAAATGCTGGAACTCTTTCCTTTTCTATGGCCACTCCTCCCCACCTCTTATGCATCTGCACCTTCTCCCTCCCAACTCCCACACGCTGGAACTCTCTCCCTTTCTCTGGCGACTCCTCCCCACTTCTTAAGCTTTTGCTCCTTCTCCCTCCCAGCTCCCACACGCTGGAACCCTCTCCCTTTCTCTGGCTACTCCTCCACACCTCTTATACTTCCGCTCCTTCTCCCTCCCAGTTCCCAAATGCTGGAACTCTCTCCCTTTTTCTGGCCACTCCTCCCCACCTCTTATGCTTCTGCTCCTTCTCCCTCGCAGCTCCCAAACGCTGGAACTCTCTCCCTTTCTCTGGCCACTCCTCCCCACCTCTTATGCTTCCGCTCCTTCTCCCTCCCAGCTCCCACATGCTGTAACTCTCTCCTTTTCTCTAGCCACTCCTCCCCACCTCTTATGCTTCCGCTCCTTCTTCCTCCCAGCTCCCACATGCTGGAACTCATCACCTTTCTCTGGCCACTCCTCCCCACCTCTTATGCTTCCGCTCCTTTTCCCTCCCAGCTACCACACGCTGGAACTCTCTCCCTTTCTCTAGCCACTCCTCCCCACCTCTTAAGCTACTGCTCCTTCTCCCTCCCAGCTCCCACACGCTGGAACTCTCTCCTTTTCTATAGCCACTCTTCCCCACCTCTTATGCTTCTGCTCCTTCTCCCTCCCAGCTCCCACATGCTGGAACTCTCTCCCTTTCTCTAGCCACTCCACCCCACCTCTTATGCTTCTGCTCCTTCTCCCTCCCAGCTCCCACACACTGGAACTCTCTCCCTTTCTCTGGCCACTCCTCCCAAACTCTTATGCTTCCGCTCCTTCTCCCTCCCAGCTCCCACACGCTGGAACTCTCTCCCTTTCTCTAGCCACTCCTCCCCATCTCTTATGCTTCCACTCCTTCTCCCTCCCAGATCCCACACACTGGAACTCTCACCCTTTCTCTGGCCACTCCTCCCCACCGTTTGTGCTTCCGCTCCTTCGCCCTCCCAGCCTCAAACGCTGGAACTCTCTCCCTTTCTCTGGCCACTCCTCCCCACCTCTTATGCTTCCGCTCCTTCGCCCTTCCAGCTCCCAACGCTGGAACTCTCTCCCTTTATCTGGCCACTCCTTCCCACCTCTTATGCTTTCGCTCCTTCTCCCTTCCAGCTCCCAAACGCTGGAACTCTCTCCCTTTCTCTGGCCACTCCTCCCCACCTCTTATGCTTCCGCTCCTTCTCCTTTCCAGCTCCCACATGCTGGAACTCTCTCCCTTTCTCTGGCCACTCCTCCCCACCTCTTATGCTTCTGCTCCTTATCCTTCCCAGCTCCCACACGCTGGAACCCTCTCCCTTTCTCTAGCCACTCCTCCCCACCTCGTATGCTTCCGCTCCATTTCCCTCCCAGCTCCCACACGCTGGAACTCTCTTCTTTTCTCTGGCAACTCCTCCCCACCTCTTATGCCTCCGCTCCTTCTCCTTTCCAGCTCCCACATGCTGGAACTCTCTCCCTTTCTCTGGCCACTCCTCCCCACATCTTATGCTTCCGCTCCTTCTCCCTCCCAGCTCCCAAATGCTGGAACTCTCTCCCTTTCTCTGGTCACTCCTCCCCACCTCTTATGCTTCCGCTCCTTCTCCCTCCCAGCTCCCACATGCTGGAACTCTCTTCTTTTTTCTGGCCTCTCCTCCCCACATCTTATGCTTCTGCTCCTTCTCCCTCCCAGCTCCCACACGCTGGAACTCTCTCCCTTTCTCTGGCCACTCCTCCCCTCCTATTATGCTTCCGTTCCTTCTCCCTCCCAGCTCCCACACGCTGGAACTCTCTCCCTTTCTCTGGCCACTCCCCCCACTTCTTATGCTTCTGCTCCTTCTGCCTCCCAGCTCCCACACGTTGGAACTCTCTCCTTTTCTCTGGCCACTCCTCCCCACATCTTATGCTTCCGCTCCTTCTCCCTCCCAGCTACCACACGCTGGAACTCTCTCCCTTTCTCTAGCCACTCCTCCCTACCTCTTATGCTTCTGCTCCTTCTCCCTCCCAGCTCCCACACGCTGGAACAATCCACCTTTCTCTGGCCACTCCTCCCCACCTCTTATGCTTCCGCTCCTTCTCCCTCCCAGCTCCCAAACGCTGGAACTCTCTCCCTTTCTCTGGCCACTCCTCCCCACCTCTTATGATTCCGCTCCTTCGCCCTCCCAGCCGCAAACGCTGGAACTCTCTCCCTTTCTCTGGCCACTCCTCCCCACCTCTTATGCTTCCGCTCCTTCGCCCTCCCAGCTCCCAACGCTGGAACTCTCTCCCTTTATCTGGCCACTCCTCCCCACCTCTTATGCTTCCGCTCCTTCTCCCTCTCAGCTACCACACGCGGGAACTCTCTCCCTTTCTCTAGCCACTCCTCCCCACCTCTTAAGCTACTGCTCCTTCTCCCTCCCAGCTCCCACACGCTGGAACTCTCTCCTTTTCTCTAGCCACTCTTCCCCACCTCTTATGCTTCTGCTCCTTCTCCCTCCCAGCTCCCACATGCTGGAACTCTCACCCTTTCTCTAGCCACTCCACCCCACCTCTTATGCTTCTGCTCCTTCTCCCGTCCAGCTCCCACACACTGGAACTCTCTCCCTTTCTCTGGCCACTCCTCCCATCCTCTTATGCTTCCGCTCCTTCTCCCTCCCAGCTCCCACACGCTGGAACTCTCTCGCTTTCTCTAGCCACTCCTCCCCATCTCTTATGCTTCCACTCCTTCTCCCTCCCAGATGCCACATACTGGAACTCTCACCCTTTCTCTGGCCACTCCTCCCCACCTTTTGTGCTTCCGCTCCTTCTCCCTCCCAGCTCACGAACGCTGGAACTCTCTCCTTTTCTCTGGCCACTCCTCCCCACCTTTTGTGCTTCTGCTCATTCTCCCTCGCAGCTCCCGAACGCTGGAACTCTCTCCCTTTCTCTGGCCATTCCTCCCCACCTCTTGCGCTTCCGCTCCTTCGCCCTCACAGCCGCAAACACTGGAACTCTCTCCCTTTATCTGGCCACTGCTCCCCACCTCTTATGCTTCCGCTCCTTCTCCCTTCCAGCTCCCAAACGCTGGAACTCTCTCCCTTTCTCTGGCCACTCCTCTCCACCTCTTATGCTTCCGCTCCTTCTCCCTCCCAGCTCCCACACGCTGGAACCCTCTCCCTTTCTCTGGCTACTCCTCCACATCTCTTATACTTCCGCTCCTTCTCCCTCCCAGCTCCCAAACGCTGGAACTCTCTCCCTTTTTCTGGCCACTCCTCCCCACCTCTTATGCTTCTGCTCCTTCTCCCTCGCAGCTCCCAAACGCTGGAACTCTCTCCCTTTCTCAGGCCACTCCTCCCCACCTCTTATGCTTCCGCTCCTTCTCCATCCCAGATCCCACATGCTGGAACTCTCTCCCTTTCTCTGGCCACTCCTTCCCACCTCTTGTGCTTCCGCTCCTTCGCCCTCAGAGCCGCAAACGCTGGAACTCTCTCCCTTTCTCTGGCCACTCCTCCCCACCTCTTATGCTTCCGCTCCTTCGCCCTTCCAGCTCCCAACGCTGGAACTCTCTCTCTTTCTCTGGCCACTCCTCCCCACCTCTTATGCTTCCGCTCCTTCTCCCTCCGAGCTCCCAAATGCTGGAACTCTCTCCCTTTCTCTGGCCACTCCTCCCCACCTCTTATGCTTCCGCTCCTTCTCCCTCCGAGCTCCCAAATGCTGGAACTCTCTCCCTTTCTCTGGCCACTCCTCCCCACCTCTTATGCTTCTGCTCCTTCTCCCTCCCAGCCGCAAATGCTGGAACTCTCTCCCTTTCTCTGGCCACTCCTCCCCACCTCTTATGCTTCTGCTCCTTCTCCCTCCCAGCTCCCACACGCTGGAACTCTCTCCCTTTCTCTGGCCACTCCTCCCCACCTCTTATGCTTCCGCTCCTTCGCCCTCCCAGCCGCAAACGCTGGAACTCTCTCCCTTTCTCCGGCCACTCCTCCCCACCTCTTATGCTTCCGCTCCTTCTCCCTTCCAGCTCCCAAATGCTGGAACTCTCTCCCTTTCTCTGGCCACTCCTCCCCACCTCTTATGCTTCCGCTCCTTCTCCCTACCACCTCCCAAACACTGGAAATCTCTCTCTTTCTCTGGCCACTCCTCCCCACCTCTTATGCTTCTGCTCCTTCTCCCTCCGAGCTCCCAAATGCTGGAACTCTCTCCCTTTCTCTGGCCACTCCTGCCCACCTCTTATGCTTCCGCTCCTTCTCCCTCCCAGCCTCAAATGCTGGAACTCTCTCCCTTTCTCTGGCCACTTCTCCCCACCTCTTATGCTTCTGCTCCTTCTTCTTCCCAGCTCCCACACGCTGGAACTCTCCCCCTTTCTCTGGCCACTCCTCCCCACCTCTTATGCTTTTGCTCCTTCTCCCTCCCAGCTCCCACACGCTGGAACCCTCTCCCTTTCTCTGGCTACTCCTCCACACCTCTTATACTTCCGCTCCTTCTCCCTCCCAGGTCCCAAACGCTGGAACTCTCTCCCTTTTTCTGGCCACTCCTCCCCACCTCTTATGCTTCCGCTCCTTCTTCCTCCCAGCTCCCACATGCTGGAACTCGTCACCTTTCTCTGGCCACTCCTCCCCACCTCTTATGCTTCCGCTCCTTTTCCCTCCCAGCTACCACACGCTGGAACTCTCTCCCTTTCTCTAGCCACTCCTTCCCACCTCTTAAGCTACTGCTCCTTCTCCCTCCCAGCTACCACACGCTGGAACTCTCTCCCTTTCTCTAGCCACTCCTCCCCACCTCTTATGCTTCTGCTCCTTCTCTCTCTCAGCTCCCACACGCTGTAACTCTCTCCTTTTCTCTAGCCACTCCTCCCTACCTCTTATGCTTCCGCTCCTTCTTCCTCCCAGCTCCCACATGCTGGAACTTGTCACCTTTCTCTGGCCACACCTCCCCACCTCTTATGCTTCTGCTCCTTCTCCCTCCCAGCTCCCACACGCTGGAACACTCCACCTTTCGCTGGCCACTCCTCCCCACATCTTATGCTTCCGCTCCTTCTCCCTCCCAGCTCCCAAACGCTGGAACTCTCCCCCCATCTCTGGCCACTCCTCCCCACCTCTTATGATTCAGCCCCTTCGCCCTCCCAGCCGCAAACGCTGGAACTCTCTCCCTTTCTCTGGCCACTCCTCCCCACCTCTTATGCTTCCGCTCCTTCGCCCTCCCAGCTCCCAACGCTGGAACTCTCTCCCTTTATCTTGCCACTCCTCCCCAACTCTATGCTTCCGCTCCTTCTCCCTCCCAGCCGCAAATGCTGGAACTCTCTCCCTTTCTCTAGCCACTCCTCCCCACCTCTTATGCATCTGCACCTTCTCCCTCCCAACTCCCACACGCTGGAACTCTCTCCCTTTCTCTGGCGACTCCTCCCCACCTCTTAAGCTTTTGCTCCTTCTCCCTCCCAGCTCCCACACGCTGGAACCCTCTCCCTTTCTCTGGCTACTCCTCCACACCTCTTATACTTCCGCTCCTTCTCCCTCCCAGTTCCCAAACGCTGGAACTCTCTCCCTTTCTCTGGCCACTCCTCCCCACCTCTTCTGCTTCTGCTCCTTCTCCCTCCCAGCTCCCACACGCTGGAACTCTCTCCCTTTCTCTGGCACTCCTCCCCACCTCTTATGCTTCCGCTCCTTCGCCCTCCCAGCCGCAAACGCTGGAACTCTCTCCCTTTCTCCGGCCACTCCTCCCCACCTCTTATGCTTCCGCTCCTTCGCCCTCCCAGCTCCCAACGCTGGAACTATCTCCCTTTATCTGGCCACTCCTCCCCACCTCTTATGCTTCTGCTCCTTCTCCCTTCCAGCTCCCAAATGCTGGAACTCTCTCCCTTTCTCTGGCCACTCCTCCCCACCTCTTATGCTTCTGCTCCTTCTCCCTACCACCTCCCAAACACTGGAACTCTCTCTCTTTCTCTGGCCACTCCTCCCCACCTCTTATGCTTCCGCTCCTTCTCCCTCCGAGCTCCCAAATACTGGAACTCTCTCCCTTTCTCTGGCCACTCCTGCCCACCTCTTATGCTTCCGCTCCTTCTCCCTCCCAGCCGCAAATGCTGGAACTCTCTCCCTTTCTCTGGCCACTCCTGCCCACCTCTTATGCTTCCGCTCCTTCTCCCTCCCAGCTCCCACACGCTGGAACTCTCTCCCTTTCTCTGGCTACTCCTCCACACCTCTTATACTTCCGCTCCTTCTCCCTCCCAGGTCCCAAACGCTGGAACTCACTCCCTTTTTCTGGCCACTCCTCCCCACCTCTTATGCTTCTGCTCCTTCTCCCTCGCAGCTCCCAAACGCTGGAACTCTCTCCCTTTCTCTGGCCACTCCTCCCCACCTCTTATGCTTCCGCTCCTTCTCCCTCCCAGCTCCCACATGCTGGAACTCTCTCCCTTTCTCTGGCCACTCCTCCCCACCTCTTATGCTTCTGTTCCTTCTCCCTCCCAGCTCCCAAATGCTGGAACTCTCTCCCTTTCTCTGGCCACTCCTCCCCACCACTTATGCTTCCGTTCCTTCTCCCTCCCAGCTACCACACGCTGGAACTCTCTCCCTTTCTCTAGCCACTCCTCCCCACCTCTTATGCTTCTGCTCCTTCTCCCTCCCAGCTCCCACACGCTGTAACTCTCTCCTTTTCTCTAGCCACTCCTCCCCACCTCTTATGCTTCCGCTCCTTCTTCCTCCCAGCTCCCACATGCTGGAACTTGTCACCTTTCTCTGGCCACACCTCCCCACCTCTTATGCTTCTGCTCCTTTTCCCTCCCAGCTCCCACACGCTGGAACACTCCACCTTTCTCTGGCCACTCCTCCCCACCTCTTATGCTTCCGCTCCTTCTCCCTCCCAGCTCCCAAACGCTGGAACTCTCTCCCCATCTCTGGCCACTCCTCCCCACCTCTTATGATTCCGCTCCTTCGCCCTCCCAGCCGCAAACGCTGGAACTCTCTCCCTTTCTCTGGCCACTCCTCCCCACCTCTTATGCTTCCGCTCCTTCGCCCTCCCAGCTCCCAACGCTGGAACTCTCTCCCTTTATCTGGCCACTCCTCCCCAACTCTATGCTTCCGCTCCTTCTCCCTCCCATCCGCAAATGCTGGAACTCTTTCCTTTTCTATGGCCACTCCTCCCCACCTCTTATGCATCTGCACCTTCTCCCTCCCAACTCCCACACGCTGGAACTCTCTCCCTTTCTCTGGCGACTCCTCCCCACTTCTTAAGCTTTTGCTCCTTCTCCCTCCCAGCTCCCACACGCTGGAACCCTCTCCCTTTCTCTGGCTACTCCTCCACACCTCTTATACTTCCGCTCCTTCTCCCTCCCAGTTCACAAATGCTGGAACTCTCTCCCTTTTTCTGGCCACTCCTCCCCACCTCTTATGCTTCTGCTCCTTCTCCCTCGCAGCTCCCAAACGCTGGAACTCTCTCCCTTTCTCTGGCCACTCCTCCCCACCTCTTATGCTTCCGCTCCTTCTCCCTCCCAGCTCCCACATGCTGTAACTCTCTCCTTTTCTCTAGCCACTCCTCCCCACCTCTTATGCTTCCGCTCCTTCTTCCTCCCAGCTCCCACATGCTGGAACTCATCACCTTTCTCTGGCCACTCCTCCCCACCTCTTATGCTTCCGCTCCTTTTCCCTCCCAGCTACCACACGCTGGAACTCTCTCCCTTTCTCTAGCCACTCCTCCCCACCTCTTAAGCTACTGCTCCTTCTCCCTCCCAGCTCCCACACGCTGGAACTCTCTCCTTTTCTATAGCCACTCTTCCCCACCTCTTATGCTTCTGCTCCTTCTCCCTCCCAGCTCCCACATGCTGGAACTCTCTCCCTTTCTCTAGCCACTCCACCCCACCTCTTATGCTTCTGCTCCTTCTCCCTCCCAGCTCCCACACACTGGAACTCTCTCCCTTTCTCTGGCCACTCCTCCCAAACTCTTATGCTTCCGCTCCTTCTCCCTCCCAGCTCCCACACGCTGGAACTCTCTCCCTTTCTGTAGCCACTCCTCCCCATCTCTTATGCTTCCACTCCTTCTCCCTCCCAGATCCCACACACTGGAACTCTCACCCTTTCTCTGGCCACTCCTCCCCACCGTTTGTGCTTCCGCTCCTTCGCCCTCCCAGCCTCAAACGCTGGAACTCTCTCCCTTTCTCTGGCCACTCCTCCCCACCTCTTATGCTTTCGCTCCTTCTCCCTTCCAGCTCCCAAACGCTGGAACTCTCTCCCTTTCTCTGGCCACTCCTCCCCACCTCTTATGCTTCCGCTCCTTCTCCTTTCCAGCTCCCACATGCTGGAACTCTCTCCCTTTCTCTGGCCACTCCTCCCCACCTCTTATGCTTCTGCTCCTTATCCTTCCCAGCTCCCACACGCTGGAACCCTCTCCCTTTCTCTAGCCACTCCTCCCCACCTCGTATGCTTCCGCTCCATCTCCCTCCCAGCTCCCACACGCTGGAACTCTCTTCTTTTCTCTGGCAACTCCTCCTCACCTCTTATGCCTCCGCTCCTTCTCCTTTCCAGCTCCCACATGCTGGAACTCTCTCCCTTTCTCTGGCCACTCCTCCCAACCTCTTATGCTTCTGCTCCTTCTCCCTCGCAGCTCCCAAACGCTGGAACTCTCTCCCTTTCTCTGGCCACTCCTCCCCACCTCTTATGCTTCTGTTCCTTCTCCCTCCCAGCTCCCAAATGCTGGAACTCTCTCCCTTTCTCTGGCCACTCCTCCCCACCACTTATGCTTCCGTTCCTTCTCCCTCCCAGCTACCACACGCTGGAACTCTCTCCCTTTCTCTAGCCACTCCTCCCCACCTCTTATGCTTCTGCTCCTTCTCCCTCCCAGCTCCCACACGCTGTAACTCTCTCCTTTTCTCTAGCCACTCCTCCCCACCTCTTATGCTTCCGCTCCTTCTTCCTCCCAGCTCCCACATGCTGGAACTTGTCACCTTTCTCTGGCCACACCTCCCCACCTCTTATGCTTCTGCTCCTTTTCCCTCCCAGCTCCCACACGCTGGAACACTCCACCTTTCTCTGGCCACTCCTCCCCACCTCTTATGCTTCCGCTCCTTCTCCCTCCCAGCTCCCAAACGCTGGAACTCTCTCCCCATCTCTGGCCACTCCTCCCCACCTCTTATGATTCCGCTCCTTCGCCCTCCCAGCCGCAAACGCTGGAACTCTCTCCCTTTCTCTGGCCACTCCTCCCCACCTCTTATGCTTCCGCTCCTTCGCCCTCCCAGCTCCCAACGCTGGAACTCTCTCCCTTTATCTGGCCACTCCTCCCCAACTCTATGCTTCCGCTCCTTCTCCCTCCCATCCGCAAATGCTGGAACTCTTTCCTTTTCTATGGCCACTCCTCCCCACCTCTTATGCATCTGCACCTTCTCCCTCCCAACTCCCACACGCTGGAACTCTCTCCCTTTCTCTGGCGACTCCTCCCCACTTCTTAAGCTTTTGCTCCTTCTCCCTCCCAGCTCCCACACGCTGGAACCCTCTCCCTTTCTCTGGCTACTCCTCCACACCTCTTATACTTCCGCTCCTTCTCCCTCCCAGTTCACAAATGCTGGAACTCTCTCCCTTTTTCTGGCCACTCCTCCCCACCTCTTATGCTTCTGCTCCTTCTCCCTCGCAGCTCCCAAACGCTGGAACTCTCTCCCTTTCTCTGGCCACTCCTCCCCACCTCTTATGCTTCCGCTCCTTCTCCCTCCCAGCTCCCACATGCTGTAACTCTCTCCTTTTCTCTAGCCACTCCTCCCCACCTCTTATGCTTCCGCTCCTTCTTCCTCCCAGCTCCCACATGCTGGAACTCATCACCTTTCTCTGGCCACTCCTCCCCACCTCTTATGCTTCCGCTCCTTTTCCCTCCCAGCTACCACACGCTGGAACTCTCTCCCTTTCTCTAGCCACTCCTCCCCACCTCTTAAGCTACTGCTCCTTCTCCCTCCCAGCTCCCACACGCTGGAACTCTCTCCTTTTCTATAGCCACTCTTCCCCACCTCTTATGCTTCTGCTCCTTCTCCCTCCCAGCTCCCACATGCTGGAACTCTCTCCCTTTCTCTAGCCACTCCACCCCACCTCTTATGCTTCTGCTCCTTCTCCCTCCCAGCTCCCACACACTGGAACTCTCTCCCTTTCTCTGGCCACTCCTCCCAAACTCTTATGCTTCCGCTCCTTCTCCCTCCCAGCTCCCACACGCTGGAACTCTCTCCCTTTCTGTAGCCACTCCTCCCCATCTCTTATGCTTCCACTCCTTCTCCCTCCCAGATCCCACACACTGGAACTCTCACCCTTTCTCTGGCCACTCCTCCCCACCGTTTGTGCTTCCGCTCCTTCGCCCTCCCAGCCTCAAACGCTGGAACTCTCTCCCTTTCTCTGGCCACTCCTCCCCACCTCTTATGCTTTCGCTCCTTCTCCCTTCCAGCTCCCAAACGCTGGAACTCTCTCCCTTTCTCTGGCCACTCCTCCCCACCTCTTATGCTTCCGCTCCTTCTCCTTTCCAGCTCCCACATGCTGGAACTCTCTCCCTTTCTCTGGCCACTCCTCCCCACCTCTTATGCTTCTGCTCCTTATCCTTCCCAGCTCCCACACGCTGGAACCCTCTCCCTTTCTCTAGCCACTCCTCCCCACCTCGTATGCTTCCGCTCCATCTCCCTCCCAGCTCCCACACGCTGGAACTCTCTTCTTTTCTCTGGCAACTCCTCCTCACCTCTTATGCCTCCGCTCCTTCTCCTTTCCAGCTCCCACATGCTGGAACTCTCTCCCTTTCTCTGGCCACTCCTCCCCACATCTTATGCTTCCGCTCCTTCTCCCTCCCAGCTCCCAAATGCTGGAACTCTCTCCCTTTCTCTGGTCACTCCTCCCCACCTCTTATGCTTCCGCTCCTTCTCCCTCCCAGCTCCCACATGCTGGAACTCTCTTCTTTTTTCTGGTCACTCCCCCCACTTCTTATGCTTCTGCTCCTTCTGCCTCCCAGCTCCCACACGTTGGAACTCTCTCCTTTTCTCTGGCCACTCCTCCCCACATCTTATGCTTCTGCTCCTTCTCCCTCCCAGCTACCACACGCTGGAACTCTCTCCCTTTCTCTAGCCACTCCTCCCTACCTCTTATGCTTCTGCTCCTTCTCCCTCCCAGCTACCACACGCTGGAACAATCCACCTTTCTCTGGCAACTCCTCCCCACCTCTTATGCTTCCGCTCCTTCTCCCTCCCAGCTCCCAAACGCTGGAACTCTCTCCCTTTCTCTGGCCACTCCTCCCCACCTCTTATGATTCCGCTCCTTCGCCCTCCCAGCCGCAAACGCTGGAACTCTCTCCCTTTCTCTGGCCACTCCTCCCCACCTCTTATGCTTCCGCTCCTTCGCCCTCCCAGCTCCCAACGCTGGAACTCTCTCCCTTTATCTGGCCACTCCTCCCCAACTCTTATGCTTCCGCTCCTTCTCCCTCCCAGCAGCAAATGCTGGAACTCTCTCCCTTTCTCTGGCCACTCCTCCCCACCTCTTATGCTTCTGCTCTTTCTCCCTCCCACCTCCCACACGCTGGAACTCTCTCCTTTCTCTGGCGACTCCTCCCCACCTCTTATGCTTTTGCTCCTTCTCCCTCCCAGCTCGCACACACTGGAACCCTCTCCCTTTCTCTGGCTACTCCTCCACACCTCTTATACTTCCGCTCCTTCTCCCACCCAGTTCCCAAACGCTGGAACTCTCTCCCTTTTTCTGGCCACTCCTCCCCACCTCTTATGCTTCTGCTCCTTCTCCCTCGCAGCTCCCAAACGCTGGAAATCTCTCCCTTTCTCTGGCCACTCCTCCCCACCTCTTATGCTTCCGCTCCTTCTCCCTCCCAGCTACCACACGCTGGAACTCTCTCCCTTTCTCTAGCCACTCCTCCCCACCTCTTATGCTTCTGCTCCTTCTCCCTCCCAGCTCCCACATGCTGTAACTCTCTCCTTTTCTCTAGCCACTCCTCCCCACCTCTTATGCTTCCGCTCCTTCTTCCTTCCAGCTCCCACATGCTGGAACTCGTCACCTTTCTCTGGCCACTCCTCCCCACCTCTTATGCTTCCGCTCCTTCTCCCTCTCAGCTACCACACGCGGGAACTCTCTCCCTTTCTCTAGCCACTCCTCCCCACCTCTTAAGCTACTGCTCCTTCTCCCTCCCAGCTCCCACACGCTGGAACTCTCTCCTTTTCTCTAGCCACTCTTCCCCACCTCTTATGCTTCTTCTCCTTCTCCCTCCCAGCTCCCACATGCTGGAACTCTCTCCCTTTCTCTAGCCACTCCACCCCACCTCTTATGCTTCTGCTCCTTCTCCCGTCCAGCTCCCACACACTGGAACTCTCTCCCTTTCTCTGGCCACGCCTCCCATCCTCTTATGCTTCCGCTCCTTCTCCCTCCCAGCTCCCACACGCTGGAACTCTCTCGCTTTCTCTAGCCACTCCTCCCCATCTCTTATGCTTCCACTCCTTCTCCCTCCCAGATGCCACACACTGGAACTCTCACCCTTTCTCTGGCCACTCCTCCCCACCTTTTGTGCTTCCGCTCCTTCTCCCTCCCAGCTCACGAACGCTGGAACTCTCTCCTTTTCTCTGACCACTCCTCCCCACCTTTTGTGCTTCTGCTCATTCTCCCTCGCAGCTCCCGAACGCTGGAACTCTCTCCCTTTCTCTGGCCATTCCTCCCCACCTCTTGCGCTTCCGCTCCTTCGCCCTCACAGCCGCAAACGCTGGAACTCTCTCCCTTTCTCTGGCCACTCCTCCCCACCTCTTATGCTTCCGCTCCTTCGCCCTCCCAGCTCCCAACGCTGGAACTCTCTCCCTTTATCTGGCCACTGCTCCCCACCTCTTATGCTTCCGCTCCTTCTCCCTTCCAGCTCCCAAATGCTGGAACTCTCTCCCTTTCTCTGGCCACTCCTCCCCACCTCTTATGCTTCCGCTCCTTCTCCCTCCCAGCTCCCACACGCTGGAACCCTCTCCCTTTCTCTGGCTACTCCTCCACATCTCTTATACTTCCGCTCCTTCTCCCTCCCAGCTCCCAAACGCTGGAACTCTCTCCCTTTTTCTGGCCACTCCTCCCCACCTCTTATGCTTCTGCTCCTTCTCCCTCGCAGCTCCCAAACGCTGGAACTCTCTCCCTTTCTCAGGCCACTCCTCCCCACCTCTTATGCTTCCGCTCCTTCTCCATCCCAGATCCCACATGCTGGAACTCTCTCCCTTTCTCTGGCCACTCCTTCCCACCTCTTGTGCTTCCGCTCCTTCGCCCTCAGAGCCGCAAACGCTGGAACTCTCTCCCTTTCTCTGGCCACTCCTCCCCACCTCTTATGCTTCCGCTCCTTCGCCCTTCCAGCTCCCAACGCTGGAACTCTGTCTCTTTCTCTGGCCACTCCTCCCCACCTCTTATGCTTCCGCTCCTTCTCCCTCCGAGCTCCCAAATGCTGGAACTCTCTCCCTTTCTCTGGCCACTCCTCCCCACCTCTTATGCTTCCGCTCCTTCTCCCTCCGAGCTCCCAAATGCTGGAACTCTCTCCCTTTCTCTGGCCACTCCTCCCCACCTCTTATGCTTCTGCTCCTTCTCCCTCCCAGCCGCAAATGCTGGAACTCTCTCCCTTTCTCTGGCCACTCCTCCCCACCTCTTATGCTTCTGCTCCTTCTCCCTCCCAGCTCCCACACGCTGGAACTCTCTCCCTTTCTCTGGCCACTCCTCCCCACCTCTTATGCTTCCGCTCCTTCGCCCTCCCAGCCGCAAACGCTGGAACTCTCTCCCTTTCTCCGGCCACTCCTCCCCACCTCTTATGCTTCCGCTCCTTCTCCCTTCCAGCTCCCAAATGCTGGAACTCTCTCCCTTTCTCTGGCCACTCCTCCCCACCTCTTATGCTTCCGCTCCTTCTCCCTACCACCTCCCAAACACTGGAAATCTCTCTCTTTCTCTGGCCACTCCTCCCCACCTCTTATGCTTCTGCTCCTTCTCCCTCCGAGCTCCCAAATGCTGGAACTCTCTCCCTTTCTCTGGCCACTCCTGCCCACCTCTTATGCTTCCGCTCCTTCTCCCTCCCAGCCTCAAATGCTGGAACTCTCTCCCTTTCTCTGGCCACTTCTCCCCACCTCTTATGCTTCTGCTCCTTCTCCCTCCCAGCTCCCACACGCTGGAACTCTCTCCCTTTCTCTGGCCACTCCTCCCCACCTCTTATGCTTTTGCTCCTTCTCCCTCCCAGCTCCCACACGCTGGAACCCTCTCCCTTTCTCTGGCTACTCCTCCACACCTCTTATACTTCCGCTCCTTCTCCCTCCCAGGTCCCAAACGCTGGAACTCTCTCCCTTTTTCTGGCCACTCCTCCCCACCTCTTATGCTTCTGCTCCTTCTCCCTCGCAGCTCCCAAACGCTGGAACTCTCTCCCTTTCTCTGGCCACTCCTCCCCACCTCTTATGCTTCCGCTCCTTCTCCCTCCCAGCTCCCGCATGCTGTAACTCTCTTCTATTCTCTAGCCACTCCTCCCCACCTCTTATGCTTCCGCTCCTTCTTCCTCCCAGCTCCCACATGCTGGAACTCGTCACCTTTCTCTGGCCACTCCTCCCCACCTCTTATGCTTCCGCTCCTTTTCCCTCCCAGCTACCACACGCTGGAACTCTCTCCCTTTCTCTAGCCACTCCTCCCCACCTCTTAAGCTACTGCTCCTTCTCCCTCCCAGCTACCACACGCTGGAACTCTCTCCCTTTCTCTAGCCACTCCTCCCCACCTCTTATGCTTCTGCTCCTTCTCTCTCTCAGCTCCCACACGCTGTAACTCTCTCCTTTTCTCTAGCCACTCCTCCCCACCTCTTATGCTTCCGCTCCTTCTTCCTCCCAGCTCCCACATGCTGGAACTTGTCACCTTTCTCTGGCCACACCTCCCCACCTCTTATGCTTCTGCTCCTTCTCCCTCCCAGCTCCCACACGCTGGAACACTCCACCTTTCGCTGGCCACTCCTCCCCACATCTTATGCTTCCGCTCCTTCTCCCTCCCAGCTCCCAAACGCTGGAACTCTCCCCCCATCTCTGGCCACTCCTCCCCACCTCTTATGATTCAGCTCCTTCGCCCTCCCAGCCGCAAACGCTGGAACTCTCTCCCTTTCTCTGGCCACTCCTCCCCACCTCTTATGCTTCCGCTCCTTCTCCCTCCCAGCTCCCAAACGCTGGAACTCTCCCCCCATCTCTGGCCACTCCTCCCCACCTCTTATGATTCAGCTCCTTCGCCCTCCCAGCCGCAAACGCTGGAACTCTCTCCCTTTCTCTGGCCACTCCTCCCCACCTCTTATGCTTCCGCTCCTTCTCCCTCCCAGCCGCAAATGCTGGAACTCTCTCCCTTTCTCTGGCCACTCCTCCCCACCTCTTATGCATCTGCACCTTCTCCCTCCCAACTCCCACACGCTGGAACTCTCTCCCTTTCTCTGGCGACTCCTCCCCACCTCTTAAGCTTTTGCTCCTTCTCTCTCCCAGCTCCCACACGCTGGAACCCTCTCCCTTTCTCTGGCTACTCCTCCACACCTCTTATACTTCCGCTCCTTCTCCCTCCCAGTTCCCAAACGCTGGAACTCTCTCCCTTTCTCTGGCCACTCCTCCCCACCTCTTCTGCTTCTGCTCCTTCTCCCTCCCAGCTCCCACACGCTGGAACTCTCTCCCTTTCTCTGGCACTCCTCCCCACCTCTTATGCTTCCGCTCCTTCGCCCTCCCAGCCGCAAACGCTGGAACTCTCTCCCTTTCTCCGGCCACTCCTCCCCACCTCTTATGCTTCCGCTCCTTCGCCCTCCCAGCTCCCAACGCTGGAACTCTCTCCCTTTATCTGGCCACTCCTCCCCACCTCTTATGCTTCTGCTCCTTCTCCCTTCCAGCTCCCAAATGCTGGAACTCTCTCCCTTTCTCTGGCCACTCCTCCCCACCTCTTATGCTTCTGCTCCTTCTCCCTACCACCTCCCAAACACTGGAACTCTCTCTCTTTCTCTGGCCACTCCTCCCCACCTCTTATGCTTCCGCTCCTTCTCCCTCCAAGCTCCCAAATGCTGGAACTCTCTCCCTTTCTCTGGCCACTCCTGCCCACCTCTTATGCTTCCGCTCCTTCTCCCTCCCAGCCGCAAATGCTGGAACTCTCTCCCTTTCTCTGGCCACTCCTGCCCACCTCTTATGCTTCCGCTCCTTCTCCCTCCCAGCTCCCACACGCTGGAACTCTCTCCCTTTCTCTGGCTACTCCTCCACACCTCTTATACTTCCGCTCCTTCTCCCTCCCAGGTCCCAAACGCTGGAACTCACTCCCTTTTTCTGGCCACTCCTCCCCACCTCTTATGCTTCTGCTCCTTCTCCCTCGCAGCTCCCAAACGCTGGAACTCTCTCCCTTTCTCTGGCCACTCCTCCCCACCTCTTATGCTTCCGCTCCTTCTCCCTCCCAGCTCCCACATGCTGGAACTCTCTCCCTTTCTCTGGCCACTCCTCCCCACCTCTTATGCTTCTGTTCCTTCTCCCTCCCAGCTCCCAAATGCTGGAACTCTCTCCCTTTCTCTGGCCACTCCTCCCCACCACTTATGCTTCCGTTCCTTCTCCCTCCCAGCTACCACACGCTGGAACTCTCTCCCTTTCTCTAGCCACTCCTCCCCACCTCTTATGCTTCTGCTCCTTCTCCCTCCCAGCTCCCACACGCTGTAACTCTCTCCTTTTCTCTAGCCACTCCTCCCCACCTCTTATGCTTCCGCTCCTTCTTCCTCCCAGCTCCCACATGCTGGAACTTGTCACCTTTCTCTGGTCACACCTCCCCACCTCTTATGCTTCTGCTCCTTTTCCCTCCCAGCTCCCACACCCTGGAACACTCCACCTTTCTCTGGCCACTCCTCCCCACCTCTTATGCTTCCGCTCCTTCTCCCTCCCAGCTCCCAAACGCTGGAACTCTCTCCCCATCTCTGGCCACTCCTCCCCACCTCTTATGATTCCGCTCCTTCGCCCTCCCAGCCGCAAACGCTGGAACTCTCTCCCTTTCTCTGGCCACTCCTCCCCACCTCTTATGCTTCCGCTCCTTCGCCCTCCCAGCTCCCAACGCTGGAACTCTCTCCCTTTATCTGGCCACTCCTCCCCAACTCTATGCTTCCGCTCCTTCTCCCTCCCAGCCGCAAATGCTGGAACTCTTTCCTTTTCTATGGCCACTCCTCCCCACCTCTTATGCATCTGCACCTTCTCCCTCCCAACTCCCACACGCTGGAACTCTCTCCCTTTCTCTGGCGACTCCTCCCCACTTCTTAAGCTTTTGCTCCTTCTCCCTCCCAGCTCCCACACGCTGGAACCCTCTCCCTTTCTCTGGCTACTCCTCCACACCTCTTATGCTTCCGCTCCTTCTTCCTCCCAGCTCCCACATGCTGGAACTTGTCACCTTTCTCTGGCCACACCTCCCCACCTCTTATGCTTCTGCTCCTTCTCCCTCCCAGCTCCCACACGCTGGAACACTCCACCTTTCGCTGGCCACTCCTCCCCACATCTTATGCTTCCGCTCCTTCTCCCTCCCAGCTCCCAAACGCTGGAACTCTCCCCCCATCTCTGGCCACTCCTCCCCACCTCTTATGATTCAGCTCCTTCGCCCTCCCAGCCGCAAACGCTGGAACTCTCTCCCTTTCTCTGGCCACTCCTCCCCACCTCTTATGCTTCCGCTCCTTCTCCCTCCCAGCTCCCAAACGCTGGAACTCTCCCCCCATCTCTGGCCACTCCTCCCCACCTCTTATGATTCAGCTCCTTCGCCCTCCCAGCCGCAAACGCTGGAACTCTCTCCCTTTCTCTGGCCACTCCTCCCCACCTCTTATGCTTCCGCTCCTTCTCCCTCCCAGCCGCAAATGCTGGAACTCTCTCCCTTTCTCTGGCCACTCCTCCCCACCTCTTATGCATCTGCACCTTCTCCCTCCCAACTCCCACACGCTGGAACTCTCTCCCTTTCTCTGGCGACTCCTCCCCACCTCTTAAGCTTTTGCTCCTTCTCTCTCCCAGCTCCCACACGCTGGAACCCTCTCCCTTTCTCTGGCTACTCCTCCACACCTCTTATACTTCCGCTCCTTCTCCCTCCCAGTTCCCAAACGCTGGAACTCTCTCCCTTTCTCTGGCCACTCCTCCCCACCTCTTCTGCTTCTGCTCCTTCTCCCTCCCAGCTCCCACACGCTGGAACTCTCTCCCTTTCTCTGGCACTCCTCCCCACCTCTTATGCTTCCGCTCCTTCGCCCTCCCAGCCGCAAACGCTGGAACTCTCTCCCTTTCTCCAGCCACTCCTCCCCACCTCTTATGCTTCCGCTCCTTCGCCCTCCCAGCTCCCAACGCTGGAACTCTCTCCCTTTATCTGGCCACTCCTCCCCACCTCTTATGCTTCTGCTCCTTCTCCCTTCCAGCTCCCAAATGCTGGAACTCTCTCCCTTTCTCTGGCCACTCCTCCCCACCTCTTATGCTTCTGCTCCTTCTCCCTACCACCTCCCAAACACTGGAACTCTCTCTCTTTCTCTGGCCACTCCTCCCCACCTCTTATGCTTCCGCTCCTTCTCCCTCCAAGCTCCCAAATGCTGGAACTCTCTCCCTTTCTCTGGCCACTCCTGCCCACCTCTTATGCTTCCGCTCCTTCTCCCTCCCAGCCGCAAATGCTGGAACTCTCTCCCTTTCTCTGGCCACTCCTGCCCACCTCTTATGCTTCCGCTCCTTCTCCCTCCCAGCTCCCACACGCTGGAACTCTCTCCCTTTCTCTGGCTACTCCTCCACACCTCTTATACTTCCGCTCCTTCTCCCTCCCAGGTCCCAAACGCTGGAACTCACTCCCTTTTTCTGGCCACTCCTCCCCACCTCTTATGCTTCTGCTCCTTCTCCCTCGCAGCTCCCAAACGCTGGAACTCTCTCCCTTTCTCTGGCCACTCCTCCCCACCTCTTATGCTTCCGCTCCTTCTCCCTCCCAGCTCCCACATGCTGGAACTCTCTCCCTTTCTCTGGCCACTCCTCCCCACCTCTTATGCTTCTGTTCCTTCTCCCTCCCAGCTCCCAAATGCTGGAACTCTCTCCCTTTCTCTGGCCACTCCTCCCCACCACTTATGCTTCCGTTCCTTCTCCCTCCCAGCTACCACACGCTGGAACTCTCTCCCTTTCTCTAGCCACTCCTCCCCACCTCTTATGCTTCTGCTCCTTCTCCCTCCCAGCTCCCACACGCTGTAACTCTCTCCTTTTCTCTAGCCACTCCTCCCCACCTCTTATGCTTCCGCTCCTTCTTCCTCCCAGCTCCCACATGCTGGAACTTGTCACCTTTCTCTGGTCACACCTCCCCACCTCTTATGCTTCTGCTCCTTTTCCCTCCCAGCTCCCACACCCTGGAACACTCCACCTTTCTCTGGCCACTCCTCCCCACCTCTTATGCTTCCGCTCCTTCTCCCTCCCAGCTCCCAAACGCTGGAACTCTCTCCCCATCTCTGGCCACTCCTCCCCACCTCTTATGATTCCGCTCCTTCGCCCTCCCAGCCGCAAACGCTGGAACTCTCTCCCTTTCTCTAGCCACTCCTCCCCACCTCTTATGCTTCCGCTCCTTCGCCCTCCCAGCTCCCAACGCTGGAACTCTCTCCCTTTATCTGGCCACTCCTCCCCAACTCTATGCTTCCGCTCCTTCTCCCTCCCAGCCGCAAATGCTGGAACTCTTTCCTTTTCTATGGCCACTCCTCCCCACCTCTTATGCATCTGCACCTTCTCCCTCCCAACTCCCACACGCTGGAACTCTCTCCCTTTCTCTGGCGACTCCTCCCCACTTCTTAAGCTTTTGCTCCTTCTCCCTCCCAGCTCCCACACGCTGGAACCCTCTCCCTTTCTCTGGCTACTCCTCCACACCTCTTATACTTCCGCTCCTTCTCCCTCCCAGTTCCCAAATGCTGGAACTCTCTCCCTTTTTCTGGCCACTCCTCCCCACCTCTTCTGCTCCTTCTCCCTCGCAGCTCCCAAACGCTGGAACTCTCTCCCTTTCTCTGGCCACTCCTCCCCACCTCTTATGCTTCCGCTCCTTCTCCCTCCCAGCTCCCACATGCTGTAACTCTCTCCTTTTCTCTAGCCACTCCTCCCCACCTCTTATGCTTCCGCTCCTTCTTCCTCCCAGCTCCCACATGCTGGAACTCATCACCTTTCTCTGGCCACTCCTCCCCACCTCTTATGCTTCCGCTCCTTTTCCCTCCCAGCTACCACACGCTGGAACTCTCTCCCTTTCTCTAGCCACTCCTCCCCACCTCTTAAGCTACTGCTCCTTCTCCCTCCCAGCTCCCACACGCTGGAACTCTCTCCTTTTCTATAGCCACTCTTCCCCACCTCTTATGCTTCTGCTCCTTCTCCCTCCCAGCTCCCACATGCTGGAACTCTCTCCCTTTCTCTAGCCACTCCACCCCACCTCTTATGCTTCTGCTCCTTCTCCCTCCCAGCTCCCACACACTGGAACTCTCTCCCTTTCTCTGGCCACTCCTCCCAAACTCTTATGCTTCCGCTCCTTCTCCCTCCCAGCTCCCACACGCTGGAACTCTCTCCCTTTCTCTAGCCACTCCTCCCCATCTCTTATGCTTCCACTCCTTCTCCCTCCCAGATCCCACACACTGGAACTCTCACCCTTTCTCTGGCCACTCCTCCCCACCGTTTGTGCTTCCGCTCCTTCGCCCTCCCAGCCTCAAACGCTGGAACTCTCTCCCTTTCTCTGGCCACTCCTCCCCACCTCTTATGCTTCCGCTCCTTCGCCCTTCCAGCTCCCAACGCTGGAACTCTCTCCCTTTATCTGGCCACTCCTCCCCACCTCTTATGCTTTCGCTCCTTCTCCCTTCCAGCTCCCAAACGCTGGAACTCTCTCCCTTTCTCTGGCCACTCCTCCCCACCTCTTATGCTTCCGCTCCTTCTCCTTTCCAGCTCCCACATGCTGGAACTCTCTCCCTTTCTCTGGCCACTCCTCCCCACCTCTTATGCTTCTGCTCCTTATCCTTCCCAGCTCCCACACGCTGGAACCCTCTCCCTTTCTATAGCCACTCCTCCCCACCTCGTATGCTTCCGCTCCATCTCCCTCCCAGCTCCCACACGCTGGAACTCTCTTCTTTTCTCTGGCAACTCCTCCCCACCTCTTATGCCTCCGCTCCTTCTCCTTTCCAGCTCCCACATGCTGGAACTCTCTCCCTTTCTCTGGCCACTCCTCCCCACATCTTATGCTTCCGTTCCTTCTCCCTCCCAGCTCCCAAATGCTGGAACTCTCTCCCTTTCTCTGGTCACTCCTCCCCACCTCTTATGCTTCCGCTCCTTCTCCCTTCCAGCTCCCACATGCTGGAACTCTCTTCTTTTTTCTGGCCTCTCCTCCCCACATCTTATGCTTCTGCTCCTTCTCCCTCCCAGCTCCCACACGCTGGAACTCTCTCCCTTTCTCTGGCCACTCCTCCCCACATCTTATGCTTCCGTTCCTTCTCCCTCCCAGCTCCCAAATGCTGGAACTCTCTCCCTTTATCTGGCCACTCCTCCCCACCTCTTATGCTTTCGCTCCTTCTCCCTTCCAGCTCCCAAACGCTGGAACTCTCTCCCTTTCTCTGGCCACTCCTCCCCACCTCTTATGCTTCCGCTCCTTCTCCTTTCCAGCTCCCACATGCTGGAACTCTCTCCCTTTCTCTGGCCACTCCTCCCCACCTCTTATGCTTCTGCTCCTTATCCTTCCCAGCTCCCACACGCTGGAACCCTCTCCTTTTCTATAGCCACTCCTCCCCACCTCGTATGCTTCCGCTCCATCTCCCTCCCAGCTCCCACACGCTGGAACTCTCTTCTTTTCTCTGGCAACTCCTCCCCACCTCTTATGCCTCCGCTCCTTCTCCTTTCCAGCTCCCACATGCTGGAACTCTCTCCCTTTCTCTGGCCACTCCTCCCCACATCTTATGCTTCCGTTCCTTCTCCCTCCCAGCTCCCAAATGCTGGAACTCTCTCCCTTTCTCTGGTCACTCCTCCCCACCTCTTATGCTTCCGCTCCTTCTCCCTTCCAGCTCCCACATGCTGGAACTCTCTTCTTTTTTCTGGCCTCTCCTCCCCACATCTTATGCTTCTGCTCCTTCTCCCTCCCAGCTCCCACACGCTGGAACTCTCTCCCTTTCTCTGGCCACTCCTCCCCTCCTATTATGCTTCCGTTCCTTCTCCCTCCCAGCTCCCACACGCTGGAACTCTCTCCCTTTCTTTGGCCACTCCTCCCCACCTCTTATGCTTCCGCTCCTTCTTCCTTCCAGCTCCCACATGCTGGAACTCGTCTCCTTTCTCTGGCCACTCCTCCCCACCTCTTATGCTTCCGCTCCTTCTCCCTCTCAGCTACCACACGCGGGAACTCTCTCCCTTTCTCTAGCCACTCCTCCCCACCTCTTAAGCTACTGCTCCTTCTCCCTCCCAGCTCCCACACGCTGGAACTCTCTCCTTTTCTCTAGCCACTCTTCCCCACCTCTTATGCTTCTGCTCCTTCTCCCTCCCAGCTCCCACATGCTGGAACTCTCTCCCTTTCTCTAGCCACTCCACCCCACCTCTTATGCTTCTGCTCCTTCTCCCGTCCAGCTCCCACACACTGGAACTCTCTCCCTTTCTCTGGCCACGCCTCCCATCCTCTTATGCTTCCGCTCCTTCTCCCTCCCAGCTCCCACACGCTGGAACTCTCTCGCTTTCTCTAGCCACTCCTCCCCATCTCTTATGCTTCCACTCCTTCTCCCTCCCAGATGCCACACACTGGAACTCTCACCCTTTCTCTGGCCACTCCTCCCCACCTTTTGTGCTTCCGCTCCTTCTCCCTCCCAGCTCACGAACGCTGGAACTCTCTCCTTTTCTCTGGCCACTCCTCCCCACCTTTTGTGCTTCTGCTCATTCTCCCTCGCAGCTCCCGAACGCTGGAACTCTCTCCCTTTCTCTGGCCATTCCTCCCCACCTCTTGCGCTTCCGCTCCTTCGCCCTCACAGCCGCAAACGCTGGAACTCTCTCCCTTTCTCTGGCCACTCCTCCCCACCTCTAATGCTTCCGCTCCTTCGCCCTCCCAGCTCCCAACGCTGGAACTCTCTCCCTTTATCTGGCCACTGCTCCCCACCTCTTATGCTTCCGCTCCTTCTCCCTTCCAGCTCCCAAATGCTGGAACTCTCTCCCTTTCTCTGGCCACTCCTCCCCACCTCTTATGCTTCCGCTCCTTCTCCCTCCCAGCTCCCACACGCTGGAACCCTCTCCCTTTCTCTGGCTACTCCTCCACATCTCTTATACTTCCGCTCCTTCTCCCTCCCAGCTCCCAAACGCTGGAACTCTCTCCCTTTTTCTGGCCACTCCTCCCCACCTCTTATGCTTCTGCTCCTTCTCCCTCGCAGCTCCCAAACGCTGGAACTCTCTCCCTTTCTCAGGCCACTCCTCCCCACCTCTTATGCTTCCGCTCCTTCTCCATCCCAGATCCCACATGCTGGAACTCTCTCCCTTTCTCTGGCCACTCCTTCCCACCTCTTGTGCTTCCGCTCCTTCGCCCTCAGAGCCGCAAACGCTGGAACTCTCTCCCTTTCTCTGGCCACTCCTCCCCACCTCTTATGCTTCCGCTCCTTCGCCCTTCCAGCTCCCAACGCTGGAACTCTGTCTCTTTCTCTGGCCACTCCTCCCCACCTCTTATGCTTCCGCTCCTTCTCCCTCCGAGCTCCCAAATGCTGGAACTCTCTCCCTTTCTCTGGCCACTCCTCCCCACCTCTTATGCTTCCGCTCCTTCTCCCTCCGAGCTCCCAAATGCTGGAACTCTCTCCCTTTCTCTGGCCACTCCTCCCCACCTCTTATGCTTCTGCTCCTTCTCCCTCCCAGCCGCAAATGCTGGAACTCTCTCCCTTTCTCTGGCCACTCCTCCCCACCTCTAATGCTTCCGCTCCTTCGCCCTCCCAGCTCCCAACGCTGGAACTCTCTCCCTTTATCTGGCCACTGCTCCCCACCTCTTATGCTTCCGCTCCTTCTCCCTTCCAGCTCCCAAATGCTGGAACTCTCTCCCTTTCTCTGGCCACTCCTCCCCACCTCTTATGCTTCCGCTCCTTCTCCCTCCCAGCTCCCACACGCTGGAACCCTCTCCCTTTCTCTGGCTACTCCTCCACATCTCTTATACTTCCGCTCCTTCTCCCTCCCAGCTCCCAAACGCTGGAACTCTCTCCCTTTTTCTGGCCACTCCTCCCCACCTCTTATGCTTCTGCTCCTTCTCCCTCGCAGCTCCCAAACGCTGGAACTCTCTCCCTTTCTCAGGCCACTCCTCCCCACCTCTTATGCTTCCGCTCCTTCTCCATCCCAGATCCCACATGCTGGAACTCTCTCCCTTTCTCTGGCCACTCCTTCCCACCTCTTGTGCTTCCGCTCCTTCGCCCTCAGAGCCGCAAACGCTGGAACTCTCTCCCTTTCTCTGGCCACTCCTCCCCACCTCTTATGCTTCCGCTCCTTCGCCCTTCCAGCTCCCAACGCTGGAACTCTGTCTCTTTCTCTGGCCACTCCTCCCCACCTCTTATGCTTCCGCTCCTTCTCCCTCCGAGCTCCCAAATGCTGGAACTCTCTCCCTTTCTCTGGCCACTCCTCCCCACCTCTTATGCTTCCGCTCCTTCTCCCTCCGAGCTCCCAAATGCTGGAACTCTCTCCCTTTCTCTGGCCACTCCTCCCCACCTCTTATGCTTCTGCTCCTTCTCCCTCCCAGCCGCAAATGCTGGAACTCTCTCCCTTTCTCTGGCCACTCCTCCCCACCTCTTATGCTTCTGCTCCTTCTCCCTCCCAGCTCCCACACGCTGGAACTCTCTCCCTTTCTCTGGCCACTCCTCCCCACCTCTTATGCTTCCGCTCCTTCGCCCTCCCAGCCGCAAACGCTGGAACTCTCTCCCTTTCTCCGGCCACTCCTCCCCACCTCTTATGCTTCCGCTCCTTCTCCCTTCCAGCTCCCAAATGCTGGAACTCTCTCCCTTTCTCTGGCCACTCCTCCCCACCTCTTATGCTTCCGCTCCTTCTCCCTACCACCTCCCAAACACTGGAAATCTCTCTCTTTCTCTGGCCATCCTCCCACCTCTTATGCTTCTGCTCCTTCTCCCTCCGAGCTCCCAAATGCTGGAACTCTCTCCCTTTCTCTGGCCACTCCTGCCCACCTCTTATGCTTCCGCTCCTTCTCCCTCCCAGCCTCAAATGCTGGAACTCTCTCCCTTTCTCTGGCCACTTCTCCCCACCTCTTATGCTTCTGCTCCTTCTCCCTCCCAGCTCCCACACGCTGGAACTCTCTCCCTTTCTCTGGCCACTCCTCCCCACCTCTTATGCTTTTGCTCCTTCTCCCTCCCAGCTCCCACACGCTGGAACCCTCTCCCTTTCTCTGGCTACTCCTCCACACCTCTTATACTTCCGCTCCTTCTCCCTCCCAGGTCCCAAACGCTGGAACTCTCTCCCTTTTTCTGGCCACTCCTCCCCACCTCTTATGCTTCTGCTCCTTCTCCCTCGCAGCTCCCAAACGCTGGAACTCTCTCCCTTTCTCTGGCCACTCCTCCCCACCTCTTATGCTTCCGCTCCTTCTCCCTCCCAGCTCCCACATGCTGTAACTCTCTTCTATTCTCTAGCCACTCCTCCCCACCTCTTATGCTTCCGCTCCTTCTTCCTCCCAGCTCCCACATGCTGGAACTCGTCACCTTTCTCTGGCCACTCCTCCCCACCTCTTATGCTTCTGCTCCTTTTCCCTCCCAGCTACCACACGCTGGAACTCTCTCCCTTTCTCTAGCCACTCCTCCCCACCTCTTAAGCTACTGCTCCTTCTCCCTCCCAGCTACCACACGCTGGAACTCTCTCCCTTTCTCTAGCCACTCCTCCCCACCTCTTATGCTTCTGCTCCTTCTCTCTCTCAGCTCCCACACGCTGTAACTCTCTCCTTTTCTCTAGCCACTCCTCCCCACCTCTTATGCTTCCGCTCCTTCTTCCTCCCAGCTCCCACATGCTGGAACTTGTCACCTTTCTCTGGCCACACCTCCCCACCTCTTATGCTTCTGCTCCTTCTCCCTCCCAGCTCCCACACGCTGGAACACTCCACCTTTCGCTGGCCACTCCTCCCCACATCTTATGCTTCCGCTCCTTCTCCCTCCCAGCTCCCAAACGCTGGAACTCTCCCCCCATCTCTGGCCACTCCTCCCCACCTCTTATGATTCAGCTCCTTCGCCCTCCCAGCCGCAAACGCTGGAACTCTCTCCCTTTCTCTGGCCACTCCTCCCCACCTCTTATGCTTCCGCTCCTTCTCCCTCCCAGCTCCCAAACGCTGGAACTCTCCCCCCATCTCTGGCCACTCCTCCCCACCTCTTATGATTCAGCTCCTTCGCCCTCCCAGCCGCAAACGCTGGAACTCTCTCCCTTTCTCTGGCCACTCCTCCCCACCTCTTATGCTTCCGCTCCTTCTCCCTCCCAGCCGCAAATGCTGGAACTCTCTCCCTTTCTCTGGCCACTCCTCCCCACCTCTTATGCATCTGCACCTTCTCCCTCCCAACTCCCACACGCTGGAACTCTCTCCCTTTCTCTGGCGACTCCTCCCCACCTCTTAAGCTTTTGCTCCTTCTCTCTCCCAGCTCCCACATGCTGGAACCCTCTCCCTTTCTCTGGCTACTCCTCCACACCTCTTATACTTCCGCTCCTTCTCCCTCCCAGTTCCCAAACGCTGGAACTCTCTCCCTTTCTCTGGCCACTCCTCCCCACCTCTTCTGCTTCTGCTCCTTCTCCCTCCCAGCTCCCACACGCTAGAACTCTCTCCCTTTCTCTGGCACTCCTCCCCACCTCTTATGCTTCCGCTCCTTCGCCCTCCCAGCCGCAAACGCTGGAACTCTCTCCCTTTCTCCGGCCACTCCTCCCCACCTCTTATGCTTCCGCTCCTTCGCCCTCCCAGCTCCCAACGCTGGAACTCTCTCCCTTTATCTGGCCACTCCTCCCCACCTCTTATGCTTCTGCTCCTTCTCCCTTCCAGCTCCCAAATGCTGGAACTCTCTCCCTTTCTCTGGCCACTCCTCCCCACCTCTTATGCTTCTGCTCCTTCTCCCTACCACCTCCCAAACACTGGAACTCTCTCTCTTTCTCTGGCCACTCCTCCCCACCTCTTATGCTTCCGCTCCTTCTCCCTCCAAGCTCCCAAATGCTGGAACTCTCTCCCTTTCTCTGGCCACTCCTGCCCACCTCTTATGCTTCCGCTCCTTCTCCCTCCCAGCCGCAAATGCTGGAACTCTCTCCCTTTCTCTGGCCACTCCTGCCCACCTCTTATGCTTCCGCTCCTTCTCCCTCCCAGCTCCCACACGCTGGAACTCTCTCCCTTTCTCTGGCTACTCCTCCACACCTCTTATACTTCCGCTCCTTCTCCCTCCCAGGTCCCAAACGCTGGAACTCACTCCCTTTTTCTGGCCACTCCTCCCCACCTCTTATGCTTCTGCTCCTTCTCCCTCGCAGCTCCCAAATGCTGGAACTCTCTCCCTTTCTCTGGCCACTCCTCCCCACCTCTTATGCTTCCGCTCCTTCTCCCTCCCAGCTCCCACATGCTGGAACTCTCTCCCTTTCTCTGGCCACTCCTCCCCACCTCTTATGCTTCTGTTCCTTCTCCCTCCCAGCTCCCAAATGCTGGAACTCTCTCCCTTTCTCTGGCCACTCCTCCCCACCACTTATGCTTCCGTTCCTTCTCCCTCCCAGCTACCACACGCTGGAACTCTCTCCCTTTCTCTAGCCACTCCTCCCCACCTCTTATGCTTCTGCTCCTTCTCCCTCCCAGCTCCCACACGCTGTAACTCTCTCCTTTTCTCTAGCCACTCCTCCCCACCTCTTATGCTTCCGCTCCTTCTTCCTCCCAGCTCCCACATGCTGGAACTTGTCACCTTTCTCTGGTCACACCTCCCCACCTCTTATGCTTCTGCTCCTTTTCCCTCCCAGCTCCCACACCCTGGAACACTCCACCTTTCTCTGGCCACTCCTCCCCACCTCTTATGCTTCCGCTCCTTCTCCCTCCCAGCTCCCAAACGCTGGAACTCTCTCCCCATCTCTGGCCACTCCTCCCCACCTCTTATGATTCCGCTCCTTCGCCCTCCCAGCCGCAAACGCTGGAACTCTCTCCCTTTCTCTGGCCACTCCTCCCCACCTCTTATGCTTCCGCTCCTTCTCCCTCCCAGCTCCCAAACGCTGGAACTCTCCCCCCATCTCTGGCCACTCCTCCCCACCTCTTATGATTCAGCTCCTTCGCCCTCCCAGCCGCAAACGCTGGAACTCTCTCCCTTTCTCTGGCCACTCCTCCCCACCTCTTATGCTTCCGCTCCTTCTCCCTCCCAGCCGCAAATGCTGGAACTCTCTCCCTTTCTCTGGCCACTCCTCCCCACCTCTTATGCATCTGCACCTTCTCCCTCCCAACTCCCACACGCTGGAACTCTCTCCCTTTCTCTGGCGACTCCTCCCCACCTCTTAAGCTTTTGCTCCTTCTCTCTCCCAGCTCCCACACGCTGGAACCCTCTCCCTTTCTCTGGCTACTCCTCCACACCTCTTATACTTCCGCTCCTTCTCCCTCCCAGTTCCCAAACGCTGGAACTCTCTCCCTTTCTCTGGCCACTCCTCCCCACCTCTTCTGCTTCTGCTCCTTCTCCCTCCCAGCTCCCACACGCTGGAACTCTCTCCCTTTCTCTGGCACTCCTCCCCACCTCTTATGCTTCCGCTCCTTCGCCCTCCCAGCCGCAAACGCTGGAACTCTCTCCCTTTCTCCGGCCACTCCTCCCCACCTCTTATGCTTCCGCTCCTTCGCCCTCCCAGCTCCCAACGCTGGAACTCTCTCCCTTTATCTGGCCACTCCTCCCCACCTCTTATGCTTCTGCTCCTTCTCCCTTCCAGCTCCCAAATGCTGGAACTCTCTCCCTTTCTCTGGCCACTCCTCCCCACCTCTTATGCTTCTGCTCCTTCTCCCTACCACCTCCCAAACACTGGAACTCTCTCTCTTTCTCTGGCCACTCCTCCCCACCTCTTATGCTTCCGCTCCTTCTCCCTCCAAACTCCCAAATGCTGGAACTCTCTCCCTTTCTCTGGCCACTCCTGCCCACCTCTTATGCTTCCGCTCCTTCTCCCTCCCAGCCGCAAATGCTGGAACTCTCTCCCTTTCTCTGGCCACTCCTGCCCACCTCTTATGCTTCCGCTCCTTCTCCCTCCCAGCTCCCACACGCTGGAACTCTCTCCCTTTCTCTGGCTACTCCTCCACACCTCTTATACTTCCGCTCCTTCTCCCTCCCAGGTCCCAAACGCTGGAACTCACTCCCTTTTTCTGGCCACTCCTCCCCACCTCTTATGCTTCTGCTCCTTCTCCCTCGCAGCTCCCAAACGCTGGAACTCTCTCCCTTTCTCTGGCCACTCCTCCCCACCTCTTATGCTTCCGCTCCTTCTCCCTCCCAGCTCCCACATGCTGGAACTCTCTCCCTTTCTCTGGCCACTCCTCCCCACCTCTTATGCTTCTGTTCCTTCTCCCTCCCAGCTCCCAAATGCTGGAACTCTCTCCCTTTCTCTGGCCACTCCTCCCCACCACTTATGCTTCCGTTCCTTCTCCCTCCCAGCTACCACACGCTGGAACTCTCTCCCTTTCTCTAGCCACTCCTCCCCACCTCTTATGCTTCTGCTCCTTCTCCCTCCCAGCTCCCACACGCTGTAACTCTCTCCTTTTCTCTAGCCACTCCTCCCCACCTCTTATGCTTCCGCTCCTTCTTCCTCCCAGCTCCCACATGCTGGAACTTGTCACCTTTCTCTGGTCACACCTCCCCACCTCTTATGCTTCTGCTCCTTTTCCCTCCCAGCTCCCACACCCTGGAACACTCCACCTTTCTCTGGCCACTCCTCCCCACCTCTTATGCTTCCGCTCCTTCTCCCTCCCAGCTCCCAAACGCTGGAACTCTCTCCCCATCTCTGGCCACTCCTCCCCACCTCTTATGATTCCGCTCCTTCGCCCTCCCAGCCGCAAACGCTGGAACTCTCTCCCTTTCTCTAGCCACTCCTCCCCACCTCTTATGCTTCCGCTCCTTCGCCCTCCCAGCTCCCAACGCTGGAACTCTCTCCCTTTATCTGGCCACTCCTCCCCAACTCTATGCTTCCGCTCCTTCTCCCTCCCAGCCGCAAATGCTGGAACTCTTTCCTTTTCTATGGCCACTCCTCCCCACCTCTTATGCATCTGCACCTTCTCCCTCCCAACTCCCACACGCTGGAACTCTCTCCCTTTCTCTGGCGACTCCTCCCCACTTCTTAAGCTTTTGCTCCTTCTCCCTCCCAGCTCCCACACGCTGGAACCCTCTCCCTTTCTCTGGCTACTCCTCCACACCTCTTATACTTCCGCTCCTTCTCCCTCCCAGTTCCCAAATGCTGGAACTCTCTCCCTTTTTCTGGCCACTCCTCCCCACCTCTTCTGCTCCTTCTCCCTCGCAGCTCCCAAACGCTGGAACTCTCTCCCTTTCTCTGGCCACTCCTCCCCACCTCTTATGCTTCCGCTCCTTCTCCCTCCCAGCTCCCACATGCTGTAACTCTCTCCTTTTCTCTAGCCACTCCTCCCCACCTCTTATGCTTCCGCTCCTTCTTCCTCCCAGCTCCCACATGCTGGAACTCATCACCTTTCTCTGGCCACTCCTCCCCACCTCTTATGCTTCCGCTCCTTTTCCCTCCCAGCTACCACACGCTGGAACTCTCTCCCTTTCTCTAGCCACTCCTCCCCACCTCTTAAGCTACTGCTCCTTCTCCCTCCCAGCTCCCACACGCTGGAACTCTCTCCTTTTCTATAGCCACTCTTCCCCACCTCTTATGCTTCTGCTCCTTCTCCCTCCCAGCTCCCACATGCTGGAACTCTCTCCCTTTCTCTAGCCACTCCACCCCACCTCTTATGCTTCTGCTCCTTCTCCCTCCCAGCTCCCACACACTGGAACTCTCTCCCTTTCTCTGGCCACTCCTCCCAAACTCTTATGCTTCCGCTCCTTCTCCCTCCCAGCTCCCACACGCTGGAACTCTCTCCCTTTCTCTAGCCACTCCTCCCCATCTCTTATGCTTCCACTCCTTCTCCCTCCCAGATCCCACACACTGGAACTCTCACCCTTTCTCTGGCCACTCCTCCCCACCGTTTGTGCTTCCGCTCCTTCGCCCTCCCAGCCTCAAACGCTGGAACTCTCTCCCTTTCTCTGGCCACTCCTCCCCACCTCTTATGCTTCCGCTCCTTCGCCCTTCCAGCTCCCAACGCTGGAACTCTCTCCCTTTATCTGGCCACTCCTCCCCACCTCTTATGCTTTCGCTCCTTCTCCCTTCCAGCTCCCAAACGCTGGAACTCTCTCCCTTTCTCTGGCCACTCCTCCCCACCTCTTATGCTTCCGCTCCTTCTCCTTTCCAGCTCCCACATGCTGGAACTCTCTCCCTTTCTCTGGCCACTCCTCCCCACCTCTTATGCTTCTGCTCCTTATCCTTCCCAGCTCCCACACGCTGGAACCCTCTCCCTTTCTATAGCCACTCCTCCCCACCTCGTATGCTTCCGCTCCATCTCCCTCCCAGCTCCCACACGCTGGAACTCTCTTCTTTTCTCTGGCAACTCCTCCCCACCTCTTATGCCTCCGCTCCTTCTCCTTTCCAGCTCCCACATGCTGGAACTCTCTCCCTTTCTCTGGCCACTCCTCCCCACATCTTATGCTTCCGTTCCTTCTCCCTCCCAGCTCCCAAATGCTGGAACTCTCTCCCTTTCTCTGGTCACTCCTCCCCACCTCTTATGCTTCCGCTCCTTCTCCCTTCCAGCTCCCACATGCTGGAACTCTCTTCTTTTTTCTGGCCTCTCCTCCCCACATCTTATGCTTCTGCTCCTTCTCCCTCCCAGCTCCCACACGCTGGAACTCTCTCCCTTTCTCTGGCCACTCCTCCCCACATCTTATGCTTCCGTTCCTTCTCCCTCCCAGCTCCCAAATGCTGGAACTCTCTCCCTTTATCTGGCCACTCCTCCCCACCTCTTATGCTTTCGCTCCTTCTCCCTTCCAGCTCCCAAACGCTGGAACTCTCTCCCTTTCTCTGGCCACTCCTCCCCACCTCTTATGCTTCCGCTCCTTCTCCTTTCCAGCTCCCACATGCTGGAACTCTCTCCCTTTCTCTGGCCACTCCTCCCCACCTCTTATGCTTCTGCTCCTTATCCTTCCCAGCTCCCACACGCTGGAACCCTCTCCTTTTCTATAGCCACTCCTCCCCACCTCGTATGCTTCCGCTCCATCTCCCTCCCAGCTCCCACACGCTGGAACTCTCTTCTTTTCTCTGGCAACTCCTCCCCACCTCTTATGCCTCCGCTCCTTCTCCTTTCCAGCTCCCACATGCTGGAACTCTCTCCCTTTCTCTGGCCACTCCTCCCCACATCTTATGCTTCCGTTCCTTCTCCCTCCCAGCTCCCAAATGCTGGAACTCTCTCCCTTTCTCTGGTCACTCCTCCCCACCTCTTATGCTTCCGCTCCTTCTCCCTTCCAGCTCCCACATGCTGGAACTCTCTTCTTTTTTCTGGCCTCTCCTCCCCACATCTTATGCTTCTGCTCCTTCTCCCTCCCAGCTCCCACACGCTGGAACTCTCTCCCTTTCTCTGGCCACTCCTCCCCTCCTATTATGCTTCCGTTCCTTCTCCCTCCCAGCTCCCACACGCTGGAACTCTCTCCCTTTCTTTGGCCACTCCTCCCCACCTCTTATGCTTCCGCTCCTTCTTCCTTCCAGCTCCCACATGCTGGAACTCGTCTCCTTTCTCTGGCCACTCCTCCCCACCTCTTATGCTTCCGCTCCTTCTCCCTCTCAGCTACCACACGCGGGAACTCTCTCCCTTTCTCTAGCCACTCCTCCCCACCTCTTAAGCTACTGCTCCTTCTCCCTCCCAGCTCCCACACGCTGGAACTCTCTCCTTTTCTCTAGCCACTCTTCCCCACCTCTTATGCTTCTGCTCCTTCTCCCTCCCAGCTCCCACATGCTGGAACTCTCTCCCTTTCTCTAGCCACTCCACCCCACCTCTTATGCTTCTGCTCCTTCTCCCGTCCAGCTCCCACACACTGGAACTCTCTCCCTTTCTCTGGCCACGCCTCCCATCCTCTTATGCTTCCGCTCCTTCTCCCTCCCAGCTCCCACACGCTGGAACTCTCTCGCTTTCTCTAGCCACTCCTCCCCATCTCTTATGCTTCCACTCCTTCTCCCTCCCAGATGCCACACACTGGAACTCTCACCCTTTCTCTGGCCACTCCTCCCCACCTTTTGTGCTTCCGCTCCTTCTCCCTCCCAGCTCACGAACGCTGGAACTCTCTCCTTTTCTCTGGCCACTCCTCCCCACCTTTTGTGCTTCTGCTCATTCTCCCTCGCAGCTCCCGAACGCTGGAACTCTCTCCCTTTCTCTGGCCATTCCTCCCCACCTCTTGCGCTTCCGCTCCTTCGCCCTCACAGCCGCAAACGCTGGAACTCTCTCCCTTTCTCTGGCCACTCCTCCCCACCTCTAATGCTTCCGCTCCTTCGCCCTCCCAGCTCCCAACGCTGGAACTCTCTCCCTTTATCTGGCCACTGCTCCCCACCTCTTATGCTTCCGCTCCTTCTCCCTTCCAGCTCCCAAATGCTGGAACTCTCTCCCTTTCTCTGGCCACTCCTCCCCACCTCTTATGCTTCCGCTCCTTCTCCCTCCCAGCTCCCACACGCTGGAACCCTCTCCCTTTCTCTGGCTACTCCTCCACATCTCTTATACTTCCGCTCCTTCTCCCTCCCAGCTCCCAAACGCTGGAACTCTCTCCCTTTTTCTGGCCACTCCTCCCCACCTCTTATGCTTCTGCTCCTTCTCCCTCGCAGCTCCCAAACGCTGGAACTCTCTCCCTTTCTCAGGCCACTCCTCCCCACCTCTTATGCTTCCGCTCCTTCTCCATCCCAGATCCCACATGCTGGAACTCTCTCCCTTTCTCTGGCCACTCCTTCCCACCTCTTGTGCTTCCGCTCCTTCGCCCTCAGAGCCGCAAACGCTGGAACTCTCTCCCTTTCTCTGGCCACTCCTCCCCACCTCTTATGCTTCCGCTCCTTCGCCCTTCCAGCTCCCAACGCTGGAACTCTGTCTCTTTCTCTGGCCACTCCTCCCCACCTCTTATGCTTCCGCTCCTTCTCCCTCCGAGCTCCCAAATGCTGGAACTCTCTCCCTTTCTCTGGCCACTCCTCCCCACCTCTTATGCTTCCGCTCCTTCTCCCTCCGAGCTCCCAAATGCTGGAACTCTCTCCCTTTCTCTGGCCACTCCTCCCCACCTCTTATGCTTCTGCTCCTTCTCCCTCCCAGCCGCAAATGCTGGAACTCTCTCCCTTTCTCTGGCCACTCCTCCCCACCTCTAATGCTTCCGCTCCTTCGCCCTCCCAGCTCCCAACGCTGGAACTCTCTCCCTTTATCTGGCCACTGCTCCCCACCTCTTATGCTTCCGCTCCTTCTCCCTTCCAGCTCCCAAATGCTGGAACTCTCTCCCTTTCTCTGGCCACTCCTCCCCACCTCTTATGCTTCCGCTCCTTCTCCCTCCCAGCTCCCACACGCTGGAACCCTCTCCCTTTCTCTGGCTACTCCTCCACATCTCTTATACTTCCGCTCCTTCTCCCTCCCAGCTCCCAAACGCTGGAACTCTCTCCCTTTTTCTGGCCACTCCTCCCCACCTCTTATGCTTCTGCTCCTTCTCCCTCGCAGCTCCCAAACGCTGGAACTCTCTCCCTTTCTCAGGCCACTCCTCCCCACCTCTTATGCTTCCGCTCCTTCTCCATCCCAGATCCCACATGCTGGAACTCTCTCCCTTTCTCTGGCCACTCCTTCCCACCTCTTGTGCTTCCGCTCCTTCGCCCTCAGAGCCGCAAACGCTGGAACTCTCTCCCTTTCTCTGGCCACTCCTCCCCACCTCTTATGCTTCCGCTCCTTCGCCCTTCCAGCTCCCAACGCTGGAACTCTGTCTCTTTCTCTGGCCACTCCTCCCCACCTCTTATGCTTCCGCTCCTTCTCCCTCCGAGCTCCCAAATGCTGGAACTCTCTCCCTTTCTCTGGCCACTCCTCCCCACCTCTTATGCTTCCGCTCCTTCTCCCTCCGAGCTCCCAAATGCTGGAACTCTCTCCCTTTCTCTGGCCACTCCTCCCCACCTCTTATGCTTCTGCTCCTTCTCCCTCCCAGCCGCAAATGCTGGAACTCTCTCCCTTTCTCTGGCCACTCCTCCCCACCTCTTATGCTTCTGCTCCTTCTCCCTCCCAGCTCCCACACGCTGGAACTCTCTCCCTTTCTCTGGCCACTCCTCCCCACCTCTTATGCTTCCGCTCCTTCGCCCTCCCAGCCGCAAACGCTGGAACTCTCTCCCTTTCTCCGGCCACTCCTCCCCACCTCTTATGCTTCCGCTCCTTCTCCCTTCCAGCTCCCAAATGCTGGAACTCTCTCCCTTTCTCTGGCCACTCCTCCCCACCTCTTATGCTTCCGCTCCTTCTCCCTACCACCTCCCAAACACTGGAAATCTCTCTCTTTCTCTGGCCATCCTCCCACCTCTTATGCTTCTGCTCCTTCTCCCTCCGAGCTCCCAAATGCTGGAACTCTCTCCCTTTCTCTGGCCACTCCTGCCCACCTCTTATGCTTCCGCTCCTTCTCCCTCCCAGCCTCAAATGCTGGAACTCTCTCCCTTTCTCTGGCCACTTCTCCCCACCTCTTATGCTTCTGCTCCTTCTCCCTCCCAGCTCCCACACGCTGGAACTCTCTCCCTTTCTCTGGCCACTCCTCCCCACCTCTTATGCTTTTGCTCCTTCTCCCTCCCAGCTCCCACACGCTGGAACCCTCTCCCTTTCTCTGGCTACTCCTCCACACCTCTTATACTTCCGCTCCTTCTCCCTCCCAGGTCCCAAACGCTGGAACTCTCTCCCTTTTTCTGGCCACTCCTCCCCACCTCTTATGCTTCTGCTCCTTCTCCCTCGCAGCTCCCAAACGCTGGAACTCTCTCCCTTTCTCTGGCCACTCCTCCCCACCTCTTATGCTTCCGCTCCTTCTCCCTCCCAGCTCCCACATGCTGTAACTCTCTTCTATTCTCTAGCCACTCCTCCCCACCTCTTATGCTTCCGCTCCTTCTTCCTCCCAGCTCCCACATGCTGGAACTCGTCACCTTTCTCTGGCCACTCCTCCCCACCTCTTATGCTTCTGCTCCTTTTCCCTCCCAGCTACCACACGCTGGAACTCTCTCCCTTTCTCTAGCCACTCCTCCCCACCTCTTAAGCTACTGCTCCTTCTCCCTCCCAGCTACCACACGCTGGAACTCTCTCCCTTTCTCTAGCCACTCCTCCCCACCTCTTATGCTTCTGCTCCTTCTCTCTCTCAGCTCCCACACGCTGTAACTCTCTCCTTTTCTCTAGCCACTCCTCCCCACCTCTTATGCTTCCGCTCCTTCTTCCTCCCAGCTCCCACATGCTGGAACTTGTCACCTTTCTCTGGCCACACCTCCCCACCTCTTATGCTTCTGCTCCTTCTCCCTCCCAGCTCCCACACGCTGGAACACTCCACCTTTCGCTGGCCACTCCTCCCCACATCTTATGCTTCCGCTCCTTCTCCCTCCCAGCTCCCAAACGCTGGAACTCTCCCCCCATCTCTGGCCACTCCTCCCCACCTCTTATGATTCAGCTCCTTCGCCCTCCCAGCCGCAAACGCTGGAACTCTCTCCCTTTCTCTGGCCACTCCTCCCCACCTCTTATGCTTCCGCTCCTTCTCCCTCCCAGCTCCCAAACGCTGGAACTCTCCCCCCATCTCTGGCCACTCCTCCCCACCTCTTATGATTCAGCTCCTTCGCCCTCCCAGCCGCAAACGCTGGAACTCTCTCCCTTTCTCTGGCCACTCCTCCCCACCTCTTATGCTTCCGCTCCTTCTCCCTCCCAGCCGCAAATGCTGGAACTCTCTCCCTTTCTCTGGCCACTCCTCCCCACCTCTTATGCATCTGCACCTTCTCCCTCCCAACTCCCACACGCTGGAACTCTCTCCCTTTCTCTGGCGACTCCTCCCCACCTCTTAAGCTTTTGCTCCTTCTCTCTCCCAGCTCCCACATGCTGGAACCCTCTCCCTTTCTCTGGCTACTCCTCCACACCTCTTATACTTCCGCTCCTTCTCCCTCCCAGTTCCCAAACGCTGGAACTCTCTCCCTTTCTCTGGCCACTCCTCCCCACCTCTTCTGCTTCTGCTCCTTCTCCCTCCCAGCTCCCACACGCTGGAACTCTCTCCCTTTCTCTGGCACTCCTCCCCACCTCTTATGCTTCCGCTCCTTCGCCCTCCCAGCCGCAAACGCTGGAACTCTCTCCCTTTCTCCGGCCACTCCTCCCCACCTCTTATGCTTCCGCTCCTTCGCCCTCCCAGCTCCCAACGCTGGAACTCTCTCCCTTTATCTGGCCACTCCTCCCCACCTCTTATGCTTCTGCTCCTTCTCCCTTCCAGCTCCCAAATGCTGGAACTCTCTCCCTTTCTCTGGCCACTCCTCCCCACCTCTTATGCTTCTGCTCCTTCTCCCTACCACCTCCCAAACACTGGAACTCTCTCTCTTTCTCTGGCCACTCCTCCCCACCTCTTATGCTTCCGCTCCTTCTCCCTCCAAGCTCCCAAATGCTGGAACTCTCTCCCTTTCTCTGGCCACTCCTGCCCACCTCTTATGCTTCCGCTCCTTCTCCCTCCCAGCCGCAAATGCTGGAACTCTCTCCCTTTCTCTGGCCACTCCTGCCCACCTCTTATGCTTCCGCTCCTTCTCCCTCCCAGCTCCCACACGCTGGAACTCTCTCCCTTTCTCTGGCTACTCCTCCACACCTCTTATACTTCCGCTCCTTCTCCCTCCCAGGTCCCAAACGCTGGAACTCACTCCCTTTTTCTGGCCACTCCTCCCCACCTCTTATGCTTCTGCTCCTTCTCCCTCGCAGCTCCCAAATGCTGGAACTCTCTCCCTTTCTCTGGCCACTCCTCCCCACCTCTTATGCTTCCGCTCCTTCTCCCTCCCAGCTCCCACATGCTGGAACTCTCTCCCTTTCTCTGGCCACTCCTCCCCACCTCTTATGCTTCTGTTCCTTCTCCCTCCCAGCTCCCAAATGCTGGAACTCTCTCCCTTTCTCTGGCCACTCCTCCCCACCACTTATGCTTCCGTTCCTTCTCCCTCCCAGCTACCACACGCTGGAACTCTCTCCCTTTCTCTAGCCACTCCTCCCCACCTCTTATGCTTCTGCTCCTTCTCCCTCCCAGCTCCCACACGCTGTAACTCTCTCCTTTTCTCTAGCCACTCCTCCCCACCTCTTATGCTTCCGCTCCTTCTTCCTCCCAGCTCCCACATGCTGGAACTTGTCACCTTTCTCTGGCCACACCTCCCCACCTCTTATGCTTCTGCTCCTTTTCCCTCCCAGCTCCCACACGCTGGAACACTCCACCTTTCTCTGGCCACTCCTCCCCACCTCTTATGCTTCCGCTCCTTCTCCCTCCCAGCTCCCAAACGCTGGAACTCTCTCCCCATCTCTGGCCACTCCTCCCCACCTCTTATGATTCCGCTCCTTCGCCCTCCCAGCCGCAAACGCTGGAACTCTCTCCCTTTCTCTGGCCACTCCTCCCCACCTCTTATGCTTCCGCTCCTTCGCCCTCCCAGCTCCCAACGCTGGAACTCTCTCCCTTTATCTGGCCACTCCTCCCCAACTCTATGCTTCCGCTCCTTCTCCCTCCCAGCCGCAAATGCTGGAACTCTTTCCTTTTCTATGGCCACTCCTCCCCACCTCTTATGCATCTGCACCTTCTCCCTCCCAACTCCCACACGCTGGAACTCTCTCCCTTTCTCTGGCGACTCCTCCCCACTTCTTAAGCTTTTGCTCCTTCTCCCTCCCAGCTCCCACACGCTGGAACCCTCTCCCTTTCTCTGGCTACTCCTCCACACCTCTTATACTTCCGCTCCTTCTCCCTCCCAGTTCCCAAATGCTGGAACTCTCTCCCTTTTTCTGGCCACTCCTCCCCACCTCTTCTGCTCCTTCTCCCTCGCAGCTCCCAAACGCTGGAACTCTCTCCCTTTCTCTGGCCACTCCTCCCCACCTCTTATGCTTCCGCTCCTTCTCCCTCCCAGCTCCCACATGCTGTAACTCTCTCCTTTTCTCTAGCCACTCCTCCCCACCTCTTATGCTTCCGCTCCTTCTTCCTCCCAGCTCCCACATGCTCGAACTCATCACCTTTCTCTGGCCACTCCTCCCCACCTCTTATGCTTCCGCTCCTTTTCCCTCCCAGCTACCACACGCTGGAACTCTCTCCCTTTCTCTAGCCACTCCTCCCCACCTCTTAAGCTACTGCTCCTTCTCCCTCCCAGCTCCCACACGCTGGAACTCTCTCCTTTTCTATAGCCACTCTTCCCCACCTCTTATGCTTCTGCTCCTTCTCCCTCCCAGCTCCCACATGCTGGAACTCTCTCCCTTTCTCTAGCCACTCCACCCCACCTCTTATGCTTCTGCTCCTTCTCCCTCCCAGCTCCCACACACTGGAACTCTCTCCCTTTCTCTGGCCACTCCTCCTAAACTCTTATGCTTCCGCTCCTTCTCCCTCCCAGCTCCCACACGCTGGAACTCTCTCCCTTTCTCTAGCCACTCCTCCCCATCTCTTATGCTTCCACTCCTTCTCCCTCCCAGATCCCACACACTGGAACTCTCACCCTTTCTCTGGCCACTCCTCCCCACCGTTTGTGCTTCCGCTCCTTCGCCCTCCCAGCCTCAAACGCTGGAACTCTCTCCCTTTCTCTGGCCACTCCTCCCCACCTCTTATGCTTCCGCTCCTTCGCCCTTCCAGCTCCCAACGCTGGAACTCTCTCCCTTTATCTGGCCACTCCTCCCCACCTCTTATGCTTTCGCTCCTTCTCCCTTCCAGCTCCCAAACGCTGGAACTCTCTCCCTTTCTCTGGCCACTCCTCCCCACCTCTTATGCTTCCGCTCCTTCTCCTTTCCAGCTCCCACATGCTGGAACTCTCTCCCTTTCTCTGGCCACTCCTCCACACCTCTTATGCTTCTGCTCCTTATCCTTCCCAGCTCCCACACGCTGGAACCCTCTCCCTTTCTATAGCCACTCCTCCCCACCTCGTATGCTTCCGCTCCATCTCCCTCCCAGCTCCCACACGCTGGAACTCTCTTCTTTTCTCTGGCAACTCCTCCCCACCTCTTATGCCTCCGCTCCTTCTCCTTTCCAGCTCCCACATGCTGGAACTCTCTCCCTTTCTCTGGCCACTCCTCCCCACATCTTATGCTTCCGTTCCTTCTCCCTCCCAGCTCCCAAATGCTGGAACTCTCTCCCTTTCTCTGGTCACTCCTCCCCACCTCTTATGCTTCCGCTCCTTCTCCCTTCCAGCTCCCACATGCTGGAACTCTCTTCTTTTTTCTGGCCTCTCCTCCCCACATCTTATGCTTCTGCTCCTTCTCCCTCCCAGCTCCCACACGCTGGAACTCTCTCCCTTTCTCTGGCCACTCCTCCCCTCCTATTATGCTTCCGTTCCTTCTCCCTCCCAGCTCCCACACGCTGGAACTCTCTCCCTTTCTCTGGCCACTCCCCCCACTTCTTATGCTTCTGCTCCTTCTCCCTCCCAGCTCCCACACGTTGGAACTCTCTCCTTTTCTCTGGCCACTCCTCCCCACATCTTATGCTTCCGCTCCTTCTCCCTCCCAGCTACCACACGCTGGAACTCTCTCCCTTTCTCTAGCCACTCCTCCCTACCTCTTATGCTTCTGCTCCTTCTCCCTCCCAGCTCCCACACGCTGGAACAATCCACCTTTCTCTGGCCACTCCTCCCCACCTCTTATGCTTCCGCTCCTTCTCCCTCCCAGCTCCCAAACGCTGGAACTCTCTCCCTTTCTCTGGCCACTCCTCCCCACCTCTTATGATTCCGCTCCTTCGCCCTCCCAGCCGCAAACGCTGGAACTCTCTCCCTTTCTCTGGCCACTCCTCCCCACCTCTTATGCTTCCGCTCCTTCGCCCTCCCAGCTCCCAACGCTGGAACTCTCTCCCTTTATCTGGCCACTCCTCCCCAACTCTTATGCTTCCGCTCCTTCTCCCTCCCAGCAGCAAATGCTGGAACTCTCTCCCTTTCTCTGGCCACTCCTCCCCACCTCTTATGCTTCTGCTCCTTCTCCCTCCCACCTCCCACACGCTGGAACTCTCTCCTTTCTCTGGCGACTCCTCCCCACCTCTTATGCTTTTGCTCCTTCTCCCTCCCAGCTCGCACACACTGGAACCCTCTCCCTTTCTCTGGCTACTCCTCCACACCTCTTATACTTCCGCTCCTTCTCCCTCCCAGTTCCCAAACGCTGGAACTCTCTCCCTTTTTCTGGCCACTCCTCCCCACCTCTTATGCTTCTGCTCCTTCTCCCTCGCAGCTCCCAAACGCTGGAAATCTCTCCCTTTCTCTGGCCACTCCTCCCCACCTCTTATGCTTCCGCTCCTTCTCCCTCCCAGCTCCCACATGCTGGAACTCTCTCCCTTTCTCTGGCCACTCCTCCCCACCTCTTATGCTTCTGTTCCTTCTCCCTCCCAGCTCCCAAATGCTGGAACTCTCTCCCTTTCTCTGGCCACTCCTCCCCACCTCTTATGCTTCTGCTCTTTCTCCCTCCCACCTCCCACACGCTGTAACTCTCTCCCTTTCTCTGGCAACTCCTCCCCACCTCTTATGCTTTTGCTCCTTCTCCCTCCCAGCTCCCACATGCTGGAACTCTCTCCCTTTCTCTGGCCACTCCTCCCCACCTCTTATGCTTCTGCTCCTTCTCCCTCCCACCTCCCACACGCTGGAACTCTCTCCCTTTCTCTGGCGACTCCTCCCCACCTCTTATGCTTCCGCTCCTTCTCCCTCCCAGCTCCCACATGCTGGAACTCTCTCCCTTTCTCTGGCCACTCCTCCCCACCTCTTATGCTTCTGTTCCTTCTCCCTCCCAGCTCCCAAATGCTGGAACCCTCTCCCTTTCTCTGGCTACTCCTCCACACCTCTTATACTTCCGCTCCTTCTCCCTCCCAGTTCCCAAACGCTTGAACTCTCTCCCTTTTTCTGGCCACTCCTCCCCACCTCTTATGCTTCTGCTCCTTCTCCCTCGCAGCTCCCAAACGCTGGAACTCTCTCCCTTTCTCTGGCCACTCCTCCCCACCTCTTATGCTTCCGCTCCTTCTCCCTCCCAGCTCCCACATGCTGGAACTCTCTCCCTTTCTCTGGCCACTCCTCCCCACCTCTTATGCTTCTGTTCCTTCTCCCTCCCAGCTCCCAAATGCTGGAACTCTCTCCCTTTCTCTGGCCACTCCTCCCCACCTCTTATGCTTCTGCTTCTCCCTCCCAGCTCCTAATGCGGGAACTCTCTCCCTTTCTCTGGCCACTCCTCCCCACCTCTTATGCTTCTGCTCCTTCTCCCTCCCAGCTATCACACGCTGGAACTCTCTCCCTTTCTCTAGCCACTCCTCCCTACCTCTTATGCTTCTGCTCCTTCTCCCTCCCAGCTCCCACACGCTGGAACAATCCACCTTTCTCTGGCCACTCCTCCCCACCTCTTATGCTTCCGCTCCTTCTCCCTCCCAGCTCCCAAACGCTGGAACTCTCTCCCTTTCTCTGGCCACTCCTCCCCACCTCTTATGATTCCGCTCCTTCGCCCTCCCAGCCGCAAACGCTGGAACTCTCTCCCTTTCTCTGGCCACTCCTCCCCACCTCTTATGCTTCCGCTCCTTCGCCCTCCCAGCTCCCAACGCTGGAACTCTCTCCCTTTATCTGGCCACTCCTCCCCAACTCTTATGCTTCCGCTCCTTCTCCCTCCCAGCAGCAAATGCTGGAACTCTCTCCCTTTCTCTGGCCACTCCTCCCCACCTCTTATGCTTCTGCTCCTTCTCCCTCCCACCTCCCACACGCTGGAACTCTCTCCTTTCTCTGGCGACTCCTCCCCACCTCTTATGCTTTTGCTCCTTCTCCCTCCCAGCTCGCACACACTGGAACCCTCTCCCTTTCTCTGGCTACTCCTCCACACCTCTTATACTTCCGCTCCTTCTCCCTCCCAGTTCCCAAACGCTGGAACTCTCTCCCTTTTTCTGGCCACTCCTCCCCACCTCTTATGCTTCTGCTCCTTCTCCCTCGCAGCTCCCAAACGCTGGAAATCTCTCCCTTTCTCTGGCCACTCCTCCCCACCTCTTATGCTTCCGCTCCTTCTCCCTCCCAGCTCCCACATGCTGGAACTCTCTCCCTTTCTCTGGCCACTCCTCCCCACCTCTTATGCTTCTGTTCCTTCTCCCTCCCAGCTCCCAAATGCTGGAACTCTCTCCCTTTCTCTGGCCACTCCTCCCCACCTCTTATGCTTCTGCTCTTTCTCCCTCCCACCTCCCACACGCTGGAACTCTCTCCCTTTCTCTGGCAACTCCTCCCCACCTCTTATGCTTTTGCTCCTTCTCCCTCCCAGCTCCCACATGCTGGAACTCTCTCCCTTTCTCTGGCCACTCCTCCCCACCTCTTATGCTTCTGCTCCTTCTCCCTCCCACCTCCCACACGCTGGAACTCTCTCCCTTTCTCTGGCGACTCCTCCCCACCTCTTATGCTTCCGCTCCTTCTCCCTCCCAGCTCCCACATGCTGGAACTCTCTCCCTTTCTCTGGCCACTCCTCCCCACCTCTTATGCTTCTGTTCCTTCTCCCTCCCAGCTCCCAAATGCTGGAACCCTCTCCCTTTCTCTGGCTACTCCTCCACACCTCTTATACTTCCGCTCCTTCTCCCTCCCAGTTCCCAAACGCTTGAACTCTCTCCCTTTTTCTGGCCACTCCTCCCCACCTCTTATGCTTCTGCTCCTTCTCCCTCGCAGCTCCCAAACGCTGGAACTCTCTCCCTTTCTCTGGCCACTCCTCCCCACCTCTTATGCTTCCGCTCCTTCTCCCTCCCAGCTCCCACATGCTGGAACTCTCTCCCTTTCTCTGGCCACTCCTCCCCACCTCTTATGCTTCTGTTCCTTCTCCCTCCCAGCTCCCAAATGCTGGAACTCTCTCCCTTTCTCTGGCCACTCCTCCCCACCTCTTATGCTTCTGCTTCTCCCTCCCAGCTCCTAATGCGGGAACTCTCTCCCTTTCTCTGGCCACTCCTCCCCACCTCTTATGCTTCTGCTCCTTCTCCCTCCCAGCTATCACACGCTGGAACTCTCTCCCTTTCTCTAGCCACTCCTCCCCACCTCTTATGCTTCTGCTCCTTCTCCCTCCCAGCTCCCACATGCTGTAACTCTCTCCTTTTCTCTAGCCACTCCTCCCCACCTCTTATGCTTCCGCTCCTTCTTCCTCCCAGCTCCCACATGCTGGAACTCGTCACCTTTCTCTGGCCACTCCTCCCCACCTCTTATGCTTCTGCTCCTTCTCCCTCGCAGCTCCCAAACGCTGGAACTCTCTCCCTTTCTCTGGCCACTCCTCCCCACCTCTTATGCTTCCGCTCCTTCTCCCTCCCAGCTCCCACATGCTGGAATTCTCTCCCTTTCTCTGGCCACTCCTCCCCACCTCTTATGCTTCTGTTCCTTCTCCCTCCCAGCTCCCACATGCTGGAACTCGTCACCTTTCTCTGGCCACTCCTCCCCACCTCTTATGCTTCCGCTTCTTCTCCCTCCCAGCTACCACACGCTGGAACTCTCTCCCTTTCTCTAGCCACTCCTCCCCACCTCTTAAGCTACTGCTTCTTCTCCCTCCCAGCTCCCACATGCTGGAACTCTCTCCTTTTCTCTAGCCACTCTTCCCCACCTCTTATGCTTCTGCTCCTTCTCCCTCCCAGCTCCCACATGCTGGAACTCTCTCCCTTTCTCTAGCCACTCCACCCCACCTCTTATGCTTCTGCTCCTTCTCCCGCCCAGGTCCCACACACTGGAACTCTCACCCTTTCTCTGGCCACTCCTCCCCACCTTTTGTGCTTCCGCTCCTTCTCCCTCCCAGCTCCCGAACGCTGGATCTCTCTCCCTTTCTCTGTCCACTCCTCCCCACCTTTTGTGCTTCCGCTCCTTCTCCCTCCCAGCTCCCGAACGCTGGAACTCTCTCCCTTTCTCTGGCCACTCCTCCACACCTCTTGTGCTTCCGCTCCTTCGCCCTCCCAGCCGCAAATGCTGGAACTCTCTCCCTTTCTCTGGCCACTCCTCCCCACCTCGTATGCTTCCGCTCCTTTGCCCTCCCAGCTCCCAACGCTGGAACTCTCTCCCTTTATCTGGCCACTCCTCCCCACCTCTTATGCTTCCGCTCCTTCTCCCTTCCATCTCCCAAACGCTGGAACTCTCTCCCTTTCTCTGGCCACTCCTCCCCACCTCTTGTGCTTCCGCTCCTTCGCCCTCCCAGCCGCAAACGCTGGAACTCTCTCCCTTTCTCTGGCCACTCCTCTCCACCTCTTATGCTTCTGCTCCTTAGCCCTCCCAGCTCCCAACGCTGGAACTCTCTCCCTTTCTCTGGCCACTACTCCCCACCTCTTATGCTTCTGCTCCTTCTCCCTCCCAGCTCCCACACGCTGGAACTCTCTCCCTTTCTCTGGCCACTCCTCCGCACCTCTTATGCTTTTGCTCCCTCTCCCTCCCAGCTCCCATACGCTGGAACCCTCTCCCTTTCTCTGGCTACTCCTCCACACCTCTTATACTTCCGCTCCTTCTCCCTCCCAGGTCCCAAACGCTGGAACTCTCTCCCTTTTTCTGGCCACTCCTCCCAACCTCTTATGCTTCTGCTCCTTCTCCCTCGCAGCTCCCAAACGCTGGAACTCTCTCCCTTTCTCAGGCCACTCCTCCCCACCTCTTATGCTTCCGCTCCTTCTCCCTCCCAGCTCCCACACGCTGGAACTCTCTCCCTTTCTCTGGCCACTCCTCCCCACCTCTTATGCTTCCGTTCCTTCTCCCTCCCAGCTCCCAAACGCTGGAACTCTCTCCCTTTATCTAGCCACTCCTCCCCACCTCTTATGCTTCTGCTCCTTCTCCCTCCCAGCTCCCACACACTGTAACTCTCTCCTTTTCACTAGCCACTCCTCCCCACCTCTTATGCTTCCGCTCCTTCTTCCTCCCAACTCCCACATGCTGGAGCTCGTCACCTTTCTCTGGCCACTCCTCCCCACCTCTTATGCTTCCGCTCCTTCTCCCTACCAGCTCCCAAATGCTGGAACTCTCTCTCTTTCTCTGGCCACTCCTCCCCACCTCTTATGCTTCCGCTCCTTCTCCCTCCGAGCTCCCAAATGCTGGAACTCTCTCCCTTTCTCTGGCCACTCCTCCCTACCTCTTATGCTTCCGCTCCTTCTCCCTCCCAGCCGCAAATGCTGGAACTCTCTCCCTTTCTCTGGCCACTCCTCCCCACCTCTTATGCTTCTGCTCCTTCTCCCTCCCAGCTCCCACACGCTGGAACCCTCTCCCTTTCTCTGGCTACTCCTCCACACCTCTTATACTTCCGCTCCTTCTCCCTCCCAGTTCCCAAACGCTGGAACTCTCTCCCTTTTTCTGGCCACTCCTCCCCACCTCTTATGCTTCTGCTCCTTCTCCCTCGCAGCTCCCAAACGCTGGAACTCTCTCCCTTTCTCTGGCCACTCCTCCCCACCTCTTATGCTTCCGCTCCTTCTCCCTCCCAGCTCCCACATGCTGGAACTCTCTCCCTTTCTCTGGCCACTCCTCCCCACCTCTTATGCTTCTGTTCCTTCTCCCTCCCAGCTCCCAAATGCTGGAACTCTCTCCCTTTCTCTGGCCACTCCTCCCCACCTCTTATGCTTCTGCTCCTCCCTCCCAGCTCCTAATGCGGGAACTCTCTCCCTTTCTCTGGCCACTCCTCCCCACCTCTTATGCTTCTGCTCCTTCTCCCTCCCAGCTATCACACGCTGGAACTCTCTCCCTTTCTCTAGCCACTCCTCCCCACCTCTTATGCTTTTGCTCCTTCTCCCTCCCAGCTCCCACATGCTGTAACTCTCTCCTTTTCTCTAGCCACTCCTCCCCACCTCTTATGCTTCCGCTCCTTCTTGCTCCCAGCTCCCACATGCTGGAACTCGTCACCTTTCTCTGGCCACTCATCCCCACCTCTTATGCTTCTGCTCCTTCTCCCTCGCAGCTCCCAAACGCTGGAACTCTCTCCCTTTCTCTGGCCACTCCTCCCCACCTCTTATGCTTCCGCTCCTTCTCCCTCCCAGCTCCCACATGCTGGAATTCTCTCCCTTTCTCTGGCCACTCCTCCCCACCTCTTATGCTTCTGTTCCTTCTCCCTCCCAGTTCCCAAATGCTGGAACTCTCTCCCTTTCTCTGGCCACTCCTCCCCACCTCTTATGCTTCTGCTCCTCCCTCCCAGTTGCTAATGCGGGAACTCTCTCCCTTTCTCTGGCCACTCCTCCCCACCTCTTATGCTTCCGCTCCTTCTCCCTCCCAGCTACCACACGCTGGAACTCTCTCCCTTTCTCTAGCCACTCCTCCCCACCTCTTATGCTTCTGCTCGTTCTCCCTCCAAGCTCCCACACGCTGTAACTCTCCCCTTTTCTCTAGCCACTCCTCCCCACCTCTTATGCTTCCGCTCCTTCTTCCTCCCAGCTCCCACATGCTGGAACTCGTCACCTTTCTCTGGCCACTCCTCCCCACCTCTTATGCTTCCGCTCCTTCTCCCTCCCAGCTACCACACGCTGGAACTCTCTCCCTTTCTCTAGCCACTCCTCCCCACCTCTTAAGCTACTGCTTCTTCTCCCTCCCAGCTCCCACACGCTGGAACTCTCTCCTTTTCTCTAGCCACTCTTCCCCACCTCTTATGCTTCTGCTCCTTCTCCCTCCCAGCTCCCACATGCTGGAACTCTCTCCCTTTCTCTAGCCACTCCACCCCACCTCTTATGCTTCTGCTCCTTCTCCCTCCCAGGTCCCACACACTGGAACTCTCACCCTTTCTCTGGCCACTCCTCCCCACCTTTTGTGCTTTCGCTCCTTCTCCCTCCCAGCTGCAGAACGCTGGATCTCTCTCCCTTTCTCTGTCCACTCCTCCCCACCTTTTGTGCTTCCGCTCCTTCTCCCTCCCAGCTCCCGAACGCTGGAACTCTCTCCCTTTCTCTGGCCACTCCTCCACACCTCTTGTGCTTCCGCTCCTTCGCCCTCCCAGCCGCAAATGCTGGAACTCTCTCCCTTTCTCTGGCCACTCCTCCCCACCTCGTATGCTTCCGCTCCTTTGCCCTCCCAGCTCCCAACGCTGGAACTCTCTCCCTTTATCTGGCCACTCCTCCCCACCTCTTATGCTTCCGCTCCTTCTCCCTTCCAGCTCCCAAACGCTGGAACTCTCTCCCTTTCTCTGGCCACTCCTCCCCACCTCTTGTGCTTCCGCTCCTTCGCCCTCCCAGCCGCAAACGCTGGAACTCTCTCCCTTTCTCTGGCCACTCCTCTCCACCTCTTATGCTTCCGCTCCTTAGCCCTCCCAGCTCCCAACGCTGGAACTCTCTCCCTTTCTCTGGCCACTACTCCCCACCTCTTATGCTTCTGCTCCTTCTCCCTCCCAGCTCCCACACGCTGGAACTCTCTCCCTTTCTCTGGCCACTCCTCCGCACCTCTTATGCTTTTGCTCCTTCGCCCTCCCAGCTCCCACACGCTGGAACCCTCTCCCTTTCTCTGGCTACTCCTCCACACCTCTTATACTTCCGCTCCTTCTCCCTCCCAGGTCCCAAACGCTGGAACTCTCTCCCTTTTTGTGGCCACTCCTCCCAACCTCTTATGTTTCTGCTCCTTCTCCCTCGCAGCTCCCAAACGCTGGAACTCTCTCCCTTTCTCAGGCCACTCCTCCCCACCTCTTATGCTTCCGCTCCTTCTCCCTCCCAGCTCCCACATGCTGGAACTCTCTCCCTTTCTCTGGCCACTCTTCCCCACCTCTTATGCTTCCGTTCCTTCTCCCTCGCAGCTCCCAAACGCTGGAACTCTCTCCCTTTATCTAGCCACTCCTCCCCACCTCTTATGCTTCTGCTCCTTCTCCCTCCCAGCTCCCACACACTGTAACTCTCTCCTTTTCTCTAGCCACTCCTCCCCACCTCTTATGCTTCCGCTCCTTCTTCCTCCCAGCTCCCACATGCTGGAACTCGTCACCTTTCTCTGGCCACTCCTCCCCACCTCTTATGCTTCCGCTCCTTCTCCCTACCAGCTCCCAAATGCTGGAACTCTCTCTCTTTCTCTGGCCACTCCTCCCCACCTCTTATGCTTCCGCTCCTTCTCCCTCCGAGCTCCCAAACGCTGGAACTCTCTCCCTTTCTCTGGCCACTCCTCCCCACCTCTTATGCTTCCGCTCCTTCTCCCTCCCAGCTCCCACATGCTGTAACTCTCTCCTTTTCTCTAGCCACTCCTCCCCACCTCTTATGCTTCCGCTCCTTCTTCCTCCCAGCTCCCACATGCTGGAACTCGTCACCTTTCTCTGGCCACTCCTCCCCACCTCTTATGCTTCCGCTCCTTTTCCCTCCCAGCTACCACACGCTGGAACTCTCTCCCTTTCTCTAGCCACTCCTCCCCACCTCTTAAGCTACTGCTCCTTCTCCCTCCCAGCTACCACACGCTGGAACTCTCTCCCTTTCTCTAGCCACTCCTCCCCACCTCTTATGCTTCTGCTCCTTCTCCCTCCCAGCTCCCACATGCTGTAACTCTCTCCTTTTCTCTAGCCACTCCTCCCCACCTCTTATGCTTCCGCTTCTTCTTGCTCCCAGCTCCCACATGCTGGAACTCGTCACCTTTCTCTGGCCACTCCTCCCCACCTCTTATGCTTCTGCTCCTTCTCCCTCGCAGCTCCCAAACGCTGGAACTCTCTCCCTTTCTCTGGCCACTCCTCCCCACCTCTTATGCTTCCGCTCCTTCTCCCTACCAGCTCCCACATGCTGGAATTCTCTCCCTTTCTCTGGCCACTCCTCCCCACCTCTTATGCTTCTGTTCCTTCTCCCTCCCAGCTCCCAAATGCTGGAACTCTCTCCCTTTCTCTGGCCACTCCTCCCCACCTCTTATGCTTCTGCTCCTCCCTCCCAGTTGCTAATGCGGGAACTCTCTCCCTTTCTCTGGCCACTCCTCCCCACCTCTTATGCTTCCGCTCCTTCTCCCTCCCAGCTACCACACGCTGGAACTCTCTCCCTTTCTCTAGCCACTCCTCCCCACCTCTTATGCTTCTGCTCCTTCTCCCTCCCAGCTCCCACACGCTGGAACCCTCTCCCTTTCTCTGGCTACTCCTCCACACCTCTTATACTTCCGCTCCTTCTCCTTCCCAGGTCCCAAACGCTGGAACTCTCTCCCTTTTTCTGGCCACTCCTCCCAACCTCTTATGCTTCTGCTCCTTCTCCCTCGCAGCTCCCAAACGCTGGAACTCTCTCCCTTTCTCAGGCCACTCCTCCCCACCTCTTATGCTTCCGCTCCTTCTCCCTCCCAGCTCCCACACGCTGGAACTCTCTCCCTTTCTCTGGCCACTCCTCCCCACCTCTTATGCTTCCGTTCCTTCTCCCTCCCAGCTCCCAAACCCTGGAACTCTCTCCCTTTATCTAGCCACTCCTCCCCACCTCTTATGCTTCTGCTCCTTCTCCCTCCCAGCTCCCACACACTGTAACTCTCTCCTTTTCTCTAGCCACTCCTCCCCACCTCTTATGCTTCCGCTCCTTCTTCCTCCCAGCTCCCACATGCTGGAACTCGTCACCTTTCTCTGGCCACTCCTCCCCACCTCTTATGCTTCCGCTCATTCTCCCTACCAGCTCCCAAATGCTGGAACTCTCTCTCTTTCTCTGGCCACTCCTCCCCACCTCTTATGCTTCCGCTCCATCTCCCTCCCAGCTCCCACACGCTGGAACTCTCTTCTTTTCTCTGGCAACTCCTCCCCACCTCTTATGCCTCCGCTCCTTCTCCTTTCCAGCTCCCACATGCTGGAACTCTCTCCCTTTCTCTGGCCACTCCTCCCCACATCTTATGCTTCCGTTCCTTCTCCCTCCCAGCTCCCAAATGCTGGAACTCTCTCCCTTTCTCTGGTCACTCCTCCCCACCTCTTATGCTTCCGCTCCTTCTCCCTTCCAGCTCCCACATGCTGGAACTCTCTTCTTTTTTCTGGCCTCTCCTCCCCACATCTTATGCTTCTGCTCCTTCTCCCTCCCAGCTCCCACACGCTGGAACTCTCTCCCTTTCTCTGGCCACTCCTCCCCTCCTATTATGCTTCCGTTCCTTCTCCCTCCCAGCTCCCACACGCTGGAACTCTCTCCCTTTCTTTGGCCACTCCTCCCCACCTCTTATGCTTCCGCTCCTTCTTCCTTCCAGCTCCCACATGCTGGAACTCGTCTCCTTTCTCTGGCCACTCCTCCCCACCTCTTATGCTTCCGCTCCTTCTCCCTCTCAGCTACCACACGCGGGAACTCTCTCCCTTTCTCTAGCCACTCCTCCCCACCTCTTAAGCTACTGCTCCTTCTCCCTCCCAGCTCCCACACGCTGGAACTCTCTCCTTTTCTCTAGCCACTCTTCCCCACCTCTTATGCTTCTGCTCCTTCTCCCTCCCAGCTCCCACATGTTGGAACTCTCTCCCTTTCTCTAGCCACTCCACCCCACCTCTTATGCTTCTGCTCCTTCTCCCGTCCAGCTCCCACACACTGGAACTCTCTCCCTTTCTCTGGCCACGCCTCCCATCCTCTTATGCTTCCGCTCCTTCTCCCTCCCAGCTCCCACACGCTGGAACTCTCTCGCTTTCTCTAGCCACTCCTCCCCATCTCTTATGCTTCCACTCCTTCTCCCTCCCAGATGCCACACACTGGAACTCTCACCCTTTCTCTGGCCACTCCTCCCCACCTTTTGTGCTTCCGCTCCTTCTCCCTCCCAGCTCACGAACGCTGGAACTCTCTCCTTTTCTCTGGCCACTCCTCCCCACCTTTTGTGCTTCTGCTCATTCTCCCTCGCAGCTCCCGAACGCTGGAACTCTCTCCCTTTCTCTGGCCATTCCTCCCCACCTCTTGCGCTTCCGCTCCTTCGCCCTCACAGCCGCAAACGCTGGAACTCTCTCCCTTTCTCTGGCCACTCCTCCCCACCTCTAATGCTTCCGCTCCTTCGCCCTCCCAGCTCCCAACGCTGGAACTCTCTCCCTTTATCTGGCCACTGCTCCCCACCTCTTATGCTTCCGCTCCTTCTCCCTTCCAGCTCCCAAATGCTGGAACTCTCTCCCTTTCTCTGGCCACTCCTCCCCACCTCTTATGCTTCCGCTCCTTCTCCCTCCCAGCTCCCACACGCTGGAACCCTCTCCCTTTCTCTGGCTACTCCTCCACATCTCTTATACTTCCGCTCCTTCTCCCTCCCAGCTCCCAAACGCTGGAACTCTCTCCCTTTTTCTGGCCACTCCTCCCCACCTCTTATGCTTCTGCTCCTTCTCCCTCGCAGCTCCCAAACGCTGGAACTCTCTCCCTTTCTCAGGCCACTCCTCCCCACCTCTTATGCTTCCGCTCCTTCTCCATCCCAGATCCCACATGCTGGAACTCTCTCCCTTTCTCTGGCCACTCCTTCCCACCTCTTGTGCTTCCGCTCCTTCGCCCTCAGAGCCGCAAACGCTGGAACTCTCTCCCTTTCTCTGGCCACTCCTCCCCACCTCTTATGCTTCCGCTCCTTCGCCCTTCCAGCTCCCAACGCTGGAACTCTGTCTCTTTCTCTGGCCACTCCTCCCCACCTCTTATGCTTCCGCTCCTTCTCCCTCCGAGCTCCCAAATGCTGGAACTCTCTCCCTTTCTCTGGCCACTCCTCCCCACCTCTTATGCTTCCGCTCCTTCTCCCTCCGAGCTCCCAAATGCTGGAACTCTCTCCCTTTCTCTGGCCACTCCTCCCCACCTCTTATGCTTCTGCTCCTTCTCCCTCCCAGCCGCAAATGCTGGAACTCTCTCCCTTTCTCTGGCCACTCCTCCCCACCTCTAATGCTTCCGCTCCTTCGCCCTCCCAGCTCCCAACGCTGGAACTCTCTCCCTTTATCTGGCCACTGCTCCCCACCTCTTATGCTTCCGCTCCTTCTCCCTTCCAGCTCCCAAATGCTGGAACTCTCTCCCTTTCTCTGGCCACTCCTCCCCACCTCTTATGCTTCCGCTCCTTCTCCCTCCCAGCTCCCACACGCTGGAACCCTCTCCCTTTCTCTGGCTACTCCTCCACATCTCTTATACTTCCGCTCCTTCTCCCTCCCAGCTCCCAAACGCTGGAACTCTCTCCCTTTTTCTGGCCACTCCTCCCCACCTCTTATGCTTCTGCTCCTTCTCCCTCGCAGCTCCCAAACGCTGGAACTCTCTCCCTTTCTCAGGCCACTCCTCCCCACCTCTTATGCTTCCGCTCCTTCTCCATCCCAGATCCCACATGCTGGAACTCTCTCCCTTTCTCTGGCCACTCCTTCCCACCTCTTGTGCTTCCGCTCCTTCGCCCTCAGAGCCGCAAACGCTGGAACTCTCTCCCTTTCTCTGGCCACTCCTCCCCACCTCTTATGCTTCCGCTCCTTCGCCCTTCCAGCTCCCAACGCTGGAACTCTGTCTCTTTCTCTGGCCACTCCTCCCCACCTCTTATGCTTCCGCTCCTTCTCCCTCCGAGCTCCCAAATGCTGGAACTCTTTCCCTTTCTCTGGCCACTCCTCCCCACCTCTTATGCTTCCGCTCCTTCTCCCTCCGAGCTCCCAAATGCTGGAACTCTCTCCCTTTCTCTGGCCACTCCTCCCCACCTCTTATGCTTCTGCTCCTTCTCCCTCCCAGCCGCAAATGCTGGAACTCTCTCCCTTTCTCTGGCCACTCCTCCCCACCTCTTATGCTTCTGCTCCTTCTCCCTCCCAGCTCCCACACGCTGGAACTCTCTCCCTTTCTCTGGCCACTCCTCCCCACCTCTTATGCTTCCGCTCCTTCGCCCTCCCAGCCGCAAACGCTGGAACTCTCTCCCTTTCTCCGGCCACTCCTCCCCACCTCTTATGCTTCCGCTCCTTCTCCCTTCCAGCTCCCAAATGCTGGAACTCTCTCCCTTTCTCTGGCCACTCCTCCCCACCTCTTATGCTTCCGCTCCTTCTCCCTACCACCTCCCAAACACTGGAAATCTCTCTCTTTCTCTGGCCATCCTCCCACCTCTTATGCTTCTGCTCCTTCTCCCTCCGAGCTCCCAAATGCTGGAACTCTCTCCCTTTCTCTGGCCACTCCTGCCCACCTCTTATGCTTCCGCTCCTTCTCCCTCCCAGCCTCAAATGCTGGAACTCTCTCCCTTTCTCTGGCCACTTCTCCCCACCTCTTATGCTTCTGCTCCTTCTCCCTCCCAGCTCCCACACGCTGGAACTCTCTCCCTTTCTCTGGCCACTCCTCCCCACCTCTTATGCTTTTGCTCCTTCTCCCTCCCAGCTCCCACACGCTGGAACCCTCTCCCTTTCTCTGGCTACTCCTCCACACCTCTTATACTTCCGCTCCTTCTCCCTCCCAGGTCCCAAACGCTGGAACTCTCTCCCTTTTTCTGGCCACTCCTCCCCACCTCTTATGCTTCTGCTCCTTCTCCCTCGCAGCTCCCAAACGCTGGAACTCTCTCCCTTTCTCTGGCCACTCCTCCCCACCTCTTATGCTTCCGCTCCTTCTCCCTCCCAGCTCCCACATGCTGTAACTCTCTTCTATTCTCTAGCCACTCCTCCCCACCTCTTATGCTTCCGCTCCTTCTTCCTCCCAGCTCCCACATGCTGGAACTCGTCACCTTTCTCTGGCCACTCCTCCCCACCTCTTATGCTTCTGCTCCTTTTCCCTCCCAGCTACCACACGCTGGAACTCTCTCCCTTTCTCTAGCCACTCCTCCCCACCTCTTAAGCTACTGCTCCTTCTCCCTCCCAGCTACCACACGCTGGAACTCTCTCCCTTTCTCTAGCCACTCCTCCCCACCTCTTATGCTTCTGCTCCTTCTCTCTCTCAGCTCCCACACGCTGTAACTCTCTCCTTTTCTCTAGCCACTCCTCCCCACCTCTTATGCTTCCGCTCCTTCTTCCTCCCAGCTCCCACATGCTGGAACTTGTCACCTTTCTCTGGCCACACCTCCCCACCTCTTATGCTTCTGCTCCTTCTCCCTCCCAGCTCCCACACGCTGGAACACTCCACCTTTCGCTGGCCACTCCTCCCCACATCTTATGCTTCCGCTCCTTCTCCCTCCCAGCTCCCAAACGCTGGAACTCTCCCCCCATCTCTGGCCACTCCTCCCCACCTCTTATGATTCAGCTCCTTCGCCCTCCCAGCCGCAAACGCTGGAACTCTCTCCCTTTCTCTGGCCACTCCTCCCCACCTCTTATGCTTCCGCTCCTTCTCCCTCCCAGCTCCCAAACGCTGGAACTCTCCCCCCATCTCTGGCCACTCCTCCCCACCTCTTATGATTCAGCTCCTTCGCCCTCCCAGCCGCAAACGCTGGAACTCTCTCCCTTTCTCTGGCCACTCCTCCCCACCTCTTATGCTTCCGCTCCTTCTCCCTCCCAGCCGCAAATGCTGGAACTCTCTCCCTTTCTCTGGCCACTCCTCCCCACCTCTTATGCATCTGCACCTTCTCCCTCCCAACTCCCACACGCTGGAACTCTCTCCCTTTCTCTGGCGACTCCTCCCCACCTCTTAAGCTTTTGCTCCTTCTCTCTCCCAGCTCCCACATGCTGGAACCCTCTCCCTTTCTCTGGCTACTCCTCCACACCTCTTATACTTCCGCTCCTTCTCCCTCCCAGTTCCCAAACGCTGGAACTCTCTCCCTTTCTCTGGCCACTCCTCCCCACCTCTTCTGCTTCTGCTCCTTCTCCCTCCCAGCTCCCACACGCTGGAACTCTCTCCCTTTCTCTGGCACTCCTCCCCACCTCTTATGCTTCCGCTCCTTCGCCCTCCCAGCCGCAAACGCTGGAACTCTCTCCCTTTCTCCGGCCACTCCTCCCCACCTCTTATGCTTCCGCTCCTTCGCCCTCCCAGCTCCCAACGCTGGAACTCTCTCCCTTTATCTGGCCACTCCTCCCCACCTCTTATGCTTCTGCTCCTT